>NC_073633.1:39946742-40249772 GCF_029407905.1 Bubalus kerabau
TTCCACTGATTCCCCATCTATTTCCCACGAAGTGATGGGACCTGATGCCATGATCTTCGTTTTCTGAATGTTGAGCTTTAAGCCAACTTTTTCACTCTCCACTTTCACTTTCATCAAGAGGCTTTTGAGTTCCTCTTCACTTTCTTCCATAAGGGTGGTGTCATCTGCATAGCTGAGGTTACTGATAC
Organism: Bubalus kerabau; assembly: GCF_029407905.1. NCBI lineage: Eukaryota > Metazoa > Chordata > Mammalia > Artiodactyla > Bovidae > Bubalus > Bubalus kerabau. Next base: position 39,946,931 of record NC_073633.1, read on the forward strand.
TTCTCCTGGCAATCTTGATTCCAGCTTGTGTTTCTTCCAGTCCAGCATTTCTCATGATGTACTCTGCATATAAGTTAAATAAACAGGGTGACAATATACAGCCTTGACAAACTCCTTTTCCTATTTGGAACCAGTCTCTTGTTCCATGTCCAGTTCTAACTGTTGCTTCCTGACCTGCATACAAATTTCTCAAGAGGCAGATCAGGTGGTCTGGTATTCCCATATCTTTCAGAATTTTCCACAGTTTATAACTATAAAACACTGATGAAAGAAATCAAAGATGACACAAATAGATGGAGAAATATACCATGTTCAAGAATTGGAAGAATCAATATACTGAAAATGAGTATACTACCCAAAGCAATCTATAGATTCAATGCAATCCCTATAAAGCTACCAACAGTATTTTTCAGAGAACTAGAACAAATAATTTCACAATTTGCATGGAAATACAAAAAACCTCGAATAGTCAAAGCAAGCTTGAGAAAGGAAAATGGAACTGGAGGAATCAACCTGTCTGACTTCAGGCTATACTACAAAGCTGCAGTCATTAAGACAGTATGGTACTGGCACAAAGACAGAAACATAGATCAATGGAACAAAATAGAAAGCCCAGAGATAAATCCACACACCTATGGACACCTTATCTTTGACAAAGGAGGCAAGAATATACAATGGAGAAAGGACAATCTCTTTAAAGTGGTGCTGGGAAAACTGGTCAACCACTTGTAAAAGAATGAAACTAGAACACTTTCTAACACCATACACAAAAATAAACTCAAAATGGATTAAAGATCTACACGTAAGACCAGAAACTATAAAACTCCTAGAGGAAAATAGGCAAAACACTCTCCAACATAAATCACAGCAGGATCCTCTATAACCCACCTCCCAGAATACTGGAAATAAAAGCAAAAATAAACAAATGGGACCTAATTAAACTTAAAAGCTTTTCCACAATGAAGGAAACTCTAAGCAAGGTGAAAAGACAGACTTCAGAATGGGAGAAAATAATAGCAAACAAAGCAACTGACAAAGAATTAATCTCAAAAATATATAAGCAACTCCTGCAGCTCAATTCCAGAAAAATAAACGACCCAATTAAAAAATGGGCCAAAGCACTAAACAGAAATTTCTCCAAAGAAGACATACAGATGGCTAACAAACACATGAAAAGATGCTCAACATCACTCATTATCAGAGAAATGCAAATCAAAGCCACAATGAGGTACCATCTCATGCCAGTCAGAATGGCTGCTATCAAAAAGTCTACAAACAATAAGTGCTGGAGAGGGTGTGGAGATAAAGGAACCCTCTTGCACTGTTGGTAGGAATGCAAACTAGTACAGCCACTATGGAGAACAGTGTGGAGATTCCTTAAAAAACTGGAAATAGAACTGCCATACGACCCAGCAATCCCACTGCTGGGCATACACACTGAAGAAACCAGAATTGAAAGAGACACATGTACCCCAATGTTCATCACAGGACTGTTTACAATAGCCAGGACATAGAAGCAACCTAGATGTCCATCAGCAGATGAATGGATAAGAAAGCTGTGGTACATATACACAATGGAATATACTCAGCTATTAAAAAGAATGCCTTTGAATCAGTTCTAATGAGGTGGATGAAACTGGAGCCTATTATACAGAGTGAAGTAAGTCAGAAAGAAAAACACCAATACAGCATATTAATGCATATATATGGAATTTAGAAAGATGGTAACTATAACCCTATCAGAAAAGTCAATGGCACCCCACTCCAGTACTCTTGCCTGGAAAATCCATGGACAGAAGAGCCTGGTGGGCTGCAGTCCATGGGGTCGCTAAGAGTCGGACAAGACTGAGCGACTTCACTTTCACTTTTCACTTTCATGCATTGGAGAACGAGATGGCAACCCACTCCAGTGTTCTTGCCTGGAGAATCCCAGGGATGGGGAAGCCTGGTGGGCTGCCACCCATGGGGTTGCACAGAGTCGGACACGACTGAAGTGATTCAGCAGCATGACCCTATATGCAAAACAGCAAAAGAGACACAGATGTAAAGAACAGACTTTTGGACTCTGTGGGAGAAGGTGAGGGTGGGATGATGAGACAATAGCATTGAAACATGTATATTATCATATGTGAAATAGATCACCAGTCCAGGTTCGATGCATGAGACAGGATGCTCAGGGCTGATGCACTAGGATGACCCTGAGGGATGGAATAGGGAGGGAGGTGGGAGGGAGGTTCAGGATGGGGAACGCATGTACACCCATGGCTGATTCATATGAATGTATGGCAAAACTACCACGATATTGTAAAGAAATTAGCCTCCAATTAAAATAAATAAATTTTAAAAATAAATAAATAAAATGCAGAATGACAGTGAAAAATAAAGAAAAAAGAAAAGTTTGAAGCTAGCAGAGGTTGACTCATGAGGTTTAAGGAAAAAAGCCGTCTCTATAAGATAAAAATGCAATGTCTAGCTAAGATAATGAAGGTGGCTACTCTAATCAAGAGATTTTCAATGTAGAAAAAAACATTGCAAGAAGATGCCATCTAGGATTTCCATGGCTGGAGAGAAGTCAATGTTTGGCTTTAAAGCTTCAAATGACAAGCTGACTTTCTCGTTAGGAGCCAGTGCAGCTGATGACTTGAAGGTGAAACTAATACATACTTACCATTCTGAAAATCCTAGGGGTCTCAAGAATTATTGTAAATCTATTATACCAGTGCTCTACAAATGGAAAAAAAAATGTCTGGATGATCGCACATCTGTATACAACATGGTTTACTGAGTATTTTAAGCCCGATGTTGAGACTAACTATTCACTGGCAATGCACGTGGTCACCCAAGAGCTCTGATGCAGATGTACAAGATTCATGTTGAAAATGCCTGTTAACACAACATCCATTCTGCAAGCCATGAATCAAAGAGTAATTTTGACTTTTGAGTCTTATTATTTGAGAAATACAGTTTGTAAGGTTACAGCTGCAAATAACAATGATTCTTCTCATGGATTTGGGAAAAGTCAATTGAAAACTTTCTGGAAAAGATTCATTATTCTGATGCCATTAAAAACACTTGTGATTCATGAGAAGAGGTCGAACTATCAACATTAATATGAGTTTTGGAGAAGTTGATTCCAACCCTCAAATATCCAGTAACCCTATGTAACTTTGAGGGGTTCATGACTTCAGTGGAAGAAATAACTGCAGATGTGATGGAAAGAGCAAGAGAACTAGAGTTAGAAGTGAAACCCAGAGATGTTACTGAATTGCTGCAATCTCATGATCAAAATAGATAAGGAGATGCTTCTTTAGGATGAGCAACAAAGATACTAATTTCTTAAGATTGAATCTACTCCTGGTGAAGATGCTGGGAATATTGTAGAAATGACAACAAAGGATTTAGAATATGTCATAAACTTAGTAAGGCAACGGCAGGGTTTGAGAGGATTGACTTCAGTTTCGAAAAAAGTTCTTCTTTAAGTAAAAATGCTATCAGTGAGTAGGAAACCCACATGGAGAAGGCAATGGCAACCCACTCCAGTACTCTTGCCTGGAAAATCCTATGGACGGAGGAGCCTGGTAGGCTGCAGTCCATGGGGTCGCAAAGAGTCAGACATGACTGAACAACTTCACTTTCACTTTTCACTTTCATGCATTGGAGAAGGAAATAGCAACCCACTGCAGTGTTCTTGCCTGGAGAATCCCAGGGATGGGGGAGCCTGGTGGGCTGCCGTCTCTGGGGTCACACAGAGTCAGAAACGACTGAAGCGACTTAGCAGCAGCAGCAGCTATCAAACAATGTTGCATGCCATCACCCAGATCAGTCAGTATTCATCAATATCAAGGCAAGACTCTCCACCGGAAAAAAAGATTACAAATTGCTGGAGGCTCAGATGATGGCTAGCAATTTTTAACAATAAAATTTTTAATTGTATTATATAAATTGTATTTTTAGAGATAATGCTATTGCATACTTAATAGAAGTATAGTATAAACATAGCTTATATAGGCACTGGAAAAACAAAAAATTATGCAACTCATTTTATTGCAATATTTGCTTTATTGTGTTGATCTGGAACTGAATCTTCAATATCTCTGAAGTGTGCCTATCGAGTCTTCATATTTTTATTCAAAAATTTCTTTCATCTGAAATTACTGACACACTTTGTCTTTTTCCTAATCTTTTTACATGTTTTTATTTTTCATGCTTTACCATTTGTTTGAAGCAGTGATACTTAGCATTTTTTGTCTTGTTCCTGATTTGAAAAAGAATGACATTTTTAACATTTTGCCACTATGTATTAAGTTTGCTGGAAGTCTTTTTGTGACTACTTTTAAATAGCTTCAGAAATATTGCTTTCTTAGTTAGCTATACATTTTTATAATGAATGGTTGTTGGATTTTATCAAATGCTTTTCCTGCATTTATCAAGGTTACCATATTTTTATTCACTTCAAACTTTAAGATGGTGATCACAATAATATAATTTCTAATGTTTAATTCACTTTGCATTTTGAAAAACATCTAATTTGTTTTATTTTCTTTATTTTATTTTGTTAATATGTCACCAGATTCAGTTTGCTAATATTTTTATTTAGCACTTTCATTCATTTATCTATGTTCATGATTGAAATTGCCATGTAATTTTCCTTTCTTGTATGTCTTTGTCTAGTTTTAGAACCAAGTTTTTAGTCACCTCATGAGATCAACTGAGAAAATATTTCCTCTTTTTTATTATCTAAAAGTTTAGAATTACCTATTCCTCAGATTATTAGAACTCACCTTTAAAATTATTGGGGCTAGTATTTTCTTTGCAGGAAGATTTTAAATAATTGGTTACATCCCTTTACTAGTTATAGAATCATTTAGACTTTTTAATCTCTTCTGAAGTCAATTTTCATATATTTTTCTCTGAAAATTCATATACCCATCTAGTTTTTCCTAATGTGATGGCATAAAGGTCTATAAAATGTTATATTATCCTTTTAATAAATGTACAGTCTGTGGTTATATTTCCCTTTTCATTCCATTTTTTTCTTTCTCTGTTTTCCACTCATCACTTCTGTCATGAGTTTTTCAAGGTTACTAAGTCTTCTATATAACCCTCCTGCACTGGCTAGAACCCACTTGTCCATTATGGTTTCCTCAGCACCTAGAATCATGCTTAGAGTGCTCAAAGTATTCAATAAGTATTTACTGAGTTTTAAAAATGCATGGGAAAAGCATGAGACAATGTGGCTAGAGATCAAGTTTTAACAAACTTCCAAAGCAGAAAACAGTAACTACAAATACACAGATCTGTCCTTCAAGAAGAAAAAGTAAATAACAGCTTAAAAGTTAGTATGTCCACTGTTTACACCAATCTTCAGTATTTGCCTAGTTTTGATCACTTTAGATGGAATTACAGATCTTTCAAGATTTAAAACTCACAATCTAGTTGCAGTGGTTTTAATGAAAGCAGGCCTATTTTACACAACACTTAATAGGTTCTGGTATTAGAAACACAAAGATCATGAATTTCCTCATTTTTCTTCACTACCATAGATAGTAATCAACACGTGATCTTGTAACATGTAGTGCTGATCCATCACTATTGCTCATTTTTGAAAGTGATGTTGCTGATGTGCTGGAAGTAAAGGGACCTCATGAAGGCAAAGACACAGAGGAAATGCTGAAAAGAATGAACTTGGCACACATTACTCAACAGAGTCCTTCAAATACTGGATTGTCAAACAGGGAAGTGTGGGCCACTCTTTCAATTTTCAGGAAGAACTCTCTAGTGATCAGCAATTCCAACCCCTGCACCTCTGTTCCTAAACCAAACTGAATCAGGAGGGCTGAAAAGAGAAATCAGTTTCCTACACTTACTCCTCTACACCTTTAATCCATATACTTAGTGGTTTTTTGTTGGAATCTGAACTGAGAGTCAGATTAACTGCATGACTCCATAGCTGTAAATAGGATACCTTTGGAGATTAGATTATGCACTGGCCCAAACAAGGCTCTGTAAATCCTAATAAAATCCTTAAACAAATTCTTCTTTTGATATATTTGACAAATTTCTCCCAAAGTGAAATACTGAGAATAAACTTTAGGTAATTGAATCCTGCAGATATGGGGTCAGGACACAATACTTGAAGCCCAAAGATGTAGCTGCTGCTGCTAAGTCGCTTCAGTCATGTCCGACTCTGTGAGACCCCATAGATGGCAGCCCACCAGGCTTCCCCATCCCGGGGATTCTCCAGGCACGAACACTGGAGTGGGTTGCCATCTCCTTCTGCAATGCATGAAAGTGAAAAGTGAAAGTGAAGTCGCTCAGTCCTGTCCGACCCTCAGCGACCCCATGGACTGCAGCCCACCAGGCTCCTCCGTCCATGGGATTTTCCAGGCAAGAGTACTGGAGTGGGGTGCCATTGCCTTCTCCGAAAGATATAGCTAGAAACTACTATTTCCAGCAGTTTAAGTGAATGGCAGTTAGGCAGCAGATCATGAGTACTGAAACTGAGGAAAAGGGACCAGAAGCAGCCCCACCTCTGCTAATAATCTGAATTTGGCAGATAAGGGTGAATTGAAATCCCTGAAGAGAAGGCCGTGACCTCATGGAACTCAGGTCAAATGTGTAATACAAGGCAGATGTGATTTGGCTATGGGAAGGAGAAGAATATACTATAGGAGATAATATCCTGAAAAGACTTAAAGATTGACTGTGTATTTATATATACTAAAAATGGTTGTGTTTAAATTATAAGTGCAAGAGACAAATGCTCTGTATTTGGCATGATTGATACATATTTATAGTACAACTCCAAGCCAGTACCTAGAACCTAATAGGTGTTCAGTTAATATTTTTAGAAGGGTCTTTCCTGGTGGCTCAGAAGGTAAAAAAAAAAAAAAAAAAAATCTGCCTGCAATGCAGGAGACCTGGGTTTGATCCTGGATCAGGAAGATCCCCTGGAGAAGGGAGTGGCTACCCACTCCAGTATTCCTGCCTGCAGAATCCCATGGACAGAGGAGCCTGGAGGGCTACAGTCCCTGGCGGGTTGCGAAGAGTCAGACACAACTGAGCAAATAACAACAAGTCATATAAAGAGTACTGGTCTGAGACCTGAATTCTAATCCTGACCCTCTCATTAACTAGATGTGTCACTTCAAAAAAGTCACTTAGCTTCTTTGGTCATAAGTATTTAAGGCAATGGCACCCCACTCCAGTACTCTTGCCTGGAAAATCCCATGGACGGAGGAGCCTGGTAGGCTGCAGTCCATGTGGTCGCTGAGGGTCGGACAGGACTGAGCGACTTCACTTTCACTTTTCACTTTCATGCACTGGAGAAGGAAATAGCAACCCACTCCAGTGTTCTTGCCTGGAGAATCTCAGGGATGGCGGAGCCTGGGGGGGCTGCCGTCTATGGGGTCACACAGAGTCGGACACGACTGAAGTGATTTAGCATAGCATAGCATAGCATTCCTCTATAAAGCAGAAGATAAATTGAAAACTTACAATATCACTTCCTATTTGAAGCATCTATGTCTCCATTAGTGCTACAAGAAGACCAGGTCCCCACACCCAGTAAGACATGCTCTCAGGGAATCACTGAGCAGAATCAAAGCCAGGGAAGTGAATGGAGTGTTCAGCAGCTAGTCTGATGTGACTGGAGAACTGGGCTATAGGAAGAAGATGCAGGTGATGCACATGGAGGAAATGGATGAGCCAGGGTCTGAGAATAATCACTTAAAGTGGGAGAGGTAAAGAGCTGCTGCTGAAAATGAGCCTGAAGGATGCCAGCTCATCTGTTAAGAGCAATGAAGTCTATAACATTGTGAATAGTGATGTCATCCTATATAGTAAAAGGGCAGTGAATATCATTCCTTGGTGCACATACTAATATGTTTTATTCAAATAGAAGTGCCTGCTGCCCACCACCCCTGACCCCAGCCAGAGACTCTGACTCATTAGACATCAGAATTTTTTTTTTAATCTCTGTGGTGATTCAGGTGTATGATGAAAATCATGTGTGTGATGCTTGACAATTCACATACCTTTCAATGTTATCCTTTCATCCTCACAGCCAGCGTAGATAAGGAGCAGAGTAAACAGAATCATCACCGTTTCACATGGGAAAAAATAGAGTCTCAAAGAAATCACCTCTATCCAAAGGATGAGTAGCAGAATTGAGACTCTAAGCCAATCTGCTGAACCCAGGTTGTGTGCTCTTTTATCGGAGCTCAGTCACCTAAAATGAAAACAGGGATAAATGAGTAAGAATTTCTCCCCCAATACAAGAAAATATGGGAACCAAAAAGCATGACTTGAAGGTAGCAAAGGGTACATTTAAGTTCAATGAAGAGGTGATTCTTTGAATGTAGTTGACACATTCATGGACCTATTAACCTGAAGACATGCAAGGTGATTGTAGTTTGGAGGAGATTTCAATACATTGATAGATAAAGGATACACTCTTTTGGGCTTCCCAGGGGGTGCTAGTGGTAAAGAACCCACCTGCAAATGCAGGAGATTTAATAGATTTGGGTTTGATCCCTGGGTTGGGAAGATCCCCTGGAGAAGGACATGGCAACCCACCCCAGTCTTCTTGCCTGGAGAATCCATGGAGAGAGGAGCCTGGTGGGCTACAGTCCATGGGGTTTAAAGAATCAGACACAACTTAGCATGGCACAGCACACTCTTTTAACTATTTGAGAGCAATACTCTTACACACTTGTCAAAGTCCAAAGGCCAAGCTGGTTGTATTATGTTACCAACAGTCTACAAATGATAGTCAGATATTCTCAGAGCTTACAGTCTTATCCACCTCAACCTTCTACTGAAAATTTGATTATCTGTGCCCTCAGAGGGAAGGAACAGCACAGATAAGTAAAATTCACACAAATCAGCTACAAAAAATGAGGATGTGGTGACGGTCCCATTACCACAAAAGGCCCGGGGCCCCTGGTGACATCAGGCAAGCTAGTTATTACATGATTAATATGGGGAAGGAAACTCACACTTATCGTATGCCTGCAGTAGGAAAACCCTGTGGGAGATACTGCCTGCGCCATCACAATTGGTCCTCATGGGAATCCCCAAAGGGTAGCGTTATCATTAGGCCCTTTCCACAGGTCAGGGTGGTCAGGCTCAGAGAAGTTCAGTAACATGCTTAATGTTACAGAGCTCCACACAGCAGAACTGAGCTATATCTACCTCCAAAGCTTGCAGTCATTCCACTATATTATGTTTTTCACAGCCAATCCAAGTACAAGAAAACCTGGTGTAACATAATTAGATGCCTCTGCCTTTATGGACGGAGAAGACGATGGCACCCCACTCCAGTACTCTTGCCTGGAAAATCCCATGGATGGAGGAGCCTGATGGGCTGCAGTCCATGCAAAGAGTCGGACACGACTGAAGTGACTTAGCAGCAGCAGCAGCCTTTACAGAGGGCACCTGAGTGACTGCAGAGCTGCATGGCTTACATCATTGGCAGCAGCACTCAGAGCACAGGCAGGAAGACAGGACACCTGACCCTGCAGAGTCAGGAGGCATCTGATCTTTACCTTCATGTGTTCATCCAAACTGGGAGTGTTACCCCTGTGTGGGGAGTCCTGCCTCATTTAGTCACTCTGATGTTGCATAACAGATATGGCATTTCCAAAGCAAGGCACGCTAACTGTCAAAAAAAAAAAAAAAAAAAAACATTGTAAGAGCAAAAATGTTGGCAGCCAGATGGCTGTTAAATAATCAAAATTTTACTGCCTATTACAAAAGCCAGGGCTCATAGAAGCTGCTGCCTTAAATTTTGCAGAGTCCTAAGCTTTAAGCAGGCTTCCCTGGAGCTCAGCTGGTAAAGACTCCGCCTGTAATGCAGGAGACCCCAGTTTGATTCCTGGGTTGGGAAGATCCCCTGGAGAAGGGATAGGCTACCCACGCCAGTATTCTTGGACTTCCCTGGTGGCTCAGAAGGTAAAGAATCCACCTGCAATGTGGTAGACCTGGGTTCGATCTGGGTTGGGAAGATCCTCTGGAAGACAGCATGGCAACCCACTCCAGTATTCTTGCCTGGAGAATCCCCATGGACAGAGGAGCCTAGTGGGGTTTCACAGAGTTGGACACAACTGAGCAACTAAGCACAGCACAGTACGAGTTTTAAGGAGGGGCTTCCCAGGTGGCGCTAGTGGTAAAGAATCTGCCTGCCAATGCAGGAGAAACAAGAGACACAAGCTCCATCCTGGGTGGAGAAGGTCCCCTAGAGGAGGGCATGGCAACCCACTCCACTCCAGTGGATAATCCCAAAGAATCCCATGGACAGAGAAGCCTGAAGAGCTGTAGTCTTTGGGTCACAAAGACTTGGACACGACTAAAGCAAATTAGCACACACAAGCACTAAGTAAACATGTAGAATTATACATCCCATCCTTAAATACAACACAAGTGAGAGATATGTAGTTGATTCAGAGGACTGGGTGCCAGAATTTATTCTCACTTTAACATTGAGAAGCCACCCAGAAACATACATCTTGCTGAGTACCAATTAATCCTGATGGAGCATGCCAAACACAGTAGGCATAAAGCATCAGCATCATCCCTAGCTTACACTGATGAAATGTATGGATGGTAACTTTGCCATAAGCCCCTTTGCTGCAAACTCTGCCGCAAACACTTTTGCCGCAAACACTTTTGCTGCAAACATTTTCGCTGTGTAACTTCATTGGCCATAAGGCATTGTTGCTGCAAAAAAGAACTGATTGACAGTTTGGTTCCATTTCTTGATTGATTCAGTACTCCCATGTTTATACTGCATGAATCTGAAAAAAACTGAGGGTCTCAAATATTTATTATTTGTAGACTTTTTAATGAGGGCCATCTGACTGGCATGAGGCGATACCTCATCGTAATTTTGATTTGCATTTCTCTAATAATTAGTGATATTGAACATCTTTTCATGTGGCTGTTGGCCATCTGTATGTCTTCTTTGGAGTTGTTACCTCTGTTACTGACAAAAGAAATTTTAGTGAAAAACAAAATGTGCAATACCAAACGAGACAAATTAACAATCAAAAAAAAAGTATAAAATATTATGAATGAAAAACTCTGAAGACAAGTGTTTAGGTACAATCATAAAATAAAATCAGTTATTTGTGCAGTATTGCAATGGATCTATATACATTTTAAATGTATTCAAATATTCTGTATTTTGCAATGATGACTTTCATGTTTGTTATTCATTTTTTACGCTTACATCCTTTTTCATTCCCCCCCTTTTTGTTTTATTATTTTTTCTTTTATGACAATATTGCCTTCTGGCAAATTAATTATGCAGTGAGTATATTCAGGCAAAAATTCTTGTGGCAAAGATATTCACTGCAAAGAGGCCTTTGACAAAAATATCTTGAACCACAGAACTGCCTCATTCCTGCTATCCCCGCATTCCTCACCACATGTCAATCCACTTCCCACTAGCAGGCAGACCCTCTTCTTGAAACACATAGATCTGTCTGTGTTGAATTCCAGCTAAAAATCTTTCCATTGTTCTTAGTATAAAGTTACTTAATTCACATGCACCAAGGTCTATTTTGTCCTTTTTTTCAGTTTCCTAACCATACCTGCCTGCCTCAGGACCTTATCACATGCCAAGATCTGGCCAGAATCATGACTTTCTCCCCACCCCAGCCCACCATCCTAACCAGGCTAATTTCATCCCTTATATTTCTGCCTAAATGTCACATATTCAAAATATCCAAGTTAAGTGTCTCTTCATATTTTCTCATAGCACCCCACTGGTCTGCTTTCAAAACAATCACAATTTGAATGTAACATTTAAGTAAGTCTTTGTTAAAGTCTGTTTTTCTTACTATAAGGTAAACTTCTTGAAAGCACAGGAAAATAACTCACTCATTTCTCTATTTCTAAGTGCCTTCTCATCCTCTGCCGCCCCTTTTGCCTTCAATCTTTCCCAGCATGGGGGTCTTTTCCAGTGAGTTGGCTCTTAGGATGAGGTGGTTAGATAGCATCACTGACTCAATGGGCATGAATTTGAGCAAAGGGAGATAGTGAAGGACAGGGGAGCCTGGTGTTCAGCAGTCCATGGGGTCGCAAAGAGTCGGACATGGACTTAGCAACTGAACAAAAAGTGACTTCTATATTGATTAAGTTGTTCATTCAGTAGTTGTTGAATAAATGAATGAATGAACATGGTTATCCTTTCCCTGAAAGATTTTGTTTTCTAATAAGCTAGGGATAATCCCAAACACGTTTCCTTCCAAACTGAGGGTGTGTCCCTGCATGTCAAGTTACCTTTCCTGGGTCAAAGAATGACACACTGCACTCGGGTGGATGCTCCCTACTACTGCCAGTTTGGTGTCATAACATCTCACCTGCAAGATGGTTCTCATGGCACTATCCACAGTCTGGGTTGTAAGCACCAACTCATGTCCTCAGCACATGACACCAGACCATAAGAGGCAAATTCCCTGCTTTACACAAATATGCCTTTTAACAAATATTTGTTGCATTGGAATCTGAAATCCTATGAAAATCACATTTTATACCTAAAAGCTTAGTTCATGATTTCAAATATTGAAATCTATTGTTCACATAGGGGTATGTATATTTAAAAAGTATTTTTCATTTGTTGATTAAGAAAATGCCATGAAAAAATTTAAAAAATAAAATGCAAAGTATAACAATGAAAAAAGAAAATACCATGATCTACTTATACTCTAAAAAATTAAAAAAAAAAAAAAACGACAAAACAAGAGCACACTGGGAGGTTTAACCTCTTTTTATGGGGCAAAAATTCTATTTCTATCCCAGGAATCTGGAGACCCAGAGAAAGCTATAAGGTATGGGCAGTGTTACAAATAAGCTCCTGGCCCACAGACCTCTGCACAGTCCATGTACCTAGTGGTAACCATGGTAGAGTCTACATATAGACGATTGCAGCACAACAATGGAGAGACAGCACTGAAATAAGAAAACAGCAATTAAGAGCAAAGTTACTAGTTTATTCCTATATATCATGAAGGTATTTCCAAGTACTGCAGTTAACTGCCAGATGTTCAAGAAATGACATAAAATGACAGGACTAAAAAGCAAGTACATGAAGGACAAGCCCATGAAGGAGTTAAGGCAGTAACCCAGCTGGGCAGATGAGAGATACTAACGTCCCAGTCTTCATCCTTTTCTAGCATCTGATGGTCTAAAGTGCAGAATTAAACTGCAAAAGACCATTTAAAATATTAAAAGAAAGACAAAGCCCACACATGCTTATGTACACTTACACACATGGAGTATAAATAAGCCAAAAAGTTAATAATGCCCAGATCCTGCATATAACCCTCCAGTCCCCACACTACCAGGGAACTTAAGACTCCTTGGTCCTCCCCACTTGGCAACCGTTCCTCTACACCCACCACTCCACTCTGGGACTATGACCAGGGGCCCCTTCTGTTAGTATTCACGGATGCATCGTCCTTGTTTAGCACCTGCTGACCTGGCGTCTGATGGGGTCAGCTGACACACCCACCAAAATGACAACAATGGCAGTACCTTAGTATCAGAGACCATAAAGGTACTGATTAAAATAGTTATCCATAAATAAACAATAAGGATTTACTGTATAGCACAGAGAACTACATTCAATATCTTAAACTATGATGGAAAAAATTTTTAAAAAGAATATAGATATATACATATCTTTGTATAATCAAATCACTTTGCTATACACACAACAATAACACAATATTGTAAATCAACTATACTCCAAAAATAAATAGGCAAAAATAAATCCTGGCACAAAGAGGGAGCATATTCCTCATCAATATTTACAGATGATTTACAGATTTATTTACATAATATCTAACTAGGAAATATTTTATGGGTTACATTGGCCAAATTACGATTGCTTTCATACTTAGTCAAGAAGCAAGGTTTAATCCATTTAACAATTAAAACAAAACAGACAAACAAAAAAACAGCTATCTCCCTTTCTCTGTCGGACACATACATTTGAAGACCTAAGAGTTTCTGTGCTTTTCGTGGAGCTATGTAACCAGCTATACTTTAGGGATCTATCAAAGCAAATTCTCATTAAATGTCTTATCTCTTGGTTTGTCTTCCATACAAAATATGAGTCACTCTTAGAATCCAACAATTTAAGTTAAATTTGTCTGCACTGAGGTTTCCTTCAACAGGATCATGCTTCACCTCTACCATGTCAGGGTAGCTCTCTTTCCTAGACTTGGACATCCCTGGGTTTACTTCAGTTTCACCTCAGAGCTTTCCCATAGATCAGTTCAGTTCAGTTGCTCAGTCGTGTCCAACTCTTTGTGACACCATGGACTGCAGCACACCAGGCTTCCCTGTCCATTACTAACTCCCAGAGCCTGCTCAAACTCATGTCCATCGAGTCAGTGATGCCATCCAACTATCTCATCCTCTGTCGTCCCCTCCTCCTCCCACCTTCATTATTTTCCAGCATTAGGGTCTTTTCCAATGAGTCAGTTCTTCACAGCTGATGGCCAAAGTATTGGAGTTTCAGTTCCAGCATCAGTCCTTCCATTGAATATTATATTCAGGACTGATTTCCTTTAGGATGGACTGGTTGGATCTCCTTGTAGTCCAAGGGACTCTCAAGAGTCTTCTCCAACACCACAGTTCAAAAGCATCAGTTCTTCCGCGCTCAGCTTTCTTCACAGTCCAACTCTCACATACATACATGACTACTGGAAAAACCATAGCTTTGACTAGATAGACCTTTGTTGGTAATGTCTCTGCTTTTTAACATGCTGTCTGGGTTGGTCATAACTTTTCTTCCAAGAGCAAGTGTCTTTTAATTTCATGGCTGCAGTAACCATCTGCAGTGATTTTGGAGTCCCCCAAAATAAAGTCTGTCACTGTTTCCATTTTTTCCCCATCTGTTTGCCATGAAGGGATGGGACCGGATGCCATGATCTTAGTTTTCTGAATGCTGAGTTTTAAGCCTACTTTTTCACTCTCCTCTTTTACTTTCATCAAGAGGCTCTTTACTTCTTCTTTGCTTTCCATAGATAACAAAAATAAAAATTGAAATTCAAGATTGGAAACTGGCATCAACATCCCATTGGCTGTTACTAAGAAATCAGATAATGGGAGAAACTTAGATCTTACTCCTGAGTAGCCCAGTTTTATCACCTCTTAGTACAAGCAGTTTGGAGAAGGCAATGGCACCCCAGTCCAGTACTCTTGCCTGGAAAATCCCATGGACAGAGGAGCCTGGTAGGCTGCAGTCCATGGGGTCGCTAAGAGTCGGACGCGACTGAGCGACTTTTCTTTCACTTTTCACTTTCATGCATTGGGGAAGGAAATGGCAACCCACTCCAGTATTCTTGCCTGGAGAATCCCAGGGATGGGGGAGCCTGGTGGGCTGCCGTCCATGGGGTCGCACAGAGTCGGACATGACTGAAGCGACTTAGCAGCAGCAGTACAAACAGTTGGTTCTGCTTGTGTTACTGATGGGATTATCTGTCATTCTACCATTGTGGTCTAACACCTGAGTTTTAAAGTTTCTTTGATCTTAAAGATACCCTTTTAGAAATGAAGTTTGTCTTAGGAGGGACCACACCTTCTAGCTCCATTAGATTATACAATTCATTTTTTAAGACTCAGAAAGGTCTAATACTGAAAGAAGTAAGTATTGTATTTACTTCCCATTTTTTTCCCCAGTTGTGGTCAAAATTATGCCACCATAGTTCGTGAGACCTTGGGTGGATTACCTAACTGCACAGAGTTCAACTTGGCCCTCTTTCAAAAACAGAGATTTCAGACTTTTTATGTCATACTATCATAAAAAAATGTTCATTGTACACCTATAAATTTCAGAAAATATACAACATGATATTTACCTTAATCTTTGAAAGTCATATAGCATAAGGAACATGGTGATCATCTAAGCACTGTAAAAAGTGAAGTGGAGGACAGTGATTACATTTATAGCAGAAAGGATGAGCGTGGTTTGGAGAAGAGTATCTTTCAGACAGCATTTTAATTAAAGAATCTCAATTTTACAAGTAATAAGTGAATATATTCATATAAGCATAAGACATGTGAGGTAATACAGCATAGTTCATCTGCTTAGAGCTAGTCTTGAGGTCAAATTTCAGCACACATCTGCTGGCCATGTGACCTTGAGCATGTTAGTTTATTCTGCAGCTCAATTTCTTCACCTGTCAAATGGGGACTAAATTGGCTTTTGGTAAGCCATGGTTCTGACTCTTTGCAACCCCATGCACTGCAGCATGCCAGGTTTCCCTGTCCTTCAGACACGACTGAGTGACTGAACAACAGCAAAAGTCATAGATGCTCCACAAATAATAGTAAATGTGCTGATTTGCTAAGAGTGACTGGAAGGTAACTCCAGGAGAGGGGAAGAAACAGCTCCAAAAGCAATCAATGATGGATTCATTCCTTCATCCATTCCTTATTCAATCACTCTTCCAGCATTTGTTAAGAATAAAACTTACTATGTGATAGGAACCATGCTAGTGTTTGAGTGTTCATCTTTAAGTGAGAGAGCAAGACAGGTACACAGGTACTAGCAGGTGCAGAGTTAAGTGCCAGAAAAGAGGGAGTGGATGAGGCTACTTTGCACGAGGGTTGGACTGTGAATGCCAGAGAAGAATGGGCAAGGCAGTCACAGAGATGTACTACATTCCAAGGATGGGATGGCCAGCGGCTATGTGGAAAGAGCATGGAGATGGGCACGGTGTTCCTCGTGTTTGTAAGGTCTAGACTGAGTGCATTATCTGAAGGATAATGGGTGCTCAGTAATGTGTGTTTTTGAGATGAGGAAGGAAAGAAAATTGTTCCAGATGTGAGAGTGAGGTAAAGAATTCAAGAAAAACTAACACAGCTGAGATAAATATGATGAGAAACAGATGTGTGAGATGAGTAGAATGGGATGAACCAGTGCTTACTGATGGATGGCCATGGAGTGGAAGGGGCAGTAGTCATGAAATACAGATGCCCTCTCCATGGTCCTCATTTAGCCATGAGCCTCTTGCATGGCCCTGAGCAAGTCATCTCAGTATCTCTTGATTCCAATTTCCTCACCTCTGAAATCAGGGAACTGAATCTACTCTGAGAACTATCTCAACTCTCTCCATTCCACTTAGAATTCAGGAAGCTCTCACCCACCATTTCTAGTTTCCCGTTCTCCTACATGGCAAAATACAGGAGCCTAAGGGAAGCAGAATCACATGATAGGAAGGAAGACTACAACTTTCCCAGGCTTATAAAGGAAAATTCTAGAGCTTTAGGATTAAAGTGATAAGTAGTTTGAGCTGCCATTTTACTAAGCTTAATGAATTGGCCACTCAAACAAAAAAAAAAAATCTGTAAGGTTAAATATTTTTATTGCCTGAAACAACTGAAAAAATATTGTGGGAACATGAGGGGTGAAAGGATTTTTGGAAAAAAGGGTCTTTCATCAATGAAACACACCCTCTCCCCACCATGAGGGTTAACTCTTTAACCTCTTCATAAATTTGACCTTACCATATGAAGAGAATTATTTACAAGTAGATTTCTAAACCCATTATCCTTTAGCTTATACTGAAAATTATCAACTGCTAGCCTGATCAGGCTGTGTAATTTAATTAATCATAAATCCCTGATAACTCAGTTGCTAAAGAATCCACCTGCAATGCAGGAGACACCAGTTCGATTCCTGGGTTGGGAAGATCTGCTGGAGAGGGGATAAGCTACCCACTCCAGTATTCTTGGGCTTACCTTGTGGCTCAGCTGGTAAAGAATCTGCCTGCAATGTGGAAGACCTGGGTTTGATCCCTGGGTTGAGAAGATCCCCTGGAGAAGGGAAAGGCTACCCACTCCAGTAGTCCAGCCTGGAGAATTCCACAGACTATATAATCCATGGGGTCACAAAGAGTTGGACACAACTAAGCCACTTTCACTTTCAAAGACAATTTAATATTACTGTCACAATTCCTTAAGTCTAACTCCCCTGACTTATTTGTCTTTAAAAGCAGCACTAGCCTGGTATATAGAAGATTCTCAGGAGATGTTCATTCAATGCATGATCTGGCAGAGGAAAAGCCAAATCCTGCCTAGGTGTCCTGGAGTCCTTTTGTCTTCTCCCTTGAACTAGGAGAGCCATGAAGATCCAGTGACCTCAATATAAGCAATTCTGCATAAGCACATGCAAGCTGTATCATTTGTAGATATGAAATTAGACGCATCCCAAAGTCACTAGGGAAAAACCAGATGCCAAGCAAGGTGTGAGGTCTCAGGCTGCTGAGTTAAGCCTACTGTTATCATTTTGATGAAGGCAGTGAGGTTCCTCAGTTGCGGGGAAAGAAAGCAAGCCTTCCCAAATATCTAATATCAAAACCATGTGCCTTTTAGGTGAATAACCATGGATACAGTCTCCTTTGGGGAGAAAAAAAAAAATCCTATTAAAACTGAAGCTTCAGCAGATTTCCAGATGCACTCAACAATGAACAAATTATTCCTGGGCCGGCCCTCTAGGCAGAGTCTTTGACTTCCCTCCCAAGATACCCTCTCTCCAGATGAAACAAACTTTTTTTTTAATTAATTTATATTTTTAATGAAGGATAATTGCTTTACAGAACTTTTGTTTTCTGTCAAACCTCGACATGAAGCAGCCATAGATAGGTGTATGTATGTGTGTATATATATATATATATATATATATATATATATATATATATATTCCCTACTTCCTGAACCCCCCTATCTCCCCCGAAATCCTACCTCTCCAGATTGACACAGAGCCCCTGTTTGAGTTTCCTGAGACATACAGCAAATTCCCATCGGCTATCTATTTAACATGTGGCAATGTAAGTTTCCATGTTACTCTTTCCATACATCTCACCCCCTCCTCCCCTCCCCCCACGTCCATAAGTCTACTCTGTATGTCTGTTTCTCCACTGCTGCCCTGTAAGTAAATTCTTCAGTACCATTTTTCTAGATTCCGTACATATGTGTTAGAATATGATATTTATCTTTCTCTTTCTGACTCATTTCACTCTGTATAATAGCTTCTAGGTTCATCCACCTCATCAGAACTGACTCCAGGTGTTCCCTTTTATGGCTGAGTAATATCTCATTGTGTATATGTACCACAACTTCTTTATCCATTCATCTGTCGATGGACATCTAGGTTGCTTCCATGTTCTAGCTATTGTAAATAGTGCTACAATGAATAATGGGATATATGTGTCTTTGTCAATTTTGGTTTCCTCAGGGTATATGCCTAAGAGTGGGATTGCTGGGTCATATAGTGGTTTTATTCCTAGTTTTTTAAGGAATCCCCATACCATCTTCCATAGTGACTGTATCAATTTACATTCCCACCAACAGTGCAAGAGCATTCCCTTTTCTCCACACCCTCTCCAGCATTTACTTTTTTGATGATGCTCATTCTGACTGGTGTGAGGTGATACTCATTGTGGTTTTGATTTGCGTTTCTCTAATAATGAACAATGTTGAGCATCTTTTCATGTGTTTGTTAGCCATCTGTATGTTTTCTTTGGAGAAATGTCTGTTTAGGTCTTTTTCCCACTTTTTGATTGGGTTGTTTGTTTTTCTGGCATTGAGTTTTATGAGCTGCTTTTACATTTTTTAAATTAATCCTTTGTCAGTTGTTTCATTTGCTATTATTTTCTCCCACTCTGAGGGTTGTCTTTTCACCTTGCTAGTTTCTTTTGCTGTGAAAAAGCTTTTAAGTTTAATCAGGTCCCACTTGTTTACTTTTGTTTTTATTTCCATTACTCTAGGAGGTGGGTCATAGAGGATCTTGCTTTGATTTATGTCATTGAATGTTCTGCCTATGTTTTCCTCTAAAAGTTTTATAGTTTCTGGTCTTACATTTAGGCCTTTAATCCATTTTGAGTTTATATTTGTGTATGGTGTTAGGAAGTGTTCTAATTTCATTCTTTTACATGTAGCTGTCCAGTTTTCCCAGTAAATGTCTATGCTCCCTATTGATTCAGGGAAACATTTTGAAGAGACTTAGACAACATGCATTGTTACAGGGACAAAAAGTTGGCCATCTCTGTAGGCAAAGCAATAAGAAATAATAATTTCAGGAGGCAGACTGTGTGCTTTCTCCCCTTGCTTTCAACTCCAAGAATATGAACAAACAAATTGGTTATTCCAATCTTGGTTTTATGGATCTTTTCAGAAACTATTTTTGGTACTGTTTTCCTATAAGAAATGCAGAAGACTGGCAGCAAATTCTTTCAACCTATTGCCCTGATCACAGTGCCAGTGACATAATAGGCTTTCAATAAAAATTGCCGACAAAAAACACATTGAGGGAAATGCATTAGTTTTCACAGTTTTGTGTGCAGTGTCCATCTATGGCAGTGGTTAAATTATCTCACCCTTCCAGCTCATCCTTTACTTTATCAAGTCATTTTCCAACAGAATTCTTTCTATCACTTGGGCTACTTTCTGATGAATGAGGAAATTAAGGCTGGGAGAGAAGGTTCAAGCCCCTGGGTCAATCCAAAGGCAGAGCAGGGAATTCTATTAAGAATTTAAACCACAAGTTCACTTTTCCTTGGCAGTGGGCATGCTTCCAGAAGCACTGGGTCATCACCATCCTTCCAGCTGTGTCCTCTATATTCCTGCGTATTCATTCATTCACATAATTGTATCGCTCAGGAGAGGGAACCCTAACGAACAAGGACAGTGACTGTGACTCGGAGAACCTATGAGTTCTTCTGGGTCTAAGGGCCTCAAAGAAGAAAATATTCAAAGTCAACACAACAATTAACATGCTAACTATTCTAATATCTTCTTCTTAACATCTCCTAGGGGCGAGTTGGAGAATACCAATATTGGAGCTTGAAAAGAGACTGGATGGCTAATTTTAAGAACAATTTGAGCCCCTTCACTTTATAAGCATTCTTCAAAGCACAGGAGAAGTAAAAAAGAAATATTTTAAGTTGGTATTTTCCAGTCCACTAAATTTTCTAACACAAAATTCAGTGCCCTTTTTAAGTCTCCCAGTAGCCTTGTTAATTCTTAGTGACAAGGATACTGTCCTTAACTTTTCCTTTTGGGTATATCTTGATGGCTAATATATGAATAATTTGTTGCTGTTCAGTCACTCAGTCGTATCTGACTCTTTGCGACCCCGTGGACTGCAACACACCAGGCTTCCCTGACCTTCACTATCTCCTGGAATTTGCTCAAACTCATGTCCATTGAGTTGATGTTAACAGTTAGTGCCTCTTAAATTTTTCTGAGCACTGTCATTTCTCTAAAAATTAACTATGGTACTTTTAAACAAAACTTTTCCTTAATTTATGTATATTTATTCAGTAAACATTTATTTGGCACCTACAGTATGCAAGTTACTGAACTAGACTATGGAAAATGTAAGGATGAGACATTGTTTGCTGGGAAACTATTATCCCAGGATAATAGTTTGAAGAACCATCTTTTATCTACCACACCGGGAAAAACAGAAACCATTGTATTTCAAATAAAGTCAATTTAATATAAGGGATTAGGTTACTCAGGTGATGGAAGAGCCAGAAGCCCATCAGAGGATGGTGAAGCAATACTGAAATAGAAAATAGCTGGTAGCACCACCATCCCTAGGCAGGAAGAACAAGAAGGTTGTGTTTCCAGAACTCAGGGGTAAGGACCACCTATCAAAGCTGGAGCTATAAGTGACAGTTGAAGCCCCAGAGAAGATTCATTTCTCCTAGAGACATCTCCCAGGGCATGGGGGTCAGAAGACCCCAGTTTCTGATGCCAGTACTACCAAGTATGAAACCCACCCAGTTGACCCAGGAGTCTGGGCTGTACAGCCCACAGGTTCAGGTTAGAAAAGGTAAAGAATGAACCTGAGAGCAAGCAGACCATATACAGTGAACTTTGACACCTGTGTGGTAGCAAATTCAAATTAGCAATATCAGGAATATATAGAAAGAGTAAAAGAAATGTTCAATAATTTTGCCTTAACATAGTCACAAAAAATAATGAAAATTTAGAGAAAAGATGTATTTGGGGGCTTCCCTGGTGGCTCAGTGGTAAAGAATCCACCTGCCAGTGTTGGAGACACAGGTTCGATCCCTGGTCCAGAAAGATCCCACACATTCTTCGGAGCACCTAAGCCCACGCACTACAATTACTGAGCCTGCATTCTGGAGCCTGTGTGCTGCAAATGCTGAAGCCTACACACCCTAGATCCCATGCTACGACAAGAGAAGCCACCGCAATGAGAAGTTTACCCACTGCAATGAAGATCAGCCCCTGCTCACCGCAACTAGAGAAAAGCCCATGCAACAGTGAAGACCCAGCACAGCCAAAAATAAATAAATAGATACATCAATATAATTTAGAATTGCTGATACTTTATGGCAGAGGCAGCTCTTTGGGAAATCTAGGAGAAATGGATAGAATTTTGAAAACTAGAAGAGATATAGAAAGAATTCTACTTTGCAAAAGCCTCTAAGGTAGGTAAATATTCTGGACTCATGTACTGGGATCAGATTAAAGATGGACAAAAGTACCAAGCTAAGGAATGTGAATTTTTCCTGGTAGATGAGGAATCACTAAGATTTAGGGACAAGGAAGTGATAAAAGCAGAGTTGTGCTTTAGGGATTATTTTTGCAGCAGCATGTGAAATCCATTGGGCATGCAGATGTCAGGGAAGAGGGAATCAAGTCTGAAAGAAAGGCATGGCCATGGGATTTCATGGAACCTTTTCTAATTGGTGGAGTGTCATCTGGTTGGAGGTATGGGGCAAACAATTGGAAATGAGAGCCCCCTGAGAGCTCAGAAAGGGTGTCCAGATTGTCTGTGTATGTGGGGGCACCCTATGCAAATAATAAAAGATGAAAACCTGAAGGAAAGTAAGAGAGTCACACAGTCGTGTCTGACTCTTTGCGAGCCCATGGACTGGAGCCCACCAGGCTCCTCTGTCCATGGAATTCTCCAGGCAAGAATATTGGAGTGGGCTACCATGCCCTCCTCCAGGGAATCTTTATGACCCAGGGATCAAACCCAGGTCTCCCTCATTGCAGGTGGACTCTACCGTCTGAGCCACCAGGGAAGGCCTAAAACCTTCCCTGAAGATGGATAAAATTACATGGACAGAAAAACAGAAGAGAAACATGCTTCAGAAAAGCCTTGGACATAGAGGAAGAGGAGCTTAAGAAAAGAAAAGGAGTCATAGGAGAAGAAAAAAGAGGTCAGGAGAGGACTGCATTTCAGTGGAAAGAGTTTCAGAAAAAAGTGAATGAGTGTGTACATAAAATGAAGCAGAGAAGACAAGGAGAATGAATTCTGGAAAGGGTGGTAGGATTTTTCATTTTCTAAAGAATTTTAGAAAGTATCCAGAACTGAATTTGAAATCCAAAGACTTGGGTTCAAGGTACACATAAAATAATTTCTTTCTACATCATACATTCTGCTTATGTATTATTCCTGCTCTCTCATCATTTTAGTACAATGGAAATTGTTGCATCCTCTTTGGTTCTTCTCTTCAGGATGATCTTTCAGTTCCTACACCCTCTACTAAATGTTTTGTACTCTTGACATCCCCCAGGACAATGCACTCCCATGTTACAATGCCCATCAGAAGTCCAGTCATCTACAGCCAGTGGCAGGAGTTGAGGGGAGGGAGTACACCATATCTACAATTTGACTTCCTAAAGATTTGCCCATTGACATGCGTTTAGAAGGGACTTGGGGCATAATTGCAAAGACTGACCTGGAAAATCAATCTAGCATCTTACTTTTGCAGTGAAGTCTCAACAAAACACAGAAAGCATGATTTTGTAATAGGCTTCATTAACATAGTTTCAGTTTATCATTTGTAGACATTCTGCAGAAAGCACTGAAAAAGAGAAAATACAAGTCAGAATGACACATGTTTATGAACTAGCATGTTGGCCTTTCAAGAAATTTATGCATGCTAGAGAAGCTATTATCCATAGTACTAAGTTTAAACCACTTCGACTGTAATTCAAAACCCTACACAATCTGATAACAGCCTACTTTCTCCAGCATTCTCTCTCTAACCATGCAGTCAATAACTCAACAAACACTTAACTCTCTCCCAGGCATCGTGCCAATCATTACACTGAGCACACACCACCGCCACCACCCTCCCCAAGCCTTTTCCAGTTCAACACTGCAGCCACCGCAGCTCTGCTGGTCAGGCTCCTCTCTGTGCATAATAAAATCCCTCTAGAACCTGTGCCTTTGCTTTTAAATGCTTTCCCTTTAAATCTAGCTCCACCACTAACTAGCTGTGTGAACTGGGACAAATTTTTTAAACTCTTTATGCCTCCGTTTTCTCCTTTTTCATCCTTACAGTGTTATATTGTGATGATCAAACACATGTGAAAAGCACCTATGCAGGTATTTAAAGGTACTTAGAACCTACCAGGAATTTGGTAGGTATTCAACCACTGTTAAAAGGAGTAGCAGCAGTAGTAGTAGTCTAATGCTCAGTCCTAGATGAACCTTCCTTATAACGCTTTCCATGATCATTCCAGCTCATGTCCAGGACTCCAATGCAGTCTTGCATATGTCTTATATCTTTAAATAGATTAAATGCCCCTTAGAGGCAGACTGTTACACTTTTATATTCTCCAAATACATGAAAGCACATGTACCACAGTGCCTAATGGTAACTGAGATATACAGAATATATATATACATATATATGCATAATATCTATATATGTATAGATAGGTACATATCTGTATAATGCAGATATATACTATGTAAATATCTGTTATTATACCTATATTTACCCATGTTACCTATATTACCTATTCTATATATACATATTATGTATGTTACCTATACTGCTACAATATCTATAGAAAAATATATATAACCTATAGATATAAAATGCACGTATATAAAATACATTATAATATGTATCATATATAATAAATGCATGCGTGCTAAGTCGCTTCAGTCATGTCCAACTCTTTGAGACCCTATGGACTGTAGCCTGCCAGGATCCTCTGTCCATGGGATTCTTTAGGCAAGGATACTGAAGTGGTTTGCCTTGCCCTTCTTCAGGGGATCTTCCTGACCCAGGGATCAAACCTGTGCTTTTTATGTCTCCTGCATTGATAGGCAGGTTCTTTACCACTAGCTTCACTTGGGAAGCCCAGTGTATAATACAGGCATATACAATATGTATACACATATTTATATACACATATATACACACAATGTGTTTGGACTACTTTAGTGGACCCTAAGGAAAATTTTAGGGTCCACTAAAGTAGTCCACTCCAGTACTCTTGCCTGAAAAATCCCATGGATGGAGGAGCCGGGTGGGCTACAGTCCATGGGGTCACTAGGAGTCGGACACGACTGAGCGACTTCACTTTCACTTTTCACTTTCATGCATTGGAGAAGGAAATGGCAACCCACTCCAGTGTTCTTGCCTTGAGAGTCCCGGGGATGGGGGAGCCTGGTGGGCTGCCATCTATGGGGTCGCAGAGAGTCGGACATGACTGAAGCCACTTAGCAGCAGCAGCAAGGAGAGTTTTGTGAAGATGGTGAACTGTTATCCTCTCATCTCCAGGGGACATCGGTTCGTAGCCACCAAAATGCAAAGAGGGTGACTATAGAATTTCCTTCTCAATGAATCTTTAATAACCTCGCTGCTTCTTGTAAGTCTGGGTTGGCTTAGACTCATTCCTGCTAGAGGTTGAGCAATGGATCAAATATTTATAGTTTCACCAGTCACCCCATCATAACACCTCTAGATCATCATGCTGCCGAAACTTGATTTGTTAAGCACAGTTAACAAACTGTGACCCTATATCCCTGAACTTCACCCACAGGCATGTAGTTGGGACCAGACAAGGCTGGTCTGTTTCTGGTAAGACAAAGAGCAATCAGCTTATGCTTTGACCGTGCAAAGAACTGATTACAGCTGCTTCAGAGGTAATCAGCAAAGAATGTCAGGAGGAAATGGCCCTAGGGAGTAGAAATGCTTTTGCTCTCTAAGATGGTAGTTTCACAAGCCGATGGACAAATGACAAGCTGGAAATAGCACACACTGAGTATTCATGATAGTACTGGGAAACAGTTTTAGTCTGTAAGCTGGACCACACGTATACCACCCCTTGCTTGGGAGGAACTAGTGCCTGAAACAGATAAGTTTCCAGACATGACTAACTTATTGAGTGACTATCTTTCTGCCTGCTTTCCCCCACATGCTGATGGGAAATGAGGCATCAAGGAATGCACAGGCTTGAGGAAGCCCAGATAATATGAGGGACATGCTCCCTGGGGTGAGTCTTGTGAGACAGAAATGGACATGCTGCCCTCAGTCCTGGGCTCACCATTGCTTCTACGTCTTCAGAATCAAAGGGGGGAGACCTAACACTTTCATTCACCTGGAGGTCTGTGCCAACGCCAATGCTAGACTGACAGTAAACATTAAAGTGCGCAATTTTGTGAATTCCATATCTCATTTAAAAACTGAACCATTGCAAAGTTAATCCTGCAACATCATCACGTTCACCCAGGCTCAGGTGTATTTGTCATGGTTTCCCAAGTTTTGTCCTAAAGAATCGTGGTTCCATGAATTATTAATTGGAAATTCCTGAAAGCAAGGATTCAGAAGTCAAGTGAGTTTGGGAAAGTTGTCCGAATATACCTCCTTGAGCAGGAGAGAAACGAGGGAATGCCAGCCATGGTCCGGGGATTACATGGCCTCTGGGCTCAAGCCCTGGAGCAGCACTACACAGGGGCAAAAGTTATCAGTGAAATGCATCAGGGCCTCTCAGGGAAGGACTCTTCCTCCTGGTGACTTTGGGTAGCCTACAGGAAGAACTCCTAACCCTCCATATGAAAATGCATTTCCTGTGGCCACTTGAAACAAGTCTGCATATTCCCAATAAATTCTTCAAACCGCAGTTTTCCAGAAATATGTATGTCTCTAAAAGATAATTTTTTTTAGAAAAAGTTGAAAGTTGCCTGCAAGTCTTGAAAAAGAGCAGCAGGATATACAATATGATTGTATTGTATGATGATACAAGATCATCACCTACCTTCTTGTTGTTCTAAGATGTAGTTCTTTAAGCAACAAATGCGTTATTAAATGAGAATATCTGTTAGGGAGCCATTGACTGAAACCACTGGCCTTGGCCAGATATGATGATAACGCTTGCCTGAGTTGTCTCACAACAGGAGGTCGATAAAGAACATGATGCTGCAAGTGAAAAACTAACCAGGAGAATTGGGGAGGGATCAAAAGGAGGGAGGATATATTAGCCCATAGTATGTCTCGTAAAACTAACCCTGAAGAATTCGAGAGGGGCCAAAAGGAGGCGTATGTCCTGCCTACCTCCCAGAAACCCTCATGCTGAACTCCATCTTGGCTGAGAGATGAACACACCACCAGGAAGGACCCTGAGTCACCCAACATGGGCCAAGCAAGAGGACTGGCCAGAGACAACCCAGACACTAATCATATTGTCATAAAACCTGAGATTGCAAGCTACATGTCAGAGCAGTTCTCCCAGGCCCCCTTACCCTGCTGCTTTCTGCCCAGGCGCCCTTCCCTATCGAGTCTTTTGATTTGTCAGTACTTGTGTCTTCTGACAATTCATTTCCAAGTGTTAGACAAGAGCCCACTCTTGGGCCTTGCAAGGGGGTCCCCTTCCTGCAACGTATTTGTATTGGTTTCAGACACAACAGTATTACAGTTTCCCTTCAGTTGAGTAATAACGTGAGGTATAAAGGATTCATTATCCAGTGAAAGTGCTGACTCTTCTGTATGGTACTGGAACATACTCCTTTCCTGTTACCTCTTTAATTATAATTTTAATAACACCCAGTAGTTAGCCAAGATCTTCTGTTCAGGCAGGCCCAGAAATGCACTGGGGGAGGGAGTGGTTAGGGGGAAGACACTTTCCCCACAAATGAATGATGCTCCATGGTTCTGCCCCCTCATCACACGACAACACGCTCTACTGTCACAAACAAGTTAACGCAACAGTTAAGCAACTTTCTGGACATCCATGAGACTGAGGGAAGGGCAGGGTCCCTTTCAGGCCACAGGGAAGTGAGAGCAGATTGCTGCCACAGCCTGTGGGCTTGTCCTAACTCACCAGGTTAGTTTCACCAGAAAATCAGTCTGGAAGTTGTAAGAGCCAGTTACAGTCCTGGCTCTGCCACTAACCAGCTGAGACAAAGGGCAATTCCCTTTACATCTTGGTGCTTCCATTTCTAATCTGAAAAATGAGGAGGTTTGGACCAGATGATCTCAGGGACTCCTTTGGCTCCACTTCAAGCCACTAGATGATGGCTCTGTGCAAAAAGGAACCACATCTTCCTTGTTCATCACTTTAACTCCAGCACTGAGTACTTTTCTGAAATACAACAGGTGCCAAATGGGTATTTTTTTCTGAATGACTGAACACAAAATGTTAAGTTCAATGCAAAATATTCTTCTGGTTCATATAATTCAGGGCAAACACCCCTCTTTTCCCTTGATTAAAATCCCTTTTGTTTTTATCTCAATTCTCTAGATGAGACCCTAAATTACCCTCTTACTAGACTTACTGAGCTGGTGCACTGGATAGCATTCCCACCTACCAGAGGTAACCTAAATCTCTGAACAAAAACTTTTAGAAAAAAATTCTGTGAGCAATCCAATGTGTCAGACTTATCCACTGATGACAATGTAAGTGTGTGGAAAAGACTGTTGAGATAGGCAGTGATGACTTGTGATTAGGTTCAAAAACTAAAGAGCCATTTTTTTCTTTAAAAAAAAAAAAAAACAAAACAACTGTTACACAGAGATTCTTACCAAGATAAAAATAGACAGGGCTGGCCAAGAAAATTGTGAAGGTCCGGCATTTTTTCTGTATTTCCAAAGTCCCTTTTCTAACCCCTTCCCTGAATTCAACAAAAGACTCATCATTTATCATAACTGCAAGTTTAAGCCTTTAATCTCTTATTGTTCAATCAAAGACATCTGTTAAATGAATTTCAGACAATAGAAAACAGATGAGAAGATATTTGGCAGGAGGGTTCAGTGAAAGGCAGGGCAGTCTTCATACTTCTCACACTACTACCCGTAAAACTGATCTTGAAACCTAAACTTCCTTTATGAACTTTTCAGTGGCTGGTTGGTCTGAGGGTTGAAGTGGAGTGAAAGGTGATAGGACACTTACCAAAAGGAGCAGGGAAGTGTCTGGCCTATTCCTATCTTCCTATAACACTTGCCCAGGGTCAGGGTCCAGGAATCTCTCTGAGTCCTCTCCCTTTCCTGAGGCCAGTACAATATAGGATAATATCACTCCCCTCAGAAAGAGTCACGGGTTATTTTTCTCCCAACCTTGCCCCCCAAGAAACTTCAGGTTCTAGGGTTCCTGATCACTCGGGTCTTTGGGACTAATGCATTCAGTCATGTCCAACTTGTTGCAACCCCATGGACTATATAGTCTGCCAGGCTCCTCTGTCTATGGGATTTTCCAGGCAAGAATACTGGAGTGGGTTTCCATGCCCTCCTCTGGGGGATCTTCCCATTCCAGGGATTGAATCCTTGTCTCTTAAGTCTTCTGCTTCTTTACCAGCTGAGCCAACCAGGGAAACTTCTGAGACTAACTCTAATCAGTAACTCTGTTTTTCTGAACAAGATCCATGGACTGACCCATAATCTACGGGGGGAAAAAGGAACAAGTATTTGAAATTAACACTGGAGATGATCCAACAGGACCGAAGCACAGGTACCTTGAAGCATTAGGTTGGGGTATAGAAAAGCCCAGTACTGCCCAGGACTTGAGAAACTTACCAGAGAGTAACATCTAAGATATGAGCGTGAATATATGCATGGTGATGATGGTAACAATGAAAAAGACCATAGCACCAGGGAAAACGATTCATGATGAGACCAATTTTTAGTACTGGTGAACTAAGCAATGAGAGAAGAAACGTTATAATTTTCCTGAAAAGCAATAGTAAATGCAATCATTGGGATGCTAAATGTAAACATACACCCATGAATGTATGGCCAATTATGGAGCAAATACAGTAGAAATTATGTATATCTTAATGTGGTCAAATTTATTGCAGCCTTAATTAAAAAGCAATGTTAAGCTAAACTGTTTATTCTTCGCTTGTGACTTATGACTGTCAGACTGTCTCTAAAGCAATAATAAAAAAAAAAAAAAAAACAGTAGCTAAAATCCTTGATATTAATTCCAGTTGAGCTATTTCAAATCCTGAAAGATGATGCTATGAAAGTGCTGCACTCAATATGCCAGCAAATTTGGAAAACTCAGCAGTGACCACAGGACTGGAAAAGGTCAGTTTTCATTCCAATCCCAAAGAAAGGCAATGCCAAAGAATGCTCAAACTACCACACAATTGCACTCATCTCACACACTAGTAAAGTAATGCTCAAAATTCTCCAAGCCAGGCTTCAGCAATATGTGAACCGTGAACTTCCTGATGTTCAAGCTGGTTTTAGAAAAGGCAGAGGAACCAGAGATCAAATTGCCAACATCCACTGGATCATGGAAAAAGCAAAAGAGTTCCAGAAAAACATCTATTTCTGCATTATTGACTATGCCAAAGCCCTTGACTGTGTGGATCACAATAAACTGTGGAAAACTCTGAAAGAGATGGGAATACCAGACCACCTGACCTGCCTCTTGAGAAATCTGTATGCAGGTCAGGAAGCAACAGTTAGAACTGGACATGGAACAACAGACAGGTTCCAAATAGGAAAAGGAGTACGTCAAGGCTGTATACTGTCACCCTGCTTATTTAACTTATATGCAGAGTACATCATGAGAAACGCTGGGCTGGAAGAAACACAAGCTGGAATCAAGATTGCCAAGAGAAATCTCAATAACCTCAGATATGCAGATGACACCACCCTTATGGCAGAAAGTGAGGAGGAACAAAAGAGCCTCTTGATGAAAGTGAAAGTGGAGAGTGAAAAAGTTGGCTTAAAGCTCAACATTCAGAAAACGAAGATCATGGCATCTGGTCCCATCACTTCATGGCAAATAGATGGGGAAACAGTGTCAGACTTTATTTTTGGGGGCTCCAAAATCACTGCAGATGGTGACTGCAGCCATGAAATTAAAAGACGCTTACTCCTTGGAAGGAAAGTTATGACCAACCTAGATAGATTATATTGAAAAGCAGAGACATTACTTTGCCAACAAAGGTCCGTCTAGTCAAGGCTATGGTTTTTTCTGTGGTCATGTATGGATGTGAGAGTTGGACTGTGAAGAAGACTGAGCACCGAAGAATTGATGCTTTTGAACTGTGGTGTTGGAGAAGACTCTTGAGAGTCCCTTGGACTGCAAGGAGTTCCAACCAGTCCATTCTGAAGGAGATCAGCCCTGGGATTTCTTTGGAAGGAATGATGCTAAAGCTGAAACTCCAGTACTTTGGCCACCTCATGAGAAGAGTTGACTCATTGGAAAAGACTCTGATGCTGGGAGGGATTGGGGGCAGGAGGAAAAGGGGATGACAGAGGATGAGATGGCTGGATGGCATCACCAACTCGATGGACGTGAGTCTGAGTGAACTCTGGGAGTTGGTGATGGACAGGGAGGCTTGGCGTGCAGCGTTTCATGGGGTCGCAAACAGTCGGACACAACTGAGCGACTGAACTGAACTGAATATGCCCATACCCCATGCATGTGTGCTAAGTCACTTCAGTCTTGCCCAACTCTTTGCAGCCCTATGGACTGCACGTCGCCAGGCTCCTCTGTCCATGGAATTTCCCAGGAAAGAATGCTGGAGTGGGTTGCCATGTCCTTCTCCAGGGGATCTTCCTGACCCAGGGATCAAACTCATGTTCCTTATGCCTCCTGCATTGGTAGGCGGGTTCCTTACCACCAGTGCCACCTGGGAGGCCCCATCCATACCCTCAAATAGTATATAAAATGTTTGGTGCTTTATTTTAAATCTCCATTATTTTACAATGATACTGTATTGATAGTTTAAAATAAAATTTGCATATTTTTGAGGGGTTAAAATTTCTTCTGTTATGGACAATGTAACATAGTGGTTACAGAAATCATCATTATTGTCAGGCAAATCTGAATGTGAATACCACCTATGAAGTGCGTGAACTTAAACTGAAAGACTATTTTCTCTCTACATGTCAATATGCTCTGCTATAAAATGACTACAATGATAGGTATGATTCACTATACCAACTACAGGTACCATGAAAGGGTTGAGGGTCATGGAATCTCAGAGTTAAGAGAGGTCTTTAAATTATCCAATACAGCCATCTAATTACAGTTGCAGAGATTTCTCCTTATGATGACTTTTTAAAATTACTTTTTATTGGACTACATTTGATTTACAATGTTGTGTTGCTTTCTGCTGTACAGCAAAGTGAATCAGTTATACATACATATATAACCACTCTTTTTTAGATTATATTCTCATATAGGTCATTACAGAGTATTGGGTAGAGTTCCCTGAGCTATAAGTAGGTCCTTATGAGTTTTCTATTTTATATATAGTAGTGTGTATATGCAGAGAAGGCAATGGCAACCCACTCTAGTACTCTTGCCTGGAAAATCCCATGGACGGAGGAGCCTGGTAGGCTGCAGTCCAGGGGGTCACTAGGAGTCAGACACGACTAAACGACTTCATTTTCACTTTTCACTTTTCACTTTCATACATTGGAGAAGGAAATGGCAACCCACTCCAGTGTTCTTGCCTGGAGAATCTCAGGGACAGGGGAGCCTGGTGGGCTGCCGTCTATGGGGTCGCACTGAGTCAGACACGACTAAAGCAACTTAGCAGCAGCAGCAGCAACAGTGTGTATATGTCAATCCCAATCTCCCAATTTATCCTTCCACCTCTTTCCCCCTTGGTAATGTAAGTCTGTTTTCTACCTCTGTGAGTATTTATGTTTTGCAAATAGGTTCATTTGTACAATTTTTTCTGAATTCTGTATATAGGCAGTATCATGATATTTATCTTTCTCTGACTTCACTCAGTATGATATAATGGAATATTACTCAGCCATGAAAAAGAAAAACTAATGCCATCTGCAGTGACATGGATGGACCTAGAGATTGTCTTTTTTTTTTTTAATTGTATTTTATTTTTAAACTTTACAATATTGTATTGGTTTTGCCAAACATCGAAATGAATCTGCCACAGGTATACATGTGTTCCCCATCCTGAACCCTCCTCCCTCCTCCCTACCCATACCATCCCTCTGGGTCA
The DNA here is from genome assembly GCF_029407905.1 of Bubalus kerabau. NCBI lineage: Eukaryota > Metazoa > Chordata > Mammalia > Artiodactyla > Bovidae > Bubalus > Bubalus kerabau. The sequence goes on from NC_073633.1 coordinate 39,980,160, forward strand.
ACCCAGTGCACCAGGCCCAAGCATCCAGTATCGTGCATTGAACCTGGACTGGCGACTCATTCCATATATGATATTATACGTATTTCAATGCCATTCTCCCAAATCATCCCACCCTCTCCCTTTCCCACAGAGTCCAAAAGACTGATCTATACATCAGTGTCTCTTTTGCTGTCTCATATACAGGATTATTGTTACCATCTCTCTAAATTCTGTATATATACGTTAGTATACTGTATTGGTATTTTTCTTTCTGGCTTACTTCGCTCTGTATAATAGGCTCCAGTTTCATCCACCTCATTAGAACTGATTCAAATGTATTCTTTTTAATGGCTGAGTAATACTCCATTGTGTATATGTACCACCGCTTTCTTATCCATTCATCTGCTGATGGACATCTAGGTTGCCTCCATGTCCTGGCTATTATAAACAGTGCTGCAATGAACATTGGGGTACACGTCATCCACCTCATTAGAACTGATTCAAATGTATTCTTTTTAATGGCTGAGTAATACTCCATTGTGTATATGTACCACAGCTTTCTTATCCATTCATCTGCTGACGGACATCTAGGTTGCTTCCATGTCCTGGCTATTATAAACAGTGCTGCGATGAACACTGGGGTACATGTGCCTCTTTCCCTTCTGGTTTCCTCAGTGTGTATGCCCAGCAGTGGGATTGCTGGATCATAAGGCAGTTCTATTTCCAGTTTTGTAAGGAATCTCCACACCGTTCTCCATAGTGGCTGTACTAGTTTGCATTCCCACCAACAGTGTAAGGGGGTTCCCTTTTCTCCACACCCTCTCCAGCATTTATTGCTTGTAGACTTTTGGATTGCAGCCATTCTGACTGGCGTGAAATGGTACCTCATAGACTTTTTAAAAACCAAAACCTGGGTGATAATGCTAAGGAAAGACTAACTGAGTAACTGGGATATTAAATATGAGGAGTGTTTGTGTCATGGCTGTGCTTAGTCGCTTGGTCGTGTCTGACTCATTGTGACCCCATGGGCTATAGCCTGCCAGGCTCCTCTGTCCATGGGGATTCTCCAGGCAAGAATATTGGAGTGGGTTGCCATGCCCTCCTCTAGGGGATTTTCCCAACCCAGGAATCAAACCCAGGTCTCCCCCATTGTAGGTGTTTAGAAGCCTTCAAAATTCACTAAGCTAAGTTGCCAGCCCTGGTCCAATAATGTGGACATTAATCCTATTTCTGGAAACCTTATCTACTTAGGAGTTCTTTGAATTCATGCATATTTAAGAAGTGTAAATAATATATGTACACTGTATATTACTTTCTTTTTTCCAGTTCTATTTATTATCATAGCTAATGATTCCAGATCATGATTATCGAACCTCAGATTTGTGCCAGGTACAGGGCTAGGAGGTATGCGTATACCATCTCAGCCAATTTTAAGGACAATTTCTGATGTGGTTACTATTATTTTCCCCATTTTACATATGACAAAAATAAGGTTCAGAGAGGCTAAGTAACATGCCCACATTCACAAAACATGTAGGAGATTTCAGACAATAACAAACAAGTGCAATGTAATTTTTGCAGAACGGTGGAGAACTGTCGTGTCAGTTCTGTATGACCATATGGACTGTTACTCCTATAGACAAAATTTAAACCAAGGATTCAAATTTTGAATTCTTGAAACAAAACCAGCAATCAATTAACTTATCCAATGAAGAGGATATTCAGTGATATATCTGGAAGAAAAATAACTTAAGGCTACTATAAACAATTAAAAAATCAAAATGGCAGTAGTAGTGGTGATAATAATGATGATGAGAGTGTAATTACAGCATGAGGATTTACGGACAATAAACAGGAGCTAGTATAAATACAGAAGGCTTCTGTGGTGGCTCAGATGGTAAAGAATCTGCCTGCAATACAGGAAACCTGGGTTAGATCCCTAGGTTGGAAAGATCCCCTGAAGAAGGGAATGGCAACCCGCTCCAGTATTCTTGCCTGGAAAATTCCATGGATGGACGAGCCTGGCAGGCTACAGTCTATGGGGTCACAAAGAGTTGGACACAACTGAGAGACTAACACTTTCACTTTTTTCATTATTTTCTGACTTTTTCCAAGTGATTTTGTGGAGTGCCCTTCACTTGAGATCTTCCAAGAGAGATTGATAAGTGTAAAATACACAGTCATCTCCCAAGAAAGGCAGCTAGAATATTCCACCAGACAGTGAGATCTTACAGGCTATACAAAGCACAGGAGTAAACCATGGTCTCTAATGTGTTTCTCGATTTTGGCAAGGATACAGATGTTCCATGAATGTGATCATCAAAAAGTCATTGTTGATATGAGATCAGAATCCTGTGACTACTGCAACCCTGGTAACAAATCCTCTTCAGGACAAAATCTCAGTTTATAGTAAATGTTTGATTTATGACTACTGAGTCCATCCTGACATGAGTTTAGAAGATACTTTTCATATTGGCCTTCAAGCAATGTCATACTTTAATAAGCAAAGCCAGAACCTGAAGCTCCCCAAATTCCCCCCACCCCAGATTACTGAGTCTGTGATGCAATTACTACAACACATTCATTCAATAAATACGGATTATGTGCTGATGATCTATCTAGTTCTGTGCATTGAGAGGTGCCAGTAAATGAAGACACGGCCCCCTGCTCTAAGAGGAAATTACACATCATGGACTTGGAGACATGTGTTCTTGCTGCTGCTGCTGCTGCTAAGTCGCTTCAGTCGTGTCCGACTCTGTGCGACCCCATAGACGGCAGCCCACCAGGCTCCCCCGTCCCTGGGATTCTCCAGGCAAGAACACTGGAGTGGGTTGCCATTTCTTTCTCCAGTGCATGAAAGTGAAAAGTCAAAGTGAAGTCACTCAGTCGTGTCCAACTCTTTGCAACCCCACGGACTGCAGCCCACCAGGCCCCTCCGTCCATGGGATTCTCCAGGCAAGAGTACTGGAGTGGGGTGCCATTGCCTTCTACGGAGACACGTGTTACCTACTGTCAACTTTCTCCGAAGTCTGTGGGCCGAGTGGGCCCTCTGAAGCCTCACAGGGTCTTGGCGCTAATATTCACAGATGGTAACCACAAATCTCAAATGTCTTTCAGTCACCAGTTCTTCACCCCCAATCCATTTGTAGTGGCTCCCACTCTAGTAGGTACAAAGATACATCATTCATAATTTCCTCCATTAATTTTTCATTTCAAATTGGTTGATCTATCTAGAAGAACCACTTAACTTTTTCCAGTGGGCTATAGGGCAACTGGTGTTTTTGTGCATTTTTGAGGAGGGAATGGAAAAAGCAAAAAGGCACAGCTGTATCACTGGGCCCCTTTGCCTGTATCCCAGCATCTCAGGATATTGGTCAGCCTGTTCATGGCCACTGAGCCCCAAGCAAAGGCCTCCTGTGCTCTGTAAACACTTGGCTTTCTCTGCATCTCTGCCTGGGTGCTCTTCCCCCATGACTGTGGCATTCCTTCTCTACTGCTTTCAGGTCACTGCTCAAACAACACCTTATCAGAAATGCCTCTTCTGGGACTTCCCTGGTGGTCCAGGGGCTAAGACTCTGAGCTCTCAATGTAGGGAGTCTAGGTTCCACCCCTAGTCAGAGAGCTAAATCCCACATGCTACAACTAAAACAGCCCGCATGATGCAATGAAGATCAAAGATCCCACGTGCCACAACTAAGACCCAGTGCAGCCCAGTTAATTAAAAAAAGAAAGAAAGAAATGCCTCCTCTGACCACCCTTTCTAAAAGATTGAGCCTTCTCATCATCCTTGCTCCTCTACCGTAATTTATTTATTATCACCTATTGCCACCAAAAAACCCCACAACTATTCATTATCTGTCTCCTCCCACTAGAAGTAACTTCCATGACAATAGAAATTTCATGTGCTTTCTTTGTTCTGTGGATTGCTCAGTTGTTGGCACTTAGGAAACACGTAAACATTATATGTTGAGTTAACCACCCTCCCCAAGTGAGTGAAGTTGCTCAGTTGTGTCCGACTCTTTGTGACCCCATGGACTGTAGCCTACCATGCTCCTCCATCCATGGGATTTTCCAGGCAAGAGTACTGGAGTGGGTTGCCATTTCCTTCTCCAGAGCATCTTCCCAACCCAAGGATTGAACCTGGGTCTCCCACATTGTAAGCAGATGCTTTACCATCTGAGCCACCAGGGAAGTCCTCCCTAAAGTGTAAGACAAAGCAAGCTGCTTTTAAGTACTAGAAGCTGACTCTGTCCTCCAGATTGTTGTTTTCTTTTTTTCTGACATCATGCACCTTGTTCCCCAATAGCAGAGCCTCAGGAAAGACTTGGAAAAATCTCATGAAAGCCTAAGATTTAGGCCTTCATGTCCAAGTTCAAGATCAGACTTGTGGTCAAGCCACAGATAGGCACTACGTGACTGTTGATTCCATCACAAACCAAAGTTTGATCATGACTTAAAAATGGGAGAACTACTAAGGGAGTGTCAAGTAGCCAAAATACTCAATCTCTTTGACCACAACCAATTTTAAAAGTTAAATGCTTCATGGAATCTTGCTTCCTCATTCTCAATGACCTAAAACAGGGGCACAGAGAGGTTAAATGTTTTGCCCAACATCCTGCAGTGTATCAGCAGAAATACTGGGCTTGGAAACCACCAGGTTTCCATATTTCCTGCTTACTACCCCTCTGAGACAGAGAACTCCTCAGGGGTAAAGAGAGTCAGTTCAAGCCCTAATTGTATAAGGTTGGAGGAAGGAACTGTGCATACACACACAGAGATACCATATACCTTAGAATGGATGGAGAGTTTCACTTCCCGAGTTTTCTATAAAGATGGCTGAATTTACAGTTTTAGGGATAGGCACATCTTTTCAGGTCTTGCCAGCATTAAAGTACCACCAGGGAGCCCAGAAGGGACTAAATCACTTGCTTTTCAATTTCCTAGTATCCCAAGACAAGCCGGATGATTATACAGTTTTCTGTCCTTCCCTTTCCCAAGGAAGAAGTGTCCCTATGACCCTATATGCAAGACAGCAAAAGAGACATAGATGTAAAAAAACAGACTTTTGGACTATGTGAGAGAAGGAGAGGGTGGGATGATTTGAGAGAATAGCATTGAAACATGTATGTTACCATATGTAAAATAGATGACCAGTGCAAGTTTGATGCATGAAGCAGGGCACACAAAGCCGGTGCTCTGGGACAACGTAGAGGGATGGGGTGGGAAGGGCAGCGGGATGTGGAGTCAGGATGAGGGGACACATGTATACCATGGCTGATTCATGTCAATGTATGGCAAAAACCACCACAATATTGTAAAGTAATTAGCCTCCAATTAAATAATTTTAAAAAACAACAACAAAAAAGCTGCTCCACCTAAAATAAAGAAACGATTCCAGGTTACCTTTACAACATTGTGTAGTATTTCTCCTCAAAAAGCAAACTTTAGCATTCAACAATCAGAAGAATGAACAACAGATGCAAAATACTGGGACACAATGGAGGAACAGTAGACAAGTAACATAATTTGTACCATCTTGTTTTTTTTCTCTTTCTTTTATGACTTTGTGAATCCCTTCCTACCAGCTCTTCTCAATAACCTCCCCATCACCCTTTCAGTGTCTCCTCATTTCATTTTGATACACAAACCCAACAACTCAATTCTTTAGTTGATATTGTTGGGCCCTTTATAGCCAATTAAAATCAGTCCTTCTTACTATGGTAGTTAAGGGCCCCCACAACCTGATCTCAGTCTATTCTGGTGATCCTCAAGCTGGGGGGCAGGGGGTGGCAGTGGAACATACCTGTAGACATTTAACTACTGTGAGAAGGCTATTTACTGGCATCTGCTGCTAAACAATGCCCAAGACAGCCCCCTACAACAAAAAATTATCCAGCCCATGTCAATAGAGTCAATAGAGCAGAGGTTGAGAGACTCTGCACTATCTCTCTCCACTCCTTTGTTTGTTTGTTTGTTTTTTACAGTCATCTATTCAATAGATGACTTACAATGACCTAGATGGTGGCTCATGGGTTTAAACCCTCCAGCTTTCTGTGATATATAACTATATATAACTATATATATATATATATAGTTTTTGATCTTGCTCCTGGCACCAGGCTCCAAAAACTCTAGGAGTTTTCCAAATGAAAAGAATGCTCAAGCTGTCTTTTGTTGCGTTAACAAGGTGACTTTTGGAAAACACCTAAGGATGGGGTCTGATTGCCTGGGGACCCAACCTTGCAATGAGAATATTAGAAGTTTCAGTCTTTTCCCAGTGACCTGCAGAGACATCAGGGATTGATTGGCTGGAGTTGGAATCAATAGCCAATGGCCAATGACTAAATCAGTCCTGACTGGGTAATGAAGCTTTCATAAAAGCCCAGAAAAGGATGGGGTTCAGAGAGCTTCCAAGATGGAGAAGAGAACAGCTCCACGTGCTGGGCCTAAATCCCACAGGATAAAAGATCCTCTGCTTTGGACCGTACTCTATGCATCCTTTCATCTGGCTGTTTTTTCATACCCTTTAATATCCTTTGTAATAAATCAGTAATCTAGTGAGTCAAGGGCTTTCCTGAGTTCTGTGAGCCTATTTAGCAAAGCACTCAAACCCAAGGAGGAACTCAGAGGAACTCCTGACCTATCGCTGGATGGTCAGAAGCACAGGTAACAGCCTGGACTTGCTATTGGCATCTGTAGTGGCAGCAGTCTCGTGGTATTGAGCCCTTAAATTGTGGGCCTAATAATGTCAACATTGAGTTGAATTGTAGGACCCTCAGGATCATCAGAGAATTGCATGGTGGAATTGAGAATCTTATCCCCTCTGTGCTCTCTCTCTGCCTGGAAAGCTCAGGACTTTCAGTCTGCTGGCAGACTCCTATCTTTTCTCTAAGACCCACTTCCTCCTTCGAAGTTTCCTGGATGGATGTGCTCTTTCCTTTCTAAATCTGATGAGTGCTTTGGTAATCCTCTTTCCATGGAATTTACCACATATAGTCTGGTCTTCCTAGGTGGGTGGCACCAGTGGTAAAGCACCTGCCTGCTGATGCAGTAGATGCAAGTTCTACCCCTGAGTAGGGAAGATCCCCCAGAGGAGGAAATGGCAACCCACTCCAGTATCCTTGCCTGGAGAATCACATGGACAGAGAAGCCTGACAGGTCACAGTCCATGGGACCTCAAAGAGTTGGACATGACTGAGCAACTGAGCGTATATACACACACCCCATATATAATCTAAAATTATATACTGCAAGCTCCAAGAAAAACCACACTTTTTGAAGACTATATCACCAGTCCTAGAAGATGCCTGGAACAGAGCAAATGCTTAATAACACTTAATCAAGGGAGCAATTGTCTGTGCTCTAAATTCTTCACTCTGATCAGAATGAACGTCTCCAATTCTTCCCTGAATCTTTACATCACCCATTCCACCTAGAAGATGCTTAATAAATATTCACTAAATGTCTGAATAATTAATAAGTATACATATAGTAGGATATAAATATTAAATGTTCAAATGCAAAAAATAAATACAATGTATATCAAATAAATGCACAACTGAAATACATGGGTAAAAATGAAATAAGGTTCAGGCTGTAGAAATTTAAGCCTAGGCAACTGTTCACTCACCTCAACTTTTAATTATATCAGAAAATTCATGTCACAAGCATGTTCCAATGTCTTACATTTCCTCCTCTTTGAAAAAGTACTGAAATGTGCTTTGAAATGTTAATTGCTCATCTGGAGAACACATGAAACAGAAAACATTCAAAGACAGAGTGTGCCATTGGCCGACTGTACCAGAATAGAAACCAATTTCAGTTTTTAGTGACATATTATAAACCCCTTGCAACACAGAGACACTAATGTGTAGAGTAACCATGGCTAAATCATCAAGGTGATGGTTAGGTAGCAAGTGGGAGACAGCATTAAACTTGGGTCCCTGACAACTGACATATCTAACATGTTGCTATGCAATGCTAAGTCACTTCAGTCGTGTCCGACTCTGTGTGACCCCATAGACAGCAGCCCACCAGGCTCCCCCATCCCTGGGATTCTCCAGGCAAGAACACTGGAGTGGGTTGCCATTTCCTTCTCCAATACATGAAAGTGAAAAGTGAAAGTGAAGTCACTCAGTCGTGTCGGACTCTCAGCGAACCCATGGACTGCAGCCTACCAGGCTCCTCCACCCATGGGATTTTCCAGGCAAGAGTACTGGAGTGGAGTGCCATTGCCTTCTCCGAACATGTTGCTATTTAATAAAATTTCCTCATATCCTATATTGGGTGAAGATGGAAAACTAGAGCCCATCATAATTTCCTGCGGACTCCTATTTATTCTTGATGTGGTACTTCATAATCCCTCATCTTTCTTTTCCCCAGGTACAGTGATTCCATCCTTTTTACATTTTCTCATAGGTTCTGTTCTCTGCCGCATAACCATCCTTCTAGGTAATCCTTAATCCTCACAAACTGTACAAATAGAAACAAACCTAACATTTTATTTAGCACTTATTGTGTGTCAGCCACCTTCCTAAGCACTTTATCTGCATTGCCTCATCTAATTCTTACAAGAACCCTAAAACATATGGGCTATTTTTACCTCCAATTTCACATGAGGAGATTGAGGCTCAGAGAATATAAGGAACTTGTTCAGGGTCACACAGCTTAAATGATTCAGTATTCTAATCAGAGGTGAGTGGTCTTGTCACAATTTTAAGATATCTTTGAATTCATTTGGCTCTTAGTAAATATTTACAGGGTACCAACAATGAGCTAGGCTTTGAAGAAAAAAAATGGAAAGCAATAAGGGACATGAATGTTCCTCTTAGGAAGATTTTAGACTACCTCGAATAGTCAAAGCCTCGAATAGTCAAAGCAATATTGAGAAAGAAGAGTGGAACTGGAGGAATCAACCTGCCTGACTTCAGACTATACTACAAAGCCACAGTCATCAAGAAAGTATGGTACCGGCACAAAGACAGACATGCAGATCAATGGAACAAAATGGAAAGCCCAGAGATAAATCCACGCACATATGGACACCTTATCTTTGACAAAGGAGGCAAGAATATACAATGGAGAAAAGACATTCTCTTTAACAAGTGGTGCTGGGAAAACTGGTCAACCACTTGTAAAAGAATGAAACTAGAACACTTTCTAACACCATACACAAAAATAAACTCAAAATGGATTAAAGATCTAAATGTAAGACCAGAAACTATAAAACTCCTAGAGGAGAACATAGGCAAAATACTCTCTGACATATATCACAGCAGGATCCTCTATGACCCACCTCCCAGAGTAATGGAAATAAAAGCAAAAATAAACAAATGGGACCTAATTAAACTTAAAAGCTTCTGCACAACAAAAGAAACTATAAGCAAGGTGAAAAGACAGACTTCAGAATGGGAGAAAATAATAGCAAATGAAGCAACTGACAATCTCAAAAATATACAAGCAACTCCTGCAGCTCAATTCCAGAAAAATAAACGACCCAATCAAAAAATGGGCCAAAGAACTAAACAGAAATTTCTCCAAAGAAGTCATACAGATGGCTAACAAACACATGAAAAGATGTTCAACATCACTCATTATCAGAGAAACGCAAATCAAAACCACAATGAGGTACCATTTCACGCCAGTTGGAATGGCTGTGATCCAAAAGTCTTCAAGCAATAAATGCTGGAGAGGGTGTGGAGAAAAGGGAACCCCCTTACACTGTTGGTGGGAATGCAAACTAGTACAACCACTATGGAGAACAGTGTGGAGATTCCTTACAAAACTGGAAATAGAACTGCCTTATGATCCAGCAATCCCACTGCTGGGCATACACACTGAGGAAACCAGAATTGAAAGAGACACGTGTACCCCAATGTTCATCGCAGCACTGTTTATAATAGCCAGGACATGGAAGCAACCTAGATGTCCATCAGCAGATGAATGGATAAGAAAGTGGTGGTACATATACACAATGGAGTATTACTCAGCCATTAAAAAGAATACACATGAATCAGTTCTAATGAGGTGGATGAAACTGGAGCTTATACAGAGTGAAGCAAGCCAGAAAGAAAAACACCAATACAGTATACTAACGCATATATATGGAATTTAGAAAGATGGTAACGACAACCCTGTATGCGAGTCAGCAAAAAAGACACAGATGCATAGAACAGTCTTTTGGACTCTGTGGGAGAGGGAGAGGGTGGGATGATTTGGGAGAATGCCATTGAAACATGTATAATATCATATAAGAAATGAATCACCAGTCCAGGTTCGATGCAGGGTACAGGATGCTTGGGGCTGGTGCACTGGGATGACCCAGAGGAATGTTATGGGGAGGGGGGTTCAGGATGGGGAACACGTGTACACCCGTGGCGGGTTCATGTTGATGTATGGCAAAACCAATTCAATATTGTAAAGTAAAAAAAAACAAAAACTTTCAAAATAGTATTAATAATAAAAAAGAAAAAGACAGTATTAATGAAATTAATAAATTAATACAAATTAATACAAAATTAATAAATAATTGTATTAATAATTAATACAAATTCATAACCAAGCTAAGCTGTCAAAAAAAAAGAAGCAGAGCATCAAACCTACCATGAAACAGAGAATGGGCAGCAAGCATTTCAAAAAGAATAGCCTGTAGAGCAGCCATGGAGGGAAGGAACACAGCATGGTCAGCCAACTCAAAGGTGCAGAAGGAGAGCAGGGCTGTGAGACTAGAGGGGAGACGGAACTGGTCTAGTTTGGGTTCCTGAGAAACTGATTTTTGAGACAAACATGGGGTTCGGGCATGTTAATTAATGATTCCAGAGCACTCAGTGAGGAAGGAGGAAAGAGAGAGGGAAGGAAGGAAAGCAATAACATGAGCCCAGTTCAACCAGGACCTCCAAGAGACAACATACAACATACTTCAGATCTGCCCCACTGCCGGGGAAAAGAGGGGAGCTGAACTATTGATTCTTCACCCCAACTGGTTCAGGGCGCTCCTGGCAATCCAACAGCACTGCCTGGGAAAGAGCAAGCTGGGCACAGTTGGTGGGGAGAAGAACAGCCCCAGTGTAGTAACCGCGCCGAGCAGGGCTAGTATCCACTGCAGGGCCCACAGGACTCCACCCTGGGACCCTGGGGAGCTAGTCAAGGGCCCTGACTGGAGCAGGTGGTAACCTAATCAAATTTGGGGTTGAGGCACTGACTCTGATGTGGAGAACAGGTTGGAGGGAGCCTGGGTGGATGTCATAAGACAACTGGGATGTTACTGCAGTGCTCCAGGCAGGACTGGCTACTTCATTTGTAAGAATCAGTGCAAAACGACACAGTGAAGCCCTTTGTTCACAAAGAAGGATAAAAGTTCTTTTTAAAATATGAGAGTTTTTATAAAGAGTTCTTTTCAGAATGCAGATGTGAGAGTTGGACCATAAAGAAGGCTGAGCACCGAAGAATTGATGCTTTTGAATTGTGGTGCTGGAGAATCCCTTGGACAGCACGGGGATCAAACCAGTCAATCCAAAGGGATATCAACCCTGAATACTCATTGGAAGGATTGATGCTCAAGCTGAAGCTCCAATACTTTGGCCACCTGATGAGAAGAGCTGACTCATTGGAAAAGACCCTGATGCTGGGAAAGATTGAGGGCAAGAGAAGAGGAGGACAAGAGAGGATGGGATGGTTGGATGGCATCACCAACTCAGTGAACATGAACTTGGGCAAACTTCAGGAGACAGTGAGGGACAAGGAGGGCTGGTGTGCTGCAGTCTGTAGGGTCACAGTCAGACATGACTTAGTGACTAAACAACAACCACAGCAACAACAGAAAATGGTTTTAAAGGTATAAAGCTGTTTCCTTTCTTCTGCAGTCTCTCTCTCTCTCTTAACCTGTGCTGGTGGTTTTTATTTGTTGTCATGTTCCCTTGGGCATGGGGATAGCATGAAGTGACCCTCACAAGCACCTGGGGGTCCTGTCCTGCCATCTTCCAGACTAAAGTGCTAAGCTCCAGCTAGGAGTTGGGGAGTGAGCCAGGTATCTCCCCTGTTCATGGGCCTGCCTCTCAACTCATAGCAAAAGGTGACCTTCAAAAACATGGCACCCTCCATGCCAGGACATGCTAGGTCATGGACTGGGGGTGAGTGGACTCGCTCTCACTGAGTCGCCTGCCAAATGCACCTTGGCACTGCCAGTCCTGCATAGGAATGAGCATCTCCATTTCCTGTCTCAAGATCTCATATTCAGTCCCAAACCTCCCCAAAGGGTCCCTATCAGAGGCAGAAGGGATGAAGAGACTAGGCAGGGTCTGGGGTGCCAGGGACAGGGGAGTGAGTAGCCAATAATTATTTGAGGATGTGGGGGAGGCAGCAGGAGTTGGATTTATGTGTAAGCCAAGACTCCAAGCCACCAGCACCTGCCCCACTGTACCATTTGACTTCACTTACAAGATACAAATTCAAATGTAAAATTATAGCTAAGAACTTCAAGATGGCTAATGTTGGGCATTAAAACCTAAGGGAAGGGTCCTATAGAGTGTGGGTCCCTATGTGACTGGTCACATGCTTATGAAATTGGCCATGAGCTTAAAGGAGAGGATGTTACTTGGGCTATTGGAGGATACATGGAGAAACAAACCAAACTGAAAACTACCTTCAAGATAAATGTAATGGCAGTTGGTGATTAATTTGGTCTGGATGGGTAGAATGGGGCAAGATAGAGAAATAAGGGAGAGAAAGTGCAGCTGTGGAGGTCTATATACCTGGACCTCTCTTCAAGGAAGGATTCAGCTCTAAGTGCAGGCAGCTAACAGCCTCCAACTATTGGCCCTTCTGGATCTGTTCCTCTGCCTTTGTGCTGAAGCAATACTGATCTCACAGACAGAGCTCAGTCATGACTGCACACAGCAGGGATCTTAGGGCTTGCTCCTTTTCGCCCAAGGCAGGACTCCTGCAATGGCCATCTCTTTCTCAGGAGCTCCTTTTTGGATTTTCCAAGACACTGTTACATCTGCATTGTATTGCTCCATCCTGCCTTTTCCTTTCATAGGTGTGGGCTCTGCATTGGTCTCAGAATTCCTTCCCTGCTCAATCCTCTTCCTCCCCCCTTGTATCTTTTACAGGCATTAAACCTCCACTCCACAGGCCTCCTGCACTTCTAACTCCATCTCAGTGTCTGCTTCACAGGGAATTCAGCTCATACAGAGGGTCAAAGACATCTCCTAGTCATCTGTTTTGTGCATCTGCATGGACCCACTGGGACTCTAAGAGACAGCAGGTTTATTGTGCATCGATTCAAACATCACAGAGCGCCATTTTTTTGGCAAGCACTGTGCTCAGTGCAGTGGAGGATGTAAACTGATATCTGACAAAATCACTGTTCTTCAAGAAGGCTCTTGTCTAGGCGGGAAGACAAGGCCCATACAAAATGCACAGATGGCTTTTTCAAGCACCCAATAAGAATTCCTTGCAAGAAATTAAAAACCTCCAGATGTGCAGGCAGGCTACCCCTCAAAGATGAGACAGCAGTTTCTTCTGCCAACCTAGATATAGTTTCCAGATTGTGTGTGTATATTAAAGTTGCATAACTTCTCATCTCTCTAAAAAGTTACTGTATTATAAACCACCCAGGAACCCACCTTCACTTCCAGAAAGGTCTAAAACAGACCCCAACCTTATGTCTACGTGGTTTCCAAGTCTGACCTTTCCAACAGGTCCCCAGAGATTGGGTGTGAGTCGAGCCTGGGTGGGGGCCTGCAAAACAGGCCAGTTTTCCTCTTCAAAGTCCCAGTGCCCTGCTCCACCAGGCCTGGCAGCACCAATTGGAAAACCAGTTATAAGAACTTGGCCATTTGGTCCTTAACATCAAAGGATTGATGCTCCATCTGTCAATTCTCACTTTTATCTGCTTGCTCTTTGGTGCAAACATTTATAAATTGAGGCTTGTGGAAGTAATCAACTCAAAATAAGATGATCATTCACTACATCCCTGCCAGGTGTCCTAATGGAACAAAGAGAATTGCCAAATCTAATGCCAAGTTTTATGATACTTAATTCAGAAAGCGGTACCTGGAATGATCCTCACTTTTTAGAGCCCTCCCTCCCCCAGACCAACACCACTGCACATTCATCCCCTAATTCATAATTCAATGACAATGGCTCGTTCTGTCTCTTGGTGAGGCAGAAGTGATGCTAGAGAAGGAGAATGAGCACTAAGCCTTTCTGCACTCATGGGCCTGATCCAGCCTTCCACACGGGTTCTCTTGAGCCATTCTGCATCGGCACTGACATAATTCAAATCATGGATGCTTCTTGGCAATGGTCCCTAATAGTCAAAATGGGCGGATTAAAGCCTTGGATTGCAGCCAATTTCCTTGTAGGCTATGCATAAACTTACTCACAACAAGAATCTTGAAGGGAAGGAATTTTATTTACCCCCATTCCCAGATGAATAGGATAAGGTCCAGGAAAAAGGAAAGCTACTAGTCTCTTGGTCTTCACCCTTAACTGCATTTTCATCTGTCAGATGGAGGAAGATATAGAGATATGAAGGAGGAGAACAAGGGGTGGACTGACAATCCCCTGGGGAAATACCTACTGCAGAGGACTCTTATAGACATATTGAAATAAAATTGCCAATCATGGTCACACACAGAATTATTAGAGTCTGCATTTGCAAGGTTATATCATTTTACATCCCCTTGGACTTATTTTTCTAAGCCTAACATGAAGAAACACACATGTGGATTCAAAGTTGCCACGTTATTATTCCTATGAATTGGCATCAGGTACATCAGTCTGATTCAAGCTGGACCACAGGCACCAGTCAGATCCTGTACATTCAGATTCTGAAGGTGAAAGAGTGTAGCCCTGAGAATTCTGGAAACTGTTCTGCTTATTAAACTTTTAAAGACGTTTCCTAGATCACTTGTACATCCTTCAAAGTTTGAAAACCATGGAGAGGGATTAGTAAGTGGGTTTAGATGATAATTTGGAAGTCTATGAAACTGAAGTATTGTAAGTTTGCTTCTTCATATCAGCTACATTACACAAAGTGCTAGAAATATACCAAAGTCAAAACACATTCGTTTGCAAAATTCCACAATTTTGGTTAATCAGCTGACACCTCTTCCCACAGGAAGAGCACATTATGCTGTAAGACTCTCTTTCCAATTCCTCAATCCTCTCCCAACCCCCAGCCCCTAGATTTGTGTACTTGGACCTTTCCCAAGAGACACAATAAGAAGAGAATCAGGTCATATGCAGACAATTCTAAAAATCACCCCAGTTGTTACAGAGAATCATTGTGCCTGGGCTTCCCAGGTGGTGCTAGTGGTAAAGAACCCACATGACAATGCAGGCAGACGTAAGATATATGGATTCAATCCCTGGGTTTGGAAGAGACCCTGGAGGAGGGCACAGCAACCCACTCCAGTATTCCTGCTAGAGAGAGAGAGGAGCCTGATGGGCTATGGTCCAGAGTGTCGCAAGAAGTGAGACACAACTGAAGTGACTTAGCACACATGCATTCTGCCCAGAGGGCTTTGGGCAGGCAGACATCCATACAAGGAGGAGACAAAGTATTGGATGGGGGGACGGTAGGCTCCATCCTGAGCTACCAAGTGCCATCATGGTCATCAGTCCCTGCCTTTCTTTCTTAGTTGAGGAAATTGAAATACAAAGATGTAATGGGACTTGTGCAAGCACAGAGCAGAGTTCCAGCTGCTCCCTGGGTATCCCAGTCGTAGTCCTGCTCTTTCCACTCCTGCAGGCTGACTGGGCCACCAGAGCCCTGGGTGGAGTCAGAAGAGCGATGGTGAAGAACCTCTGCTTGAAGGACTGCAACACAGAGACTAGGACCCCATTCTCGAGAGTAGGACCCCAGCCCCTCTGTCTGTGTTCTTATCCCTCTCCATGGCTAGGGGCAACAATTACTCTCACGAAATTGCCTTCTAATGCCAAGTTTTGGACAATGCTGAACAATAGGCCAGCCCACAGGGAAAAGTGAATTTCAGAAGTGAACCCCAAACACAAATACGTAAATGGCATGAACATGATGATTGCTGGTGTTTTTAAATGTTTTCTTTCTGACTGGACTACACAGAATTTTTCTTCTTTGAGTTGGTTCAGTCCTGGCTGTAAATAGCATCTGTCAACCATATGCCTCTTTGGATCATCGGGGACAGAGCTCTAGCATAAGGCTGTGTGCATGAGCTTCCTTGAGGCCTTGGAGCTCCACCTTTCTGCCCTGCCCTCTCTGGTCACTGTCCATGACTGACGTCAAATGATTCTTGTTGCTTGACAACAGGTGTCCTGCAGAGATCTGGCTTTCTGATGCTGAGTTTGGGACCACCCTGAATCATCTGGGGAGGCAACATGAGGGGGAGGGACCACCCCTTACCCCAGCTCTGCTGTGGTTAACCAAACCCTCAGCTATTTTTAAGCAAATACCAAACCCTGCCCCATGTGTCATCACGGCTTTCACACATGCCGCCACCTCTGACAAAGGCGATGAATCTGTGGCACATTTTCTGGGAAATGCTGTCCATGAGTCCTGCTTCACTGATGCTTATTCTCCAAACAAGACTGTGTCAGCAGGCATTTTAAAAGCTCACACAAAGTTGGCCTTTCCCATAAGCAAATAGATACACACACGTACACAGATCTACATTTTCAGGCTCCAAACCAAGGATTCTGATAAGTTTCTGCTATGGGGCAAAGCACGTCTCCAACCTCATGCTGAGGGGAGCCTTAGAGAAGCTACCCATCTTCACCATCAAAACAAGTTTATCCAGCTCGGGACCCTGAGACCCAGGGGGAGAAAAGGTAGACCCTCCATATGTTGGATCAGAAGCTGCTTTCCCTTTGCTCTGTGGTCAGCCCAACTCCTGCGGTCCCTGCTCCAAGATCAGCTCTGGAGCTGTGGAGAGGTTGGGCTTCAGGAGAGAACACCAGAACACAGAGACCCAAGACCACTGTCTTTCCCTGGGTCACTCACAGTTTTGACATGCTCCATATTTTTGTTTTGCTTTGGTGTGGAGACAGCAAAAATTTTATGGCACTGTAAATAGAAGGATAAAACGGGGTTATGGTTACAGGTGCCACCGAGTGAAGTGAAGTGAAAGCCGTTCAGTCGTGTCCAACTCGTTGCGACCCTATGGATTATATAGTCTATGGAATTCTCCAGGCCAGAATACTGGAGTGGGTAGCCTTTCCCTTCTCCAGAGGATCTTCCCAACCCAGGGATCAAACCCAGAACTCCCGCATTGCAGGCAGATTCTTTACCCACTGAGCCACCAGGGAAGCCTCACAGGTGCCACCAAAATGTCCTAAAATTCTGGCATCAGTGTTTTACTTTTTAAATACCAAGTACATTATCTGCCTTTACTCTGCTGGCTTGAAGGGGACATGCTTGCAGGGTCACCAGTCCTGCCTGGAGGTTACTCTTGGGTCTGGCTGGCTGGCCTGGGACCTTGACAGACAGCTCCTTCCGTGCTTCCCTCTTGCCTTTAGGGCTTCTTGGCACCACATTTACTGAAGCCACGAGACCTGTGATGGTTGAGGTTGAGGATCAGAGGCCTAGGCACAATCCTGAACCCAACATCCAGGGAGGTACCCTCTTCCCAGGTGGTTTGATTCTGTGCTTCCCATATAGTGGCTAGGAATAAAGGACTCTCATATTAGGCCACTCTAAGGCCAAGGTGACATCCTGTAGGGAGAAATAGGGCCAGAAAGGCCACATTTTGAGAGGCTAAATATTTTTTTAGTTTTCTAAGTGTTCTCTCTCACTGCTTTAGGAGAAACACATTTATTTGATTAAAACTATTTATAAACAAGCATTTCTGCATTTCTTTGTATCTACCACGTTCCAGGCACTGTTGAAGGCAACAGAGATGACCTAAATGCCCATCTGGAGCTTACGTTCAAGCGTGGAAGAAGGGGGCAGATGATAAATCGTAAATCATCAGACAGTGAAACAAGCTAATAACCCTAAAATAAGAGTCTGTCATGTGGTCCTGTGTGCAGGATGTGGGTACCAATGACATTTGAGCACTAAGTCTGATATGTTTTATTGCACTTCAAAAATGCTGTTTTTCACAAAGTGAAGGTTTGTAGCAACCTTGAATTCAGCAAGTCTATAGATACCCTTTTCCAAGCCCATTACTTTTCAACTAAGGTGGCCACTGTTTTGTTTTGTTTTTTAAGATATAATGTTATTACACACTTAATAGACTACAGTATAATATAAACACAACTTTTATATGCCCTAGGAACCCCAAAAATTCATGTGACTCACTCCAAGCATCCCAGGCGGCCATTACCCACAGTGGAGGAGTTGTCCTCATATGTGCACTCACAGGACCTCACTTAGGGGACCACCAATGTAATAGCAAAGAAGTAAATGTAATAGTAAAGAAGTCGGGGATATTCACTTTATTGTAGTGACCTGAAACTGCACGCAGGGCATCTCTGAGGTATGCTTATGTACTGAAAAGGCTCCGAACATTACAAAAAGGTTAGACGTTGCTTTAAAATTTTTTTCTCTCAATTAAATTAAGACCAAAGTTTGTCTCCTGGCTACTGATTTAAATCTTGTTTATATCTTCTATTTCTGGAAAGAAAAAAAAAAAAACTGCAAGATTACTATTACATTGCAAGCCTACATGCTCAGTCATGGCTGACTCTTTGCAATCCCATGGACTATAGCCCGCCAGGCTCCTCTGTCCATGGAATTTTCCAGGCAAGAATACTGGAGTGGATAGCCTTTCCCTTCTCCAGGGGATCTTCCTGACCCAGGGATAGAAGCCATGTCTCCTGCCTTTCCTGCATTGGCAGGGGGATTCTTGACCAGCACACCACCTGGGAAACCCAACTTCTTTGCTATTACATTGGTGGTCCCCTAAGTGAGGTCCTGTGAGTGCACATATGAGGACAAGTCCTCCACTGTGGGTAATGGCCACCTGGGATGCTTGGAAACGTGGGAATTTTCTTCTTTAATATTTAACATTCCATATCATTAATAATCCATTGTTTATACTCTAAGTCCTCTCGGTAACAACATAGGCTCCTCTTTCCAACCATCTTATAAATGAACATTCTGAGATTGAAAGGATTTTTTTTTAAGGGTACCACCAGGAAAGCTGATTGAATAATCTTCAGTCCTATAAAGTTTATCCCATGTAAGAGGAATAGTATTTATCCCCCAGAGCTATAGGGTGACTGGAGCATGGGTGTGGGGAATCATGATTAGTGTGAGAGGCAGGAAAACGTTAAAATACAAGTAGCAGAGAGGAAATGACATAGCCTTCCTACCTCTTATCCTCGAGGGCTTTCGAGAGCCTGTCTGGGGCCAGCAGCCCCAGGAAACCCCAAAGCTGTTGTGCGCCTTCACCTCTGGGCTGTTATTTTACTGCAGTTCACTAAGGAGATCTTTTCCATCAACCTTATCTCTTTCTTGGCTTTGGGTCATGTTGAGTCAGACCTGGAACACTTACTTTCACAAAGACCAATCTTTTGTCTAGACACACATGTCTCCTACCAAAGCTTGCTGACCAAGGTCAAGGAAGAGGCAGTACTGCATGCAGGCAGTCTTGGATGACTGGACATTCCAGGCAGAGGGCTGAGAGTATGGGGGATGAGGAAAAAGCAGGGGCTGGAAATGGGTTGACAGCACATAGAGTGGGCAACTGAAGGCATTTTGAACTCTGTTTGAATGGGATAAGGGGACGACTCTAAAACCCCCCTTGAAGGGTTTACAAATCCATACCCATACTGGTTTCAAAGACCCCCAAGGCCTTTGTTCATATTGTTCCCTCTGCCTAGACCACTTTCTATTCTTCATCTCTACTTCCTTTTCCCCTCGCCAAATTTCTAAAAAGATATCTATCATTTATTTTTAGCTGTGTCAGTCTCAGTTGCAGCACATGAGTTCTTATGGTGGTGAATTGGCTTCTCTCAAGTCACGGCATGGATTCCCCAGTTGCAGCTCATGGGCTTAGTTGCTCTGTGGCATGTGGGAGATTAGTTCCCTGACCAGGGACTGAACTTGCATCCCTTGCATTGGAAAGTGGATTCTTTTCACTGGGCCACCAGAGAAGTCCCTCCCACTGGACAATTTCTATTCACTCTTCAAATCTTCTACTAAAAGTCACTCTCTCA
Source organism: Bubalus kerabau (assembly GCF_029407905.1). NCBI lineage: Eukaryota > Metazoa > Chordata > Mammalia > Artiodactyla > Bovidae > Bubalus > Bubalus kerabau. The sequence continues at coordinate 40,000,284 of NC_073633.1, forward strand.
GAATAGCTTTTCCCAGCCCCCTCAGGCTATCCTCTCATCACACTCTGCACTTGGCCAGTGCAGCTGTCCTCTCAGTCCTACAATTAGGATGCATCTGCGGCTCTTGGAAAATAATCACCCATATTCATTAGCTGTGGATGTAGTAAATGAGCTTATAATTGACTTAATTATAATTTTTAGGCAGCAATATTGCACACTAAAAATAATGTGTGTAATTATTCTTGAACTAATGGATCGCTTAACTGGTAAAGAATCCACCTGCAATGTAGGAGACCCCAGTTCAATTCCTGGGTTGGGAAGATCTGCTGGAGAAGGGATAGGCTTCCCACTCCAGTATTCTTGGGCTTCCCTGGTGGTTCAGCTGGTAAAGAAGATGGTAACAATAACCCTGTGTACGAGACAGCAAAAAAGACACTGATGTATAGAACAGTCTTATGGACTCTGTGGGAGAGGGAGAGGGTGGGGAAGATTTGGGAGAATGGCATTGAAACATGTAAAATATCATGTATGAAACGAGTCGCCAGTCCAGGTTCGATGCACGATACTGGATGCTTGGGGCTGGTGCACTGGGACGATCCAGAGGGATGGTATGGGGAGGGAGGAGGGAGGAGGGTTCAGGATGGGGAACACATGTATACCTGTGGCGGATTCATTTTGATATTTGGCAAAACTAATACAATTATGTAAAATTTAAAAATAAAATAAAATTTAAAAAAATAATAATAAAAAAAAAAAGAATCTGCCTGCAACGTGGAAGACCTGGGTTTGATCCCTAGGTTGGCAAGATCTTCTGGAGAAGGGAACAGCTACTCACTCCAGTATTCTTGCCTGGAGAATTCCATGGACTGTATAGTCCATAAAGTTGCAAAGAGTTGGACACAACTGGGCAACTTTCACTTTCACTTTTCACTTTCAATGATATCTCCCTCACTAGATTTTAAGTTCCTTGAGGGCAGACTGTCTGAGCCTGTATATTCTTGAATACCTAGTACTTTATGGTCTACCTGACACATAGTTGGAGGACAAAATATGTGCTGAATAAATAAATGTGTAAATTCATGAGATTGACCATAAGTCAAGCAAGAGGGAAAGTTCAAGAGGAAAAGCACCCAGAGAATAGTTCACACCTGTTTAGCCCAGGCAATAATGTCTAAGTATCTCTGCTTTTGCTGCGCAAGAGTTCAGTGTGGGCTTCTGCCGCCCATATCATAGGGCATCTCTGGACACAGAGACCTCTTCTTTCTTATTCCACCATTGCCTTTATGAACAGAGGGGAAAAGGAAACCTAGAAGCCACTCCCTGCTGTACTGTAAGTTTCCCTTCTGAAAGCAAAACGTGGTCTTTGGTCATTTCAGAGAAACGTGAAATGTAGTTTACATTTGAAAAACAACTCATTGTTAGAGAAAAAGATTGTCAAGCAGTGACTCAGACAATGGTTTTTCCCATGCTGACTCATCTTCTATATAGCATGTTGCTGCCCAAACCATCTTTCTGTGAAGTTCCATTACTCAGCAGATAAGATTGTGCCTATCTCTGTGTAGTTCTGGTCTCCTCAGAGATGTCATTGGCTCTATGAAGGTTCAGTTCAGTTCAGTTCAGTTCAGTCGCTCAGTCGTGTCCGACTCTTTGTGACCCCATGAATCGTAGCATGCCAGGCCTCCCTGTCCATCACCAACTCCCGGAGTTCACTCAGACTCATGTCCATCGAGTTAGTGATGCCATCCAACCATCTCATCCTCTGTCGTCCCCTTTTCCTCCTGCCCCCAATCCCTCCCAGCATCAGAGTCTTCTCCAATGAGTCAACTCTTTGCATGAGGTGGCCAAAATATTGGAGTTTCAGCTTTAGCATCATTCCTTCCAAAGAACACCCAGGGCTGATCTCCTTTAGAATGGACTGGTTGGATCTCCTTGCAGTCCAAGGGACTCTCAAGAGTCTTCTCCAACACCACAGTTCAAAAGCATCAATTCTTTGACGCTGAGCTTTCTTCACAGTCCAACTCTCACATCCATACATGACCACTGGAAAAACCATAGCCTTGACTAGACAGACCTTTCTTGGCAAAGTAATGCCTCTGCTTTTCAATATGCTATCTAGGTTGGTCATAACTTTCCTTCCAAGGAATAAGGTAGGGATAGTCTAATGCATACCTTTCACAACCTCAGGATCTATCATGGTGTCTTGGGAACAGTGTAATCACTGATGTGACAGATAGATGCAGCAAGTCAAGAAGTCCTTGAAATGTTCTCCATTAAACAGAAAGTATCTCCCATTAGTCCATCTCACAGGGCCTGAAAAAATGGCTTTCAAGGACTCTCCTTACGACAACCTGGTATCTTCTTGCCTTCCTCCCATGATGTGTACCAGCTCACTAAGTCTTCTCTGCCCTGCTCCACCCTCCTCAAGCCTCCCTCTCCCTTCTGACTCTTCAGAGGTGTCTTTGAGGACCACCACTTCCTTCTATACAGGGCCCTCTGCCAGAATTTTCTCAGAGTACATTCTTTTCTTGGTTACAAAGAGTCCCACATGTCCAACATCTTCTTGGGCAATCATCTATACACAGAAATCAAGTCACTTCATGTGTATATTTTCATGAATAGGTGGGCAGAATCAGCTCTCTGGGGATCTTTCACAAACTCAGTTTACTTAATAGGATCCTACATTATAAGATGCTTTTTTAAGTCTGTTAGTCTAATCAACATTCTTAGTCTACACATCAATATGAGGTAGCCAAGCGCCTTGAGCATTGGTGACCTTCATTAATATGCTGCTTGTGCTGCGGTGACATCTTTCAGTTTTTAATGTCTTCACTTGATTCCAGCTTAATTTTTCTTGAATGTCTCCATTAATTTTAAGGCCAGGTCTGTGTGTTGGACTGTCCATTATGCTTCCATATAAATAAGCAAGCTAAGACAATCTAGGCTGGTAGTCACAACCACTGGAGTTACGGTTCAAAGGTCAAGAAGTATGAAGGGGACCTTAGTGAAAAACCATCTAGTTGGGTAAATATGGGCTAGATCCTATGTATAAACTCCTCTCAGAATACTACTCAGTACAGTGGTTGATGGCCTGCCAGCTGATACCTTCCTACATAGGAATAGTGAAAAAAAGTATGAAAAGAAAAGATACATGGTGTAAATGGTCTTTGGTAAAAGAGGATACCAGCACCGGGGGGAGAGTTCTTCTTTTCTTCATTCAACATAACTCTTTAAAGCCAAAAATGTGTCAGTCCTATTTAAAAAAAAACACCCAGTGCTGCTCACCCATCAAATCTTCTCTCAAGTATGATCACACCACACTGAATATTTAGTTGCTGTTGTCCAGTCACTAAATCTCTTTAAGACCCCATGGACTGTCACCCACCAGGCTCCTCTTCCAGTCAAGAATTCTGGAGGGGGTTGCCATTTCCTACTGCAGGGATCTTCCTGGCCCAGACATCAAACTCATGTCTCCAATGTCTCTTGCATTGGCAGGCAGATTCTTTACCACTGAGCCACCTGGGAAGCAAATGGTCTGAGGGAATTGCTAAAGCTGCTATAATCTGACCTCCTGCCTCCAGAAAACACTGTGCTGTCATTTCTCCTATCCCTCAAGTAAGGAATATCCAAAGAGAACCGGTGGGCTCTCAGATAGGTAACCTGCTATGTACCTTCCATAGTGTTCACCACATCAGCAGTGATGGGCATTGCCCTTCATTCTTGTTCTGTGTGCAGCAGCCATGCCCCATCCAGCTAATCAAACCCGTGTGGTAGTGTCTCTTTGTTGATTCCTGGGATGCATGAGTCAACAGTCTCCCTATTGATCCCTGGCATGGATGAATATACAAAGGAAAGGCCTTAGGGTGCCTGATGTAACCATGAGCTTGCTTCCCTGTCTTCAGCATGTCCAGGAAGAATTTTGTCCCCTACCTTGGTTGACCATGCAACCTCATATGCCAAGTCTCAACATCTTCTCTTCATTCACATGAGCTACTACAGAGTGATGGACTAGCCAGGCCACAATCCACAGAGCAACAAGTAGAGGAACCAGGAGGGAGGCAAGGAAGAGCAAGCAAAACACCTCTCATGCCCTTAAATGTCAGATACTTGGCTAGCCACTTCATAAATATGACTACATTGAATCTTCAGAAGGATCTCAAGCAGGTTTGTTTTTTTCTCCTGCATTTTGCACATGAGGAAATTGAGATGTAAAGAAATCAAGTAACTTTTCCAAGTTTACAAAAGAGAATGTAAGTGAGAATTTTAGCCTGAGTCCTTCTGATACCAAAGTCTTTGTTTTCCCCCTGAAACTTTCCTGAGAAAATGAGACCAGGACTCAAAAGACTTTTAACCTGTGTTCCAAACTCAAGAGGCCTGGGAAAGAACCAAATTGAAACAGCATGCTGGTTGTTGACCCAAAACTCCCAAACATCCTGACTGGCCACCAATATGTCACCACAAATTTCGAGGTTCCAGAAACTAATTTTAAAGTTCAAAAGAGAAAATTGCCTTAAAAATGCACTAGTGATACAAAAGCAAAATAAAAATTAAATCTCTTTTTCAAAAGCATTTTTCTTTAGTATGGAGTGAGCATGTTTGTGTACGCAAGAGAGAGAGAGACAGCATATTGAGAAGGACTTTAAAATGTCAACATTCTCGGTAGTGTTGGGAACCCAAACACAACAGTCTTAGGTCATTGCCTGAGAACTAGAAAAGTAAGCCGACTGGACAATAACCATAAACATGGCCCCTTTTAAAACTGATGCTGCTAGTGTCCCTGGGAGAATGCAAAACATAAAATCAAACAAAAACTATGGTTTGGCAATAGTTCTGATTTTTAAGAGGATTAAATAAACAAGAGTTTGGGTCAAAGAAAGCAATGGTCATGTTCAGAGTTTCAGGATCAGTCAAAAACATTTTGAGATATTTTACCAGGATTCAGGGAGGTCTGAAAGCTTGAAAATAAGGTAAGAAAAGATAGTTTGATTTGCCCCAGTGGACTCCATAGGAGTGTGAACTTTAAAAAATAAGTCAGCATTCCTCTTTACTGGTAGAAAAAAATAAGGCAAATTATCAGATCTAGGTAGCCAGGGCATTGGGATAAGAGTTTCGTGCATATGTTTCCATTCCCCAAGTCTCTACTTGGAAGATGCCACTGGTCAGCCTCCTGTGTGGATAGGGCAGGTCCCTGCTGTGTGGGCTGACCCTCCTCGTTCACATCACAGAGTGTCTCACTAAGGCCTGGGACTCAAGGCCACAGAGGGGCCGTTGAGAAGCCATCCAAAGGCAACTTATGTTCCCTCATGGACTTGGCAAGCTCGGAGGGTCACATTTCAGCTTGACCTAAAGGCTACAGCTTCTTCCATGAACTTTCATTCCCCTTTCCCCAACTCCCTCCTACCACAGGCCAAAAACAGCCCAGTTCAGTCTCCTACATCAAAGAATTCCTTTTATTGAAAGCAGCCCAGCTCCTCTACCATATATGGCTTGGGAGAGGAAAGGTAGGAAGGAAAGCACCTCGAATATGTGCTGTGCTGGCTTTCAAAGGGTGCCCTGTTTGAGGAGGCAGTTATCTTGTGTCCACATTCTCTGTTTCCTCTGGGTCTGAAGCAGGAGTTTGATGAGGTGATACTGAATCCCTTCGCTAGCACATTGTAATGTTCCTCTAAGGGGACCTGTGACAAAATTTAATTTTAGAAAAAAACCACATGCTCCCAAAACATATCTGAAAGAAAGGTATGCCCTGCAGAGTTCCAACCAATTGGGATGGACTGAGGGGACATAGGGTTGCATGTGTTCTCATTTCATGTGGAAGTAAAACAACAGGGAAAAAACCCATGATGGTTATTCTATATTAGGATCCACGTCTATGCAAACAGTGGGAAATAAGACATCAAGCCAAAACCCATGAGCCCCCTTTTCCCAGGAAACGCCTGAATCCATCTCCCATTTTTCCCCTTTTCAACCTATAGGGAATGAACACATAGAAAGTATTCAGTGAAGACTTGTTGAATTTAAAGGAACTGAAATCAAAATGTGGGCACACATTGCCAAGAGGAAAATAAACATCTCATTCCTCATTCCAAAACCACAGAGACACTGTATTACAAAAATACCTCAGAGAGCACGTCCATAAATCCCCCCATATTATGGCATGGGTCTCTGGTTTTGCTAAATTCTCAGTGGGTGTGCCACTTTCCTGTCAGGATCTGCTAAATAAAAATGAAAGCAGAAAAATGCCCAACCATCTCTGGTTCTTCCCTTGTGGGGAAAAGGGCCAAAAAAATAATCCTTGAGTTCCCACTTTGGAAGGCATATGTTAAAATTGTGACCCTGAATGCAAAGACAATGTACAAATCTTCAAACACTCTCTCAGGCTCCACATCTGCCACAGAGCTGCCGGAAGTAAGATTTAAAATTTTTAAGTGGCATTCTGTAAGAAACAAAGAAACTTATAATTCAGATTGTGTTGTCCTAAGTAAGCCTCCTTTCCACCAAAATATTTCCACAACACCCAGGAGCCAAGACTCTTAGTACAAGCTTCGGCCCCTCCCTTGCTGGTATCGGCAAGTGTCTATAGCAAAGGGCCTTCATGGGGAGTTTGCCTGTTGGTAGACACCGCTCCTAATTTAACAGCAAAATCATTAAAAGGGAATAGTTTTAAAAGTCCCTAAGTCAAAGGTCAGCAAACTCTGTCTACCAGCCTCATCCAGGCTGCCACATGTCTTTGTAAATAAAGTTTCTCAGGCACAGGGCCCTGGCCGTGCACCTATTAATATGTATTGCCTGTGTCTGTTTTCACTCTGCAATGGTTTCAGAGTTGAACAGTTTCAACAGAGATCCTACTGGCCCAGCAAAGCCTCAGACATTTACTATCTGGCCCTTTCTAGTCAGAGTTTGCCAACCTTGGCCCAAACCTGTTTCACACAACTTATTTTCAAACAGTGGTCTCTGATTATTTAACAAAACCTGATATATCTCATGCCAGAGAAGAATTGCACTTAAAATTACAACTGCTTTTTATAGAAACAGAACACTTGATTTTTATATGCAAGGAAAGAGATTATTATCAATTCTCAAGTCAATATACAGAACACAGTTTTAAAAGGCAGCTCAAAATTTGTGCTCAAAAAGGAAGATGACTCTCTCCTACCTACAGGTGCTATGCTGGGTGAGCCTTAGAGGAGGCTCGGAAGTAGAGAACTTTGATAGGAAGACTATCATCATAGAGTGAAAAAAAGGTCCTGGGGCACAGATATTGACAAGTATGTGGGGAGCCCCCTCAGTGCAGCAATATAAAGACAGACACCTGCCTTTACTGAGTCCCTCTCACAAAAAAGGTGCTGCCTCGCCAATAAGGCACCATCAGCCCACGTCCATGGCCACTGATAAGGATCAGGCTCAACTGCTGGAACAGGGCTCAGAGACTGAGCATAAGCTGGGCTGATACAGAAGCCCCTCAGAGTCTGAGACCCAGGCTCCTTCTCTCTCACTGTTCTGTCATCCCTACTCTGCAGTCCTCCTTTGTAAGACCCAAGATGCACCCAGCACATCCACATTCAGTTCCATGGGATGGAGGGCTGGGGAGGGAAGGAGACATCTGAAGCCAGACAAATGCAATGCTTTATTCTGGGCAGTCAGGGGCCCAGATAAAACTCGAGGCTTTCTAGTGACTGAAGGATGAGAATCAGGAGACACTAGCATTTTCTACAGTGAAGAAACACTGCCTCCGGATGGGTGAGTCTAACAAATGTTGTGAAGATAGTTGTCAATTTATGGAGGTAATAAATTATCTAGAAGGGAAAAAGAGGCACCATCATATTTGGAGAAAATACCTTACAAAGAAGAGAAGGGGCCTGACAATAAACTTCGCCAAACTTCTACCCCGATAAAGTTTGTCTCAAGATTCATGTAGGTCTAGGCTGATTTCAGACCAAAGAACACGACCTTACCACTAAAATCCAGGCTATATCTGGTGAGGGGCGCCAGCCATCATGTGACATCCTGCTCTGAGTCTGTTAACACAGAAGTGCCAACACAAGTCAGAACAACCAGGATTCTCACTTCCAAAGCCATCGAACAGGGCAAGAGCATGGCTACCACCTCCGCCAGAATTCTGAGAAACTGTCCACCCAGTAAATGGAAAACAGCAGGAAAGAGGTGGGCAGACAAGCTCCCCCCACACCTAGTACGCAGCCAGCCTGCCCCAGATGAAAGAGAGAAAGCAAAAAATGAATGCTAACACCTGCGATGAAGAAAGGGGCACAGGCTGATCCCACGTCTCATTTACTTCAGGCTCCCTCCAAGCCCCTGCTTGTCATTTTGAAGGTTTACTTGTCAAGATGTACACAGGCAGTGCTTAAGCCATACCAAAAAGGAAGAACATTAAGAACAATCCAAAAAATGAAGCCCATCTTTGCCAAAGGGAGTTGCTCTGTCATTTGTGGCAAAAGGCACTGGTGCTGCTGGTGCCATCCAAGTAGAAAAGAGAAAACAAACAATCCGATTAAAAAATGGGCAGAGGAACTGAATGGACATTTCTCTGAAGAAGACATACAGATAGCCGACAGGCACATGAAAAGGTTTCAACATCACTGATTATCGTGCTGTGCTAAGTTGCTTCAGTCACGTCCAGCTCCTTGTGGCCCTGTGGACTGTAGTCTGCCAGGCTCCTCCGTCCATGGGAATTCTCTAGGCAAGAATACTGGAGCGGGTTGCCATTCCCTTCTCCAGGGGATCTTCCCTACCCAAGGATCAAACCCACATCTCTTATGTCTCCTGCACTGAAACTAAATAGACATTTCTCTGAAGAAGACATACAGATGGCCCACAGGTACAGGAAAATGTGCTCAACATTACTAATCATCAGGAAAATGCAAGTCAAAATCACAAACAGCTATCACCTTACACCTGTTAGAGTGACTATTATCAAAAAGATAAGAGATAGCAAGTGTTGGTGAGGATGTAGAGAAAAGGGAAGTGCTATGCACTGTTGGCAGGAAAGTAAATTGGTGCAGCCACTATGGAAAACAGAAGGGAGGGTCCTCAAAATTTTTAAATAGAACTACTATATGATCCAGCAATTCCACTCCTGGGTGTTTATCTAAAGGAAACAAAAGCATTAACTTAAAAGATATCTACATACCAATGTTCATTGCAGCATTGTTTATAATAGTCAATACGTAAAATTAACCTAGGTAGCATATATATATGTGTGTGTATAAATATGATATATATGAATATTATTTAGCCATAAAAAAGAAGAAAGTCCTGCCATTTGTGACCACATAGTTGGACTTTGAGAGTGTTACGCTAAGTGAAAAATTCAGACAAAGATACATACTGTATAATCTCACTTATAGGTGGAATCTATAAAAACAAAATTCAGGGGGGTATTGGGAGACTGGGATTTTCATATATACACTACTGATATTATGTATAGAATAGATAATTGACGAGAACCTTCTGTATAACACAGGGAACTATACCCAATGCTCTGTGGTGACTCAAAGGGGAAGGAAATTTTAAAAAGAGGGAATATACATATGACTGATTCACTTTGCTCTACAGTAGAAACTAACACAACATCGTAAAGCAACTATAAGTGAGTGAGTGAAGTCGCTCAGTCGTGTCCGACTCTTTGCGACCCCAGGGACACCAGGCTCCTCCGTCCATGGGATTTTATAGGCAAGAGTACTGGAGTGGGTTGCCATTTCCTTCTCCAGGGAATCTTCCCGACCCAGGGATCGAACCCAGGTCTCCCGCGTTGTAGACAGATGCTTTACCGTCTGAGCCACAACTATACTCCAATAAAAAATCTTTAAAAAATAAAAATAAAATACAAAATCATGACTCACAGAAACAGAGAACAGGGTATGTGGGAGGGCAGAAATGGGTGAAGGTGGTCAAAAGCACACACTTTCAGTTATAAGGTAAACAAGTCCTGGGGATGTAACATACAGCCTGGTGACTAGAGTTAACAATAATGTATACTTGATAGTTGCTTCAGAGAGTAAATTTTGAGTTCTCATTATAAGAAAAAATATTTGTAACTATGTGAGGCAATGGATGTTTACAAATTTTGTGAATATTTCACAATATGTGCATATAGCAAATTCTTATGTTGTACATCTTAAATTCATGCTATATGTCAATTATATCAATAAAACTGGAAAAAAGAAATAGAAAAATATAAACAAAGGTAATATAGGTTTCAAAAAAGAGAAAGAAAAATTTGTTACCCAGATTTTCCACCTTTTCCCACTAACAGGGAAGAGCCCACTCTCAGACCTTCCTAAGTGGAGGTTCCTGCAGGTGGGGAAAGAAGGAAGGTTCAGTTAAGGGCCCCACTGCCTGGGAGGCATGTGCACCCTGTCTCGCTGGCCTCCCAAGCAGCTGCTGTACACTCAGAGATGGGAGATAGTGCTATGATTTTCAATGCCTGGTGTCCCCAGCAGCACTCATCAGCTGCTAATCCCAGAGGAAAGATGGTCCAACAAGCGATGGACTGCATCCATCTACCACGACAGCACAGAAGCTAGAACCACGGCCAGCCCTTGATTACATCTTGGAGTCTGCTTTTTATTGTCACCCCACTTTCCTTTTAGCATCTACTGCCTTATTTTTTGCATCCTCACTGAGGAATCCCCAGGCTGTTTATCAAGCACTTCACCCACGCGGCCTGCACCAGCACTTGTCTCAGTCTAGACTTGCCTCCAGATCTCCTGGGGCTAAAATGCATTCACTCTGCCTTTCATTTTACCGCAAGAAAAGGGTCAGTGTTAGAAAGGAGCTGATATAACACTTCCCCAAACAACTCCTGGGTCAAAGAGGAAATCAAATCACAGTTGCAGCATTTTTAGGAAGAAAAATAACAATATTGACAAAACTACATATCAAAATGCACAGTGTGCAGTCAAAATTTATTCAAAGAAAAAACTGGTTTTAGAAATGTCTTAAATATTAAAGAAAGAATGAAAATAATCTGAACAGAAAATGGAAGAAAATATTAATAAACATGACTTTAGGGAAGAGAAAAGGAATACAAGTATGGCTAAGAAACAAATTAATATTATAAGGGAATATTCATATAACTTGATGCTAATACATGTTAGAGTGTCAGTGTATTAGAAAATTCTCTAGAATATTTAAATGGGAAAAAATGACCCATCAAGACATATTCAACTAATATGCCAATTGAAATTGGAAAGATAAAAAGATTACTATTTTAAATATCACCACCCCTAGGTGGTATATAATTCCTAAGTTTTCTGGATTGTTTCAGAGAATTTGAAAAGCTGGAAAACTTTCTAATCAATTTTATGAAGTTGGTAGAAGCGTGGTATCTGAAAGCTGACCAAGTCAACACAGACATACACACATACATTATATAAATATTAATATCTTGTATGATACACAGAGGTCATAAATATAGTGTGTCATATGATCTAGCTAAGTATTAAGAGAATAATTCAAAATGGCCAAGTAAGTTTTATTGCAAGAATACAAAAATCATTCCATATTAGGAACTGTATAATTCACTAAGAGACCAAAGGAAAACAGATGACCATCTCGACAGATGACTAAAGGACATTTGACAAATGTCCTTTAACTCATTTCTTCATTTTAAAAAGTCATAGTGAAGTTGGAAAAAAACTTTTTCACTAAAATGATAATGATTATATCTATTGACAATCAGTAATCAGCTTCATACATAAGACTCAAATAGTAGAGGCACTCCCCTCAAGGTCAGGAAAAAGACAATGATGCCTGCTACCACCACCATCATTTTACATTGTTATAGAAGCTCTGGTCTATATAACCAGACAAAGAACTGTTGTAAAATGAGATATTAATATTATAAAGAAGAAGATAAAACATTCTTAGCAAAAGATGTGATTATTCATTTGTAAAATTCACAATACTTAATTGAGAGACCATTAGAATCCATTAGATGTCCTGAAGGTGATCAGTTACAAGGCAGAACAAATGCAATAGCACCCCAGCATAAAACAGAAAAATTCATAAAAGGTAGTAATAAACTAAGAATAAATGCATCAAGAATAAACTAAGAATAAATCTAAGATTTAAAAAAAAAGGAAACTGTAAATTTCTGAAGGAAATAAAAAGAGTGTTGAATACATACACAAATATGAAATATTCATAGATGAAAAAATAATGCCAATTATTTATAAGCTGATCTATAAATATTATGGGGCTTCCCAGGTGGCGCAGTAGTAAAGAATCTGCCCATCAATGCAGGAGATCCCAGAGACATGAGTTTTATCCCTGGATCAGAAAGATCTCCTAGAGCAGGAAATGGCAACCTGCTCCAGTATTCTTGCCTGGAAAATTCCATGGACAGAGAAGCCTGGAGGGCCACAGTCCATGAGGTTGCAGAGTCAGACACAACTGAGTGACTAAGTGACACACACATAAATATTATGCAATTCCATCCAAGCTTTCTCTCGTCATTATTGTTTTGAAATATTCTTTGCTGCTATTGCTGCTATTGTCATTGTTGTTGAAATTTTTAAATGCATATGAAGTTCACTTGAAAAAATAAACATGGTAACTAAAAAATTATTAAAGAGGTGTAAGGACAGAGGACTTACACATTGTATAACCTGCAATTGTAATATTAAAACAATTAGTATGCAGCTAATGATAATGTTGGTGGAGGGTGCAAGGTGCACAAAATTGTTTAAGATATTGTTATTCTTAAGGAGATCCCATGCTTTTTAGGGAACTAGACATAAAAATGAATAAGTCTGTTAAAGCATAACACCAACTGTACCAAAAAAACATTAAGACAAAGTACTCTAATGATGCAGGAAGGGATTTCCTCCTCTCCTTTTGGGAGGCTGGGAAGCCCTGCAAAAGCAGAAGCTGGTCTATGTCTGGGGCTCACTGGTGATAAAGGGTGGCAGCCCAAGAACTGGAGAGATCCAAGCGAGGTCCAGGAACAGATGGCTTTGAAAAAAGAGCAGTAGATACTGAAGGCTATGCAGCTAGAATGGGAATCTATATCCAGATCTGAATATCTTTGGGAGGCAGGGGTTCAGAGGGTTAAAAGGTATTTTTAAGTAAATCTGGATTCCTGCGTTTCACGCTCAGAAGTTATAATTTGCTTTGCAGTTGATTCAGGATCACAACCAGGGTTTAAAGTCACTCTTTTAGGCCATAGGTAGCTATGAAAACAAAGACGTTATACCATTCTGGCCATGTTTCAGAAAAATTCCTCTGGCAGTTGGTTGGAGGTGGACTGGAAGGGAAAGACACTGGAAACAGTAGACGAAACTAATTCTCAGAGAGGAAGTATACTTGCCCTAAGCTGGCATCACAGGCTAATGGCAGAGCCGTGGGTCTCCAACTCCCAATTCAGTGCCCTCCACCCCTCATCACAGGGTGATATAGAATGTCTAAATGATGGCAAACAGTGTCTAAGGTATGTCATTTCCCGAAGGCAACTCTGCCTGTGGACCTGAGAAGACAGACCCTGACCACCTCTCACTGTAAAATAATCCTTGTAAACACTTGAGTTGGTTGAACGTTTTCTATAAAGAGAGCAAGTAATGAGCAGTACAGAGAAGTTCAGCAAGAAGACTCTTGGAAATCCTCATTTTACAAAGCAGGATGCACAAAAGAGAATTCTTCAAAGTGATGTGAGGAATTTATCTGTGTTCATGGAGCACATCCGCAAGATGGATATGAATCTCTAAATCTGCTTTTCTCTTCCTTCATCCAGGAAGCTTGGGTTATTCAAGTAAAAGAGTGTGTAGGTGTGTGTGTGTACACACATACATCCTGTGCACCTTTTAGATCCCTGATGTCATTAGAAAAGTGCTTGAGAAATCCAACAGACTGGCTCTCCAACCTACACCCACAAATGATGACGGAGCTAGGATCTCTCCAAAATCTATTGTATTCAGTATTCTATTTTGTACTAGTTATGCAGGACCTAAGGGAGATTTCACAATGTTACGAAGACAGTACCTTTTCACTTGTTTTTAAATTTCTATCAGATGAGTCAGGAATATTGCCCTAAAAAGAAATTATTTCTTTGCTGATTAACTTGACATTCAGTTTCCTTGTCTAAACCCAAGATTATGACATGAGCAGTTAATATCATTGCTTTGGAAGGGCAGAGGAAAAAAAGATGCAAACAGGGACTGGAAAGAGGGAAGAGGAGAGGGGATAACAGGCTGCTTCTTTTGATTTCTCTTGCTTAATGTTCAATATGTAAGAACTAAATATTTCCCAAAATTATGGTGATGGCAACCAAGAAAGAGTGAGAGAAGATATAAGGACAGTCATCCCAAGGTGACCCTAGACCCAGACCCAAATTCAGTCCTCCAGACTCAGACTTTCATTTCAGTGAGCTAATGAACAATTCTACTATGAGGATGTACAGTAAGTGCCAACCTGGGTCTAGAAAAAACATGAAACACCCCTTGGATCCCCATTGCTTAGAGTCTGGATCTATAATATGACAGCCAGATATCCATAAGAACTTTAAAACTTAAAAACATAGTGGACAAGGCATTCTGAGACTGTGGAGGTCAAAGTCAATAATATTTAGCAACATGGGAAAATAAATGTAGGAAAAAATCAAACTCGATTAAGGCTCTGGTTACCCCATTCTACCTAGTGGGAGTCCTCAGTATTCCTCACTCTCTTAGTGCTCTCTAGGCCAGAAATCATCAGTTATTCTTCTGCATTCAGCCAGTCATATACATGATCCAATCGGGATGATTTTAGTACAATTAATGTAGTTATGGGAAAACTGACTTTATAATGTCCATCCATTTTTCCAAACATTTCATAAGGTCATCACTAGTCATATCTGTGCACATTTTTCACTCTCCCTCTCAGTCTCTGCACATTTGGATTCACCTTGACTCTCTTCAGTATCGCCGCATGCTCTTCAACATTTCTTCTTGATGCTGTGTTATGTAAATGGTCAGAAAGAGACATCGAGGTCCAAATTCTGCCTCTACCACTTATTAGTGTGTGTTCTCAGATAAGCTGCTTAACTGCTCAATGCCTCAGTTTCCCCCTTATAAAATAAGAACAACTACCATATATGATTGATTGTCAAAGATCCAGCCAGATCCTCCATATGAAACACTTTTATGCCCAGCATCTGGTAAGTGCTTTAAATATAATATCAATGTTGTCAAATTCTAATGAATGCAAGAATCACCTAGAGCTTGTTGAAATGCAGATTCCTAAGTACCAAACACAAATCCTCTGATTCCATAGGCACAATAAGAGGCCCAGGAATCTCCGTTTAGAGAAAGTACATCAGATAGTACAAAGAGTCTATAGACCACATCCTGAAAAACTCTCCTACCAGTGTCATTCTCTGCACAATACAATATAAGGGCAACAGGTGGGCAGAGCAGCTCTCAGCAGCTGAGACCACCAAAGCATCATAAAGTACCATGATTGAGGAAGACAGATTACAATATCAAGAGAATAGCTGAAGAGATAACAGCCCAGGAATCTCTGAGATCTTTCCTCCAAAGCTGTCAGTGACAGCCAGGGAAAGTGTGCCAATTTCGTCCTCTTGTCTCTTTTTATTTAGTGAAGTTATTTTGTTCTGTTGCTACCAGTTACCAGGAGCCCAGCTTAATCCCAATCTTCCCATTCTGTTGACATTTCATGTCTCAGTGGAGAGGACATTTACTGCTTTCCCAGTGAACTGTGTGCCAAGAACAGAGCCCTCATTCCTGGCTTCAGATGCACATTCCAGTGGGAGCATCAGACTCCACAAAGACAGACCCTGCTGCTGAGACCCTCCAGAAACTGGGAAGCTTGCGTGCGTCTTCACTGAGGCTTGTGATTTCTCTCACAAATTAGAGGGCTGTGCCGAGAGCTTTCTGCTTGGAAAGAACCCCAGTTCTGGAGCCCTAACCTAAAGGGGTCAAGAAAGACCTGCCAGAAAGAACTCAGAGACAGCAATTCACAATGGTGGTACAAAAGAGTGGGTTCCAATAAGCAGGAACCAAGAACCAGGGGACATAACATGGCCTGTAAACAGCTCCCAGTGAGGACTGCAAGGTCCCTCTGTCGTCCCTCACACACTCCTCAGCAACCTGGAAAGATGCAGCCTCCAGGGGAGCTCAAAGGGTTGTGAATGATTCACATTCCTGCTGCCCTCTGCTCTCTGCTGTGGGATAAACAGCCCCAAACTCAGCTTCCTGGCAGAATGTGACCTGTCCTATCCAATTTCCTCAGTAGTTGTATAAGCAGCCGAGATACCCTGCGAGCTGACCCTGTCTCTGCCTCACCTCCGAAGGTGGCCTAGAGATAGCCCTTCATGTCCTCACTGCACTTGGTTAGTCCAGCTGTCAACCAAAGTGAATCGTGAAATATCAGACCAAAGCACCTTAAACCACACAAATGGAGAAAGAGAGCAAGAGGAAAAAATGGGAGAACTGAAGGTTTTTTTTAATGTTACCCTCCTTTTGTTGATCCATATATTTATATAGACTTACTGGTACTTAATAAGAAAGAGTATTTTTTATTTAAAAAAAATCACTGTTAAAGAATGAGGTAGCATAGCACAATGATTATGAACACAGGTTTTAGAATTATGGATTCTAAAATATGCTACTTACTAGTTAAGTATTTTGAAGCAAATTATTTCAATATCTTAAGCCACTGTTTTCTTATCTGTAGAATGAAGACAATATTAATACCTATCAACAGGGTTATTTGGAGGAGAGCATAGCAACTCCCTCCAATATTCTTGCCTGGAGAATCTCCTTGGAGAGAGGAGCCTGGTGGGCTACAATCCATGAGGGTGCAAAGAGTTGGACATGACTGAGCTTCTAAGCACAGCACAGCACAGCACAATAGGGCTACTGGAAGGAGTAAATGATACAGTCTCTATAAAGTACTTACATAATAAGTACTCAGTTAATTGCACTGATGTTATTTGTGGTAGCATGCCCCTTTATATATGAAGATACACCTGTCAAGTAGACATTCACAGACCTGCAGTCCTAAAGTAGGATGACTTATCTGGTAAACCCACTCCCCACTCACACACACACATACACATGCACACTTGCTTTGCTGAGTCTCCTGACATTATGGTACTTGTGGGTAAAAGGGGTAAAGAGGACAGTATGGGGATTGATACAGTCCATGATGTTGACCTCATTTAGCACCTCTTGCATTAAGCCGCATGTAAGCAGATACTGTGAGCTGTAGTTATCTAGGATCCATGGCTGTAGAGATGGGTCCTATAACCCTATAGCTCTGGAAATAAGAATATAAAATTCCCCTTTTAGAGATAAGAATGTTCCCAAGACTTTTAGTGATTAGTGACTTTATCAATGAGACATTACATGCACACACTCACACCAGAAGTAGGAATGTTAACAGAAATATTGGAGAGGCTCTTCCAACCTACCCAACTCACTGGGAAGTCAGCTACACAACACTCTTCTTGCCTAAGGAGGAATTCTTCCATCACTCTCCATTGGATAACACTTGACAATCACTGTCATTGTGAACAACTGTAACTGATAAGAGAGTGTTGGAATGAAAATAAATATATAACTTATCAGACTCTAAAGAAAACTAAAAATAAAATTGCTCTCTTCTTTCTTTTCTAACACACACACACTTGTTCTGTTTCACTGACTTTTGCATCACTCCAGTGTCTTTGACAGCTTCCCTCTCAAGAAGAATCTGAGGCCCCAGGAAATCTTTTTCTGTTCACAATCAAGTCAGGTCTTGTACTCCTCTTTTTCTTCTGCTTCTCTCCTATGCAGTCCCCTATCTGTGGGGCTCTTTTATGTCCACTGGGCTCCTTTGTGGTTTCTGTTGAACACTGCAGCTGCCTCCCTGGAAGACCACTTCCTCCAAGCTTTGCCAGAACAAATAGGTTGATATCCTTGAAGTTTCCAAAACATGTCCACTGAGGTCCTCAGTCCACTTACACCACACCCAAGTGGGATATATATCTCTTTTGTGGACTTGCCTTGCCCAGTTGGATACCAACACAATCCTGCTGTGTGAGGATATGGTACAGAGAGTTTCATGAAGGACTCAATTTTCACCCTCTTTCCCATTCCCCTAGGACACAGACAGTACTCCATGAAAAGCTGGTCCAGAAAAAAGTCACATATAATACAAATCATTCATAAATCTCCTTCTCCCCTCTGATGGCCAATGGACTGAATCTCTTTTACCAGATCAAGTGTATCCAGTTGACTCTTTTTTTTTTTTTTTGCAGGGGGGTGGGGGGGCAGTGGGGAATGAGTTTTATCTTGGGAGGCTCATCAGGCATTTATGCAATTACATTTCTGCCCTACCAGGAGTCCCAGCATGTCTCTGAGAGTACCCTAAGATCAAGTGAAACCTTCCCAAATACCAAGATAAAAGTAATTTTTTTCAGCCCTCTTCCTTCTCATATGATCTCTAAAGCTCTGAATCTGAACTTCACCCATGAGAAAATAAAACAGAGATCCCTGATATCAATTATCCCAAAAGCCCATCATTTTAAAGGCATGAATGAACAAATGAAAGGCTGAGAATTTGAAATATGCTTTCTCAACCAAATGTTGAATCTAAAGCAGCCTTGATATCAACCTATATTGCCTTTGATCTTCCCCATCCCACCTTTTTGTATCTTACTATTCACCCTGCCCTTGGCTCTCTGCCAACTGGATGGGCACTGCCCTGGCTTCCCCCTGTTCTTACCCAGCAGTGGCTTAGTCTTAAATTTTCCTGCTGATAAACACATTTCAAAATGTATCTGTGAGACTTCTCTGGTGGTCCAGTGGCTAAGAATCTGTGCTTCCAAGGCAGGGGGCCCAGCCAGGTTCAATTCTTGGACTGGGAACTGAGATCATATAAACCCTGTGGCTCAGCAAAAAAGTAAAAAAAAAAAAATTTTAATGTATCGATCTTGAGTTCAACTCCCACAGGCCCTGAACCCCTAACTGCTAAGTCACTTCAGTCATGTCTGACTTTGGGCAACCCCACAGACGGCAGCCCAACAGGCCCCCCCCCTTCCCTGGGATTCTCCAGGCAAGAACACTGGAGTGGGTTGCCATTTCCTTCTCCAATGCATGAAAGTGAAAAGTGAAAGTGAAGTCGCTCAGTCGTGTCCGATTCTTAGTGACCCCATGGACTGCAGCCCACCAGGCTCCTCCATCCATGGGATTTTCCAGGCAAGAGTACTGGAGTGGGGTGTCATTACTAGCTAGTTAATCTCTCACTATAAGGGTGGAATGGCAAACTAACCCTCTCAGGTTTCACAGTTACCACTAAAGAGAGTGTTTGAGAAACAACAGCTTAACCTGAAGGCCCTGGGGGAGTGGTGTGCAACAGGAGTGGGGGTGATAGGAAAGCAACAACAGGAATACTGGACCTCTCCCTCTTGCCCACCACCCTCCAGTGTTTGCAGAGCCTGTCCTATTTTTATTGTGATCTCTTCATTCTTATCTCTTATCTCCAGCAGAACGTAAACAAAATAATCTTTCAACCTAATAAAATCTAATAACCTCTTAACAGAAGGTAAACAAAATAACCACCAAAACAAACATTCCATCATTTGCCTTCACTTTTGGTGGTTTTTCCATTAGTCCTCATTTATCCATTGTTTCTGACCCTTGTCATTTTTCCTACACCAGCCACAACTTGAATGAACTCTTCAGAGTCCCAAGCAGTGGATCTTTACCCCTTTTTTTCCCCATGTCTCTGATACTTTCACTCTGATAATAGAAAATATTTAGCTCTGATTTCTTGGAACCTTTTGTGTAAGCAGATCTGCAGGTATGTGGGAGATCAAAGCCCTTGGGTGAGTCCACATAAACATATGCTCCAAAGAGGAGATTAAACTTCCTTTTCCTTAAACCCCAGAGCCAGACACTTTTCTCTTCACTTGACAAAATCCATCCTGTATGTCAGAGAAGGTTTCCTGAGCCTTTCAGAGGGAGGCTTATGTCAGCGTCCTCTCTTATCAGTGAGCCCAGCATTACAGTTGGAAGAAAGCACTCATTTTCAGCAATTATAGTTGATTTACAATGTTGTTAGTTTCTGGTGTAGGGAGAGCTCATTTTTGAGATGACAACATAGAGACAGAAAAAGGAGACCTGATTTTATAGTAATGACATAACCCTCACTAATGCATTTCCTTTCCATTTTTCTGTAACTGAAAGTGCATGTCCTTCCACAGAAACAGTAATAAAGCACTTCTCAACTGGTCTCACCCAATGGAACTTAACCAGAAAACTTCTTTCTTTTCACTCCCCTTTTCCAAGAAACTATATAAAAAACAGTGTTTGACTTCTGGGAAATATTCAGGAGTTCCTCATATGGGGATGGTAGTGAGGATTTCTAAGCTTTTAGGCTGCAATAAGGTCTGGGTGACTCTTTCTTAGCCTTTTGATCATTTGATTTATCACATGGCTTGCTCACAGTCCACAAAGGTCATGTTAGAACCAAGTTAGAACTTTCTTTAAGGTCCCTAAATTTCTCAGCAAGATTAGCAGAGAAAAGTTTAATTTGCACATCTGGCCAATACTTTCCTTTTACCCCATAGTCTTCATCTCTTTTCTCCAACATATTAGCACAGATTCAGTTTCTCTATGAACCAGAAAATGCTAAATAAATTGCTTCAGTGTCTGAAGCAATATTAACGCTGATGGATGTCTCAGTGTAAGAGGAGCTGGAGTGGTTCTCCACAAAGCCAGAAACACAAGTCCTTTCTACCTTATTGCCCCTCTGAGTGTAACCTTAGCCTGGTGATCCAAAATGGTGGCCAGGACACTTGAGGTGGCAGGATGGAAGGAAGGATGAAGGAAAGGGCACCCATACTGTCCCTGAAGAAGTTTCTCAGAAGCTGCTACACAACATTTCAGTTTATACCCCAGTGAACAGAACTTAGTAATATGGCCAAACCTAGATGCCAGGGAGTGAGATTGCCATTCTGAAAACAGTATGAACAGGTAAGTCAGAGGTTCTATCTCCATGGAAAAAGGAGTTCACTAGCAAACCCATTTGTGTTACCAATTATTATAATATTCAAATCACAAAAAATTTCCAATTAAGAGATGAATCTGGCTGAAATCCTGGCACTAAATCAGAAGACTCAGTGATAGATTCTAGGGTGAGAAAGAGAGGGAGGCTGAAACAGGAAAATAAAATTGCAGGAGGTGGCCTTTGAACATGAGGGAAGGAAAGAAGCTGATAATAAATTTAAGAATTATTTAGAACCTACTACTACCTACTACCTACTACTAAGTCGCTTCAGTTGTGTCCGGCTCTGTGCGACCCCATAGATGGCAGCCCACCAGGCTCCCCCATCCCTGGGATTCTCCAGGCAAGAACACTGGAGTGGGTTGCCATTTCCTTCTCCAATCCAGGAAAGTGAAAAGTGAAAGTGAAGGCGCTCAGTCATGTTTGACTCTTAGCGACCCCATGGACTGCAGCGCACCAGGCTCCTCAGTCCATGGGATTTTCCAGGCAAGAGTACTGGAGTGGGGTGCCATCACCTTCTCTGATTTAGAACCTACCAGATATCAAACCCTAAAGCCATAGAAATTAAAAGTTGATCACACTGTAGAAAAAGACAAATAAATCCATGGAACAGATCAGAGTCTAGAAACAGTGCTGTATATACATGGAGGAAGAATGGATTATTCAGTTGTTTGAAGACAAGGGGCTATCTTTTTAGGAAAAAATAGATCACCTTCTCTTATAACTTGGGTATTCTAGAAACACTACATGAAGCAAGGCTCTCATGCTGATGCTTTTTGAAAACACAATTCCATAAGTGAAAGAAGTGATAAAACGAAGGGTGGGGAACCAGCATGAGGTGATGGGCTACTGAGCCTCTACTGCATCATGAAGAGACACAGCCTATCACTGATCCATGCAAATGTCCACAGACACACTACATAAAACAGTGCCTCTGAACTGTTTGCTGGGAGAACAATAGAGTATTCATCTGCTGATTTCCTTCTATCTCCTATTTTCCACCAGCCACAGTGCTCACTGACACCCCATCTTATGCTGTGGACATTAGATACCACAGTTTCCACCGAATAGTTTCCAAATAACATGTTTCTATAAGCAGAGCAGCGAGTTGTTTTCAAAACATATTTCTTTAGGGATTCATAATGGAGTTTGATTGGCAGCTTCAGAAAAATAGAATTGTTTACATTCAATTTCCCTTCACTAGCTATGGCTTACCAGCCAAAGGCAGTTAGAGATGTTAGAATTCACATCAAATGCTAAAGGACCCATACCTTTGCCTTTAATATTATGAAATGGAGCCAGTAAATATCTTCTGGGTACTCATTTCCTCATCCCAGAAGTTGGGGAAAGCAGAAAGGACAAAGGAGCTTTCCATCCCCCAGGGCAGGATCACTCCCACCTTCCAGTGAGAAACCCAGTTTCAGATCAGTAATATCCATCACTCAATGCTTATTGAACAAGAAGCTCCAGGCACCAGACACTGCTGAATTTCTGTGATATTCCAAATTCAACTGGGCTAGACTTGCCTGTTTTTCAATATTGGTCATGACTGACAAGAGGGAAAATAGTTGCACAAGCCAGAAATATGAAAATAATTGAGCACTTCTGAAAGTTATTAGTTTGGATTTGATTTCTATTTGAGGCAAAAAGTCAAAAATCTCAAGTAAAGTTTTACTTGACCTATGCTGCTGATGCTTTTGAACTGTGGTGTTAGATAAGACTCTTGAGAGTCCCATGGACTGCAAGGTGATCTAACCAGTCAGTCCTAAAGGAAATCAATCCTGAATATTCATTGAAGGAACTGATGCTGAAGCTGAAGCTCTAATACTTTGGCCACCTGATGTGAAGAGCCTACTCATTGGAAAAGACCTTGATGCTGGGAGAGATTGAAGGCAGGAGGAGAAGGAGACAACAGAGGACGAGATGGTTGGATGGCATCAGCAACTCAATGGATGTGAGTCTGAGCAAACTCTGGGAGATGGTGAAGGACAGAGAAGCCTGGTGTGTTGCAGTCCATGGGGTCGCAAAGAGTCGGACACAACTGAGCAAGTGAACAACAAATGCATCATACTTAATAGACCCAAAATCAAAATAACAATGGCCCAGAAGAGTTCCCTTTAGGTCTTCACCCACTAGAACAAGAGCTCAAAGCAGCAGAGATCTGTGTCCATTTTATTAACTGATTTATCCCAAGTCCTTGGAACAGTGCCTGCTATATAGCAAGTGCTCACAAAACAATGCAATAAACAAAAGAGATTTGTGGGAGAATGTATATTTCTCATCTCAGTTGGACCTCTACTGAACAAAATAATGAATTTCGTGCATACTGCTCTTTTTTGTATCTACTTTTTTGTGAGTTTGAACCTGGTATCCCACCACAATTCTCCATTTCAAGAAACAAGGAGAAATCCACTGAATTGAGCAAAGTGTTTCTGATGTTTCCTAGTCTTTGATTTATTAAAATTTGGAAACACAACTCCTTTACATGAAGATTTTAAAGTTTGTCTTTACAAATTAAATAGGCCAAGTTTAAAAGCAAACGAATTTACATTTCTTAAATCAGCAAAGAAACTAATTCTGACTAATTTGGACCAAAAATTGGAAATCTATTGTGTAAACAAAATTTGGTAGCCTACAAAATAAGGGGAAAATTAAATAATGAGATTGAGAAAGAAAGGGAATTAAGGCAGTTCTGGTCATTATAAGGAGCAAAATTAATGAACAGAACTGTTGGGTATGTTTGTCTGGAGAGAATCAGCTACAATGGTCATACTGTTCAATCCTTAAATCCCAGGGAGAAAGGTTAAGAAAGTGTAACACCCCTTAAGAGATTCCCAACAATACTGTGTCGAAGAGGAAATGCAAGTCTCAAAGCAGGGGACTATTACCAACATCCTGGGGAATGGACCCTGAACAGGCAAAAACCAACATTCCTTATAACAGCTTTCACTAACCTAGTGACTTCTCCCCATATATGGCCTACAATTAAAAACTGAATCTCACCATGAACTTTTTTATACCCAAAGAAAAGAGTACAACTGCCCTGCATGGAGCTGAACTCCAATAACACGTCCAAATAGCAACCGAGAAAGTCTTGAGGAGGCCAAAATTATGAAAACACTCCATGCTGCAAAATTTATACACAACTTCTCGAGATTAGTGTTGCACCCAGGAAGTGCCCCCTGCCCTGTGAAATGGAACAGTTCTGAAATATAACACCAAAGCACCCTACTTAATAGCTAGAACCTCTAAGAATGGAGTTGACAAAAGCAAATTCATCTATTTCCCTGCTACGGACTTTTACTGGTACTTAGTGTCTTTGGACTTTTAAAAATTTAGGATGTTCCTGCTTAATATGCTGCACAGAACTATAAAAGTGACTGTGCAGGTTGACCATGCAAAGTGATCCAAATAATCAATAGGAAGAATTAAAATTATTCCATAGCTTATAAAAAAGCTTTGTCAACACTTAAAGCTTTCTTTACTATTGGTTATAAGTAGTATAGGACATGAAAAGATAGTAAAATGAATATTTACTTAGTATACCATAATTTAAAACTTAGAATCATTGAGTATTAAAATATTTTATTTCTTTGACAAATACCATATAATATCCCTTATACGTGGAATCTAAAAATAAGACATAAATGTACGTATCTACGAAACAGAAACAGTCTTACAGAGAGAACAGACTTGTGGCTGCCAGCGGGGTGGGAAGGATTGGGAGTTTGGGATTAGCAGAGGCTATCTACTGTACATAGGATGGATAAACAACAAGGTCCTGCTGTAAAGCACAGGGAACTATATCAGTAAACTGTGATAAACCATAAGAAGATGAAAAAGAAAATGTATGTATATATACATATGTGTGTATATCTGAATCACTTTGCTATACAGTAGATATTAACACACATTATAAATCAGCTGTACTTCAACTAAAAAATTAAAATATTTTATTTCTTGTAAAAATAAACTCCACTTGAGATTGAACCGAGTTTGATTTTTTTCTGTCATAGCATAACTACAGAGTGAGCTTTTCCTTTCTCTGCCTTGACAAATTGTCCTAATTTTTTTCTAAATTTGGGTCAGCTTCCAACATTTTATCCTTCGTGCTTTCAATATTATGAAATATTTCCAAGAGTTCCTTTAACGTGAACATTTTTTTTTTTCGCTGAAGTCACTTCCTCTAGAACATCTTGATCCTTTTCTTCTCAGACACTCTCCTCCTTTGTAAGTTCATTTTCACTAAGTCCCTCTGACTGCATTTCTAGAGTGCCTTAGTGGCACAATCAACTCTCAGTCAGTGACTGCTTCTTTAGCTCTGTTTATCTTTGATTTGAATTTCACTTCCAGCATTATCCAATTTTGTTCTTTGCTGTATTTTTTATCTTTGTTGGCCAGTTTCCTCTTTAATTACCATTTTTGTAAAATTTTGCTTGATGGATAATGACAAGGAGCCAACATGATTGGTTGCATTATAACGTACATCTAGGCTGAAGAGGTAGCAGTGAAGTTTGCTCTTTATGCGATTCTTCATAGTTACTATACCATGGTAACTGAAACGGGAACTGTGCTGTGGGAGGACTAGTGTGATTTAAGTAAATCATGGTAACTGAAATCCATACATGTCAGAACTATACAAAGTGAGCACTGTCTGTGTTACAAAATATTCTGCTAAAAGTCATTAAGCAGGTCCTGAAATCTCTTATCTTTGTTTTCATATTTGGGGTGAATTCCTAGATAGGAAACCAAACATCATGTCTTATCAGTATTTGCTTATAATGGCTGAGTGGCTTATATTTGACAACTGAATTGGAATTATCTAACAAATCTTATTGTTGACCTTCTGCCAAATACAAGTTCGAATTTGATACGTTGATTTCTCTTTTCTCCAATGAAAAAAGCTAATCTTTTGTTTATATGTATAAGATTAAAACCAATGAAACACTATTCTCACCTTTCGAAACCCAACTCAACTGCTACTTCCTCCATGAGCCTGTCCTGGACTCACATGGCAGGTGAGCCCCCATGACAACTGACCCAGATCTGTGTCATGGCTTTCTGCACACCACTCTCCCTCGGGGGCAGACAGGAGCCTTTGAAGGACAAAGATTTATTCTTGTTCATCTTTATATCCTTCATAGCCAGCATAGTACCCAGTCCACATCAGATGCACAACTGTTTCTTGAATAAAGAAAAATCTCAAACTTTAAAAAATATTTTTTCCCTTTTTTTTAGAAAACAAAAGAATGCCTCCTAGTATGGGATTCTAACTAAGAGAAAGGCCCTGAAGAAATAAGCTGGAGATCCAGTTTGAATTCCTAGCATTTGCATTCAGGAGCGCAAGAACCCCATTCCAGATTCTGGAGGGCACCTTGTGTGTGGTGGTCAGATAGGCCTACGGAAGCCCCAAAGAGGAGGTGACTCAAAACAACCTCTTCTCTGCATAGGACCTCTGCTGACACGCTGACTTTGGTGTTTG
This sequence comes from Bubalus kerabau, assembly GCF_029407905.1. Lineage (NCBI taxonomy): Eukaryota > Metazoa > Chordata > Mammalia > Artiodactyla > Bovidae > Bubalus > Bubalus kerabau. The sequence continues at coordinate 40,026,745 of NC_073633.1, forward strand.
GACCTTCCGAATCTGTAATGGGTAACACATGGGGTGAGGCAGTTATGAAAAAATATATATATATATGGGTCACATGGTTCAGTGTATAAATCCAAGGAATGTTTTTTACATGAAATGGAGACAAGCATCTGTCTTGCTCACCTTGCAAAGTACAGACTGTTCCATGTGGACTAGTCAACCTTTATAGGCCTACTACCCATCCTTGTACATTTCCTAACAACCTGTCCCTCCCAGAGATGTTGCTCACTGGAAACTTGTCACTGACTAAACAGCCAGTGTTTTCTATAATGCATGGAATAAAATGGAAATACCACAGGGTCCATTTGACTTACTGAGGAGCAAGCAGGAAACAACATCCATACATTCCATATTAGGCCTTTTCTCTCTCACACACACACACAAAGAGACATAAATCAGAGACAAAGGCAAGAAAGGATTTGGCTCATATAAAAAAATGAAATAATGCCATTTGCAGCAATGTAGATGGACCTAGAGATTATCATACTAAGTGAAGTAAGTCAGAAAGAGAAAGACAAATACCATATGATATTACTTATCTGTGGAATCTAAAATATGACACAAATGAACTTATTTACAAACGAGAAACAGACTCACAGACAGAGAACAGACTTACAGTTACCAAAAAGGGAAAACAGGGCCAGGGAATAATAAATTTAAAATATGGGATTAACAAATAAAACCACTATATATAAAATAGATAAACAATAAGAACCTGCATTTGATATCTTAACCATAATAGAAAAAATATAAAAATATATATGTATGTATGTATAACTGAATCACTTTACATGAGAAACTAACACAACATTATGAATTAACTATACTTTAATAATAAGCTGTCTAAAAAGTAAAGTTTATCAATTAAAAAAAAAGGATTTGGCCAAATTGTGGGTCAAAGTACACAAAACTTCTTTCATTACATTGATTCATTTATCTGAAGATTCCCACAAATATTTAATAACATTCATCTGACAAAAGGGGTTGCTGCTGCCATTTTACAGGGGGGAAAAAAGAGGAGACTCTTGATCTAGTTGCACAATGGAACAAAGAAGAAAAACAGGCCTGCTAAACCCGGACATGGACTACAATATAAATGCTATAAGAGAATCCCGAAAGGCTGCACTTGATCTTAAAGGATGTGTTGGAACTCATCAGACAGTCAAGGAGTGTGTCCATGTGTGTCTGCAGACATACAGGCAGGTACATGGAGATCTAGAGATGTGGGAGAGAAGCCAGACATTTTCTGTACCCCACCCCAAGGGTACAGCCTCAGCAAAGGCACAGAGATGGCTGTGCATCTCTTGTTGTTGCCAGCCAAAGTGTGGGATGATGAGTGAGCAGCAGGATTCACAGCTGGACAAAGCCAACTGAAAAGCCTCAAAGCATCATCACAAGAATCAAGTCTAGATTTCACTGTATATACAGTACAACATGTGTCTCCAGATTTTCAAGGAGAAGTTCTATTAAGACTTTGGTTCTTATTTAAAAGAATGTCTTTCTGCAGCAAACAAAAATGTCCTTTGGAGTTTCTTGCTATTGCTGTTGTTGTCGGTGGTGGTGGTAATGATGGTGGTTTAGCTTGGGTTTTTTTGTTTGTTATTTCTGGCAGAAGCTGTGCTGCTGCCTTGCCCTGCTGGCCCTACACTCATAGACTTAGCCACTCTGCTCACACATGCAAACCCAGAAGAACAACCTGGTAGAAAAGCAAGAATGCATCAATGGAAATAACTTGATACTGGAACCTTAACACCATGTTCCACCCAATGGTTCTTATGGATTGAGCCAAAAAGATCTGTGACCCATCTACACCACCAATTTCTACTTACTAAGGGAAAGATCTCAATGATGGAAAAAAGGTAAAGAGAAGCATGAAAAAATCAAAATGGTAATAATATCTCAATTACACTAAGGTGAAACATTAAACAGACATACATCTATAAATTTTAAAATATACTCATTATGGAAGAAGAGCAGCAATTGAAAACTAAAACAAATCACTTCAAAACCTCACTGATAATGCACTGATAACAAGGCATCCTTTCCAAAGGCTGTGGAAATTTCAGCTCTTTGTGGGTAGGTCCAGTGGGAGTTTTGCAAAATGTCAAATATTCCATGGCAACAAAAATTCTTATATAATAGTGTTTTGAAGGAAATACCAGTAGCCCTTCATAGCTTGATTATTGTTTTATTTGTAAAGTAGACCTTAGACAAAGGTAAAAACCAAAGCATTCTTGGTATATAATGCTTGCCTGCAAGTTCAAAAGAAAGGAATTACATCTCTGTGTTAACCCATCAGGAGGAATGGCCTAAACTTGAACGCAACTTTAATCTGCCAAGGCAAAAGCCTCTGACAACAGCCTCCCATAGATCACACAACAGGACTTCTGTCCTCAAGGCTCTGAAAATTTCAGGGCAGTGTAACTACCTCTCAACACTTGGACTTCAGACCTGAGATGGGAAGGCCTTGGACTGATGGTCAGGGTACTCACTCTAAATCCTGCTCTATTTGGGCTTTGTGTCCATACTGAACTCTCTATGGTTTTCCTCTAGCATCTTCCTCAAGAGATGGGCTATCCTGCACAAGTCTGCTGCTCTGAACTCACCAGACACAAAGTGAGTGGACATCAGACAGTCACCAAGAATCCTTTATGAGAAATGTGATGCTCAAACAGCCTTAAGAAACAAACTGATGCCTTTCTTTCTACATAAGCAAAGACTGAAGCTCCTCAGAATCTTAAAAGGACTGCCTATTTTCTTGGTGATCATTTCAGTTGAGGGTGGAATCTGTTATATTATCTGATCATCAATCCCAAACAATATCTGATTTTTTTCTACTTATTTTTAAACCAACTGCTTTTAATGAAAAGTTCATCTAGATAGAAACTGCGATTCGTTATGCTATAGCCATGGAGAGAACATAAAAATAACCAGGAATGAAGACTGGTCTTCCTGAGAGATGGACAGAACAGTGAACAACAATGTCAGTGCTGATGATAAAAAACACCAGCTACGCATTTTTAGGCTCACTTCCAAGCTGTTAATTATTGCTACACCCATCCTCATGGTCTCAAAACCAAATCTGGAGCTTCTGAAATTAATTCATGCCACTTCCCATACGGGCTGGATGTGGCTGGGGCCCTGTGAACAGGATGGTGTGTACGAGCATGGGCTCTGAATCCAAATGGCCTGGGTTTACATTCTTCTCTCACTGTGTGATCAGATCCAAGGTATTTAACCCATCTGTGCCTCATCTACATTCTTAACCTCTAAAATAAAAATACACACCTGGGGTTCATGTGAGGCTGAACCATAAGGTGAATGTTTAAAAGTCTTCAAACACAGCTGCCACGTGGTGAGTGCTGGTTATACACTAATGAGCGTGATGATGGTCATGGCCACACACTGGAAAAGGTCCCTGTCACCAAGTACTGCTACCTCATTAGCCTTTTCAGACCCAACCCACAGAAACAGGGTGTAAATAAGCAAATGAAGATGTGGGATCACTCAGACCACTACACTGAGCAGTTCAGTGCAAAATGAATGAGGGTTGTCATTCTTTTCTTTGTTGCCCTTTACCAAACAAAGAAGATTTAGAGACAGAAGTGGGGGTCAGAAAGCACCATACCCCATCATGGTGTGCTCATGTGCTTTCTATATCTTCCTCTGATAACCCACTCACTTGATTCGCCACTCCTGTATCTCTACCTAATGGCTTCCCCCACAAAAATAGAGGTTTCCAAACTGTAGCCCTCAAGCTTGATCAGGAGAGAGATGGAGGGTTCTTTCTGCTCACGCTTTGCCAAACCCAAAGGCAAAAGAGTAGATCTTGATCCAGGGGTTGGCAGGATAGCAGGCACTCATTCCTGCCCAGTTTCCCACTGAAAACAGTTACAGTGAACTGCTCACCAGTTACCTAAGATGCATGCTACCATGCCATGATGGGAACTGTATTTTTTCTAGAGACTCTCCTCACCACCATCTGCCATCTCATACCAGGAAAGGATGTACTTCCTGTGAATGTGGCTTTGACTCTGAACTACTCCTCATGAATATTAGTTAATGATGGCTTCCCCAACCCTTTCATAGGGTGGGTGGGTTTGTGTGTGCATAGGTGAGGCAACCTCATCTCTGATCTCCACAACATTTTATCCAAGAGGAAGAAATGGTGACTCAGAGAAGGTAAGTAACTAGCACAAGATCACAAAGCCTGTTGTAACCCAAGTAAGCTTAAAGTTAAACCCTCTGTTTTCTCCACAATAACATGCTGCTTCCCTTGCATGACATTTGAGAGTAAAAGCAGAGCCCATCAACTGTTATAAAAGCACTTGTTAATAAAATCTGCTGCCTGATTCCCCCAAAGAGTTAATTCCCTTTACAGACACAGACTTTACTCACTGAATTGCCAACAAAGAAGAAAGACATGGAGAAGGGTCCAAATTTTGGAAGCCTCCCAGCAGCTTTTCAAATCTCTTAGCCAAACACAATGAGCCCTGACTTGCATTGTTCTTACCCAACAAGGGAATGCCAAAGTGTTTGTCCCTAACTTCATTCTGAGAAGACCAATTTGTCCTCCTAAACACATCTGTCATTTCCTGAGGTTTATCTCTATTTCTAGTTTTCAGTGTCAGACTTTAGGGCTTCTGCACCCTGAAAATGCCCATGTTCTTCCCACTGCCTGTCCACACCAAGAGTTTGGTTAAAGCCAATAGAATATGCAGTAACGAGAGGAATGTCCCCTTGTGACCTCAAGCTCCCTTCTTGGCTCAGAAATAAGCTGTGCTCCAGCCAGGAGATACTTTCTTTTCTTTTTCTTTGCTTTTATAAATTTTTTTTTTAAGTTTGAATACAGTAAAAATCAGTTATTTTTGGCTTACAGCTCACTAAGCTTTGACAGAGTTGTGTAACCACTGAAATCAGGATACAAGGCCATTCCTTTGCAAAAAAAATCCCTGGTGATGCCCACTGGTTGTCAGATCCTTTCACTCTTGACCCCTGGCAATGCCAACTATCCTCTGTCCCTGCAACTTTACCTGTTCCAGATATCACCTAAATGGAACCATACACTATGGAGCCTTTTGAGTCTGGCTTCTTTAACTTAGCACAAAGCAGTAGAGATTTAGCCAAGCCTTTTTTATATGAATAGTTTACCTTTATTACTGAGCATCACTCTGTTGGATGAACTCCCCATGGTTTGTTTATCCATTCCCAAACTGAAGAACATTTGGATGGTTTACACTTTCAGGTTGTTGTGAATAAACCTTCTCTTACATAATTTACAAATTTGCATACAGGTTTAATATAAACCTGTTTTCACTTCTCTGGTGCAAATACCTAAATGTGCAATTGATAGCCATATAGTAAATGTATGTTCAATTTTATAAGAAATTGCCAAACTATTTTCTGAAGGGTTGCATAATTTTTACATCTCTATCAGCAATGTATGAGAGTTCCAGTTGCTCTACATCTTCACCAGCACTTGGTTTTATCAGGTTCTCTCTCTCTCTCTCCCTCCCCCCCATCTCCCTCCTTCTCTCTTTCTCCTCTCCCAATAGGCCAATGGTGAAACTACTTATACAAAGATACTCTTGTGAAAAAGGTGAGGCTCCATGGACCTACATAGGCAGTCATAGGCTTGGATAGCCCAAAGCAGTTCACAGGGTCAGGAATAGCAGAGTTATCTATATAAGGTAAGTGAAGTCACTCAGTCGTGTCCGACTCTTTGCGACCCCGTGGACTGTAGCCCACCAGGCTCCTCCATCCATGGGATTGTCCAGGCAAGAATACTGGAATGGATTGCCATTTCCTTCTTCAGGGGATCTTCCTGACCCAGGGATCAAACCCACGTCTCCCACATTGCAAGCAGATGCTTTAACCTCTGAGCCAAGTTATCTATATGGCCCCAGTTAAAAAAACCAGGACCCACAGGTTATACAATTCAAAAAGAGTTGCAATTTGAAACTCTCACAACATACGAAGTTAGGGATATTGCCTTATACATTTATTCACATAATACCATGCTTTATTCTTAACATACAACTAAACAAATGCATTCACTTCGCTTTATGAGCTTTCATATATTCCTCAGAGCATGTGGGCAGCCCCACTCATAAGGACTGTGTAAATGGACAACTTCACTGCAGAGATGGTCAAAAGCCTTAGGCACACTCCATGAATAGTTGGAGCCAAGGTAGAGAGGCTCAGAATGTAAAAATTCCAAAATGATGGTTATATATTTTAAGAAAGTTGTAAACCTATGAGCATCTTGTGGAATTTCTGGGCCCTACTGCTAGAAACAGACTTTATTTTGGGGGGCTGCAAAATCACTACAGATGGTGACTGCAGCCATGAAATTAAAAGACACTTACTCCTTGGAAGGAAAGTTATGACCAACCTAGATAGCATATTCAAAAGCAGAGACATTACTTTGGCAACAAAGGTCTGTCTAGTCAAGGCTATGGTTTTTCCAGTGGTCATGAATGGATGTGAGAGTTGGACTGGGAAGAAGGCTGAGTGCCAAAGAATTGATGCTTTTGAACTGTGGTGTTGGAGAAGACTCTTGAGAGCCCCTTGGACTGCAAGGAGATCCAACCAGTCCATTCTGAAGGAGATCAGCCCTGGGAGATTTCTTTGAAAGGAATGATGCTAAAGCTGAAACTCCAGTACTTTGGCCACCTCATGTGAAGAGTTGACTCATTGGAGAAGACTCTGATGCTGGGAGGGGTTGGGGGCAGGAGGAGAAGGGGACGACAGAGGATGAGATGGCTGGATGGCATCACTGACTCAATGGACATGAGTCTGAGTGAACTCCGGGAGTTGGTGATGGACAGGGAGGCCTGGTGTGCTGCGATTCATGGGGTCGCAAAGAGTCAGACACGACTGAGCGACTGAACTGAACTGAACTGCTAGAAAAGTGAGAAAATAATATAAAAAGAATCCTTGAAGTCTGTCTATGACCTTACAGTGGTCTATGCGCTTAAGTGGTTAAGAACCACTGTCCAAAAATACCCATGGTTTTTACAGGCAGGAGGTCATTTCTATCAATATCCTCCTCTTCTGAGCTGAATAAAGGAACCCAAGAATTGGTTACTAGTGAAACCATGGAGAAACAACAGCTGCATGGCTTTATCAATTGTATTAATTTTCTAGGGCTGCCATAGCAAGATACTACAGACTAAATGGCTTAAACAATAGAAAGTTATTTTCTCACAATTCTAGAAGCTTAAAGTCCAAGATCAAGATTTTGATCTAAAGAAAGAAAGATGGCTTACATATGGCCATCTTTCTCCACTGTCTTCACATAGTCTACCCTCTGTGAATTCATGAAACTTCACACATTTTAAACACATGTATCATATTACATGGAGAAGGCAATGGCAACCCACTCCAGTACTCTTGCCTGGAAAATCCCATGGATGGAGGAGCCTGGTAGGCTGCAGTCTATGGGGTCGCAAAGAGTTGGACACGACTGAGCAACTTCCCTTTCACTTTTCACTTTCATGCATTGGAGAAGGAAATGGCAACCCACTCCAGTGTTCTTGCCTGGAGAATCCCAGGGATGGCAGAGCCTGGTGGGCTGCCATCTATGGGGTCGCACAGAGTCGGACATGACTGAAGTGACTTAGCAGCAGCATCATATTACAGTTGCTACAGAAAGCTCAGAATACATTTATGCATCACTAATTTGAAATTAACCACAGTTGCTAAACCCACTATCATATAATGCATTAATGAAGAAGCACATATATTGCTATATTACATTTTTAAACTATATTTCAATAAAAAAGTATTCTCCTTTGCAATCCTACATACTTTAAGTTTTTTAAAAAAAATTTTTTTCTGAGAAGGGTACTATAGGCTTCTCCAACTGCTAAAGGGTCCACAGCATAAACAGTATGATTGCAGCAATACATGGATATGGATTTATTTACCTCCAACCCTCACCACTGGGCCACTTAATCTTCACTGGTAGGGTCAGATCTATCCCAAACTCTCAGTTCAAACATGCTCGAAAGAGTAAATGAGAAAGTCAAGAATTCATCAGTTCGGTACAAGTTGACCTTGTTGCAAGTTCTGTTTTTCCCTTGAATTATGTATTTCCTAGACCTCAGAGATATTGAGGGTTAAGTTTCAGACTAACATGATAAAGTGAACATCACAATAAAGGAAGTCACACAAAAACTTTGGTTTCCTGAAAGAAGAGAGTGACAAAGTTGGCTTAAAGCTCAACATTCAGAAAACTTAGATCATGGCATCTGGTCCCATCACTTCATGGCAAATAGATGGGGAAACAGTGGAAACAGTGTAAACAGTGTCAGACTTTATTTTTTGGGCTCCAAAATCACTGCAGATGGTGACTGCAGCCATGAAATTAAAAGACGCTTACTCCTTGGAAGAAAAGTTATGACCAACCTAGATAGCATATAGAAAAGCAGAGACATTACTTTGCCAACAAAGGCTCGTCTAGTCAAGGCTATGGTTTTTCCAGTGGTCATGTATGGATGTGAGAGTTGGACTGTGAAGAAAGCTGAGCGCTGAAGAATTGATGCTTTTGAACTGTGGTGTTGGAGAAGACTCTTGGACTTCGAGGAGATCCAACCAGTCCCTTCTAAAGGAGATCAGTCCTGGGTGTTAATTGGAAGGAATGATGCTAAAGCTGAAACTCCAGTACTTTGGCCACCTCATGCGAAGAGTTGACTCATTGGAAAAGACTCTGATGCTGGGAGGGATTGGGGGCAGGAGGAGAAGGGGACGACAGAGGATGAGATGGCTGGATGGCATCACTAACTCGATGGACATGAGTTTGAGTGAACTCTGGGAGTTGGTGATGGACAGGGAGGCCTGGTGTGCTGCAATTCATGGGGTCACAAAGAGTCGGACATGACTGAGCAACTGAACTGAACTGAGTGCACGTAAGAATTACATTAACACTACATTAGTTTATTCAGTGTGCAACAGCATTATGTCTAAAAAACCAATGTATATATCTTAATCTAAAAATCTTCTGGCTAAAAATATGCTAACCATTATCCGAACCTTCAGCAAGTTATATTTTTGCTGTTTGAGAGTCATACCCTGTGTTGATGGCTGTCCACAGATCAGGGTGGTGGTTGCTGAAGGCTGGGGTGGCTGCAGCAATTTTTTAAAATAAGACAACAATGAAGTATAGCCCATCAATTCATGACCAATTTCTCTGTAGCATGCAATGCTGCTTGATAACATTTTATTCACAGTAGAACTTTTTTTAAAAATAAGGGACAGTCCTCTGAAACCCTGCCACTACTCTATCAACTAAGTTTAAGTCATATCCAAAATCCTTTGGTGTAATCTCGACAATATTCACAGCACCTTCACCAGGGGTAGATTCCATCTCAAGACACCAGTCTCATTGCTTATCTGTAATAACTAACTCCTCACCTGCTCAAGTTTGATGATGAGATTACAGCAATTCAATCATACCTTCAGGCCCCACTTATAATTCTCAGGCTATTTCCCCCAGACCTGCAGGTACTTCCTCCACTGAAGCCTTGAACCCCTCGAAGTCATGCAGGATGGCTGGAATCAACTTCTTTAAAACTCCAGTTAATGTTGATATTTTGACCTCTTCCCATGAATCATAGTGTTTTTAGTGACGTCTAGAGTAGCTAATTCTTTCCATAAGGTTTTTCAATTGGCTTTGCCCAGAACCATCAGAGAAATAACTATCTATAGCAGGTATAACTTTACAAAATGTATTTCTCAAATAATAAGACTTGAAAATCAAAATTACTCTTTGATGCATGGGCTGCAGAATGGATGCTGTGTTAACAGGCATGAAAACAATCTTAATCTTGTTTTACATCTTCATCAAAGCTCTTGAGTGAATAGGTGCATTGTCAATGAAAAGTTATATTTTGCAAGGAATCTTTTTTTTTTTTTTTTCCAAAGCAACACGTCTCAATAGTGGGCATAAAATGACCAGTAAACAATGTTGGAAACAGATGTGCTGCTATCCCAGCTTTGTTGTTCTATTTATAGAGCACAGGCAGAATAGATTTAAGATAATTCTTAAGGGTCTTGGGACTTGGGGAATGGTAATTAGGAATGGCTTTAAGTCAGCAGCTTCATTAGGCCTACTAAGAGAGTCAATCTGTTCTTTGATGTTTTGAAGTCAGACATCAACTTCTCCTCTCTACCGGTGAAAGTCCTAGATGGCATCTTCTTCTAATAGAAGGCTCTTCTGTCTACATTGAAAATCTGTTCCTTAGTGTAGCCACCTTCATTCATTATATTAGCTAGATCTGGATAACTTGCTGCAGCTTCTACATCAGCATTTGCTGTTTTATTCTGTACTTTTGTGTTATGGAGATGATTTCTTTCTTTAAACCCCATGAATCAACCCCTGCCTGTTTCAATTTTTCTTCTGCGGCTTCCTCACCTGTCTCAGCCTTCACAGAATTGAAGGGAGTTAGGGCTTTGCTCTGGACTAGGCCTTGGCTTAAGAGAATGTTGTGGCTGACTTCATCTTCTATACAGACCACTACAAATTTCTCAGTGTCAGCAATAAGGCTGTTTTGCTTTATCATTCATATGTTCATTGTAGCAGCACTTTAAATTTCCTTCAAAAACTTTTCCTTTGAGCAGAGAAGGCGATGGCACCCCACTCCAGTACTCATGCCTGGAAAATCCCATGGATGGAGGAGCCTGGTAGGCTGCAGTCCATGGGGTCTCGAACAGTCAGACACAACTGAGCGACTTCACTTTCACGCATTGGAGAAGGAAATGGCAACCCACTCCAGTGTTCTTGCCTGGAGAATCCCAGGGTCGGGGGAGCCTGGTGGCTGCCGTCTATGGGGTCACACAGAGTCGGACACGAAGTGACTTAGCAGCACAGCTTGCCTGACTGCTTGGTTCAGGAGGCCTCATTTTTGGCCTATACCAGCTTCCAACATGCCTTCCTCGCTAAGCTTAGACGTTTATAGATTTGATTTAAAGCAAGTGATATGCAGCTCTTCCTTTCATTTGAACACTAAGAAGCCACTATAGTGTTGTTAATTGACCTAATTTCAATATTGTTTGTTGTGTTTCAGGAAATAGAGAGGCTCAAGAAGAGGGAAAGGCCAGCCAGTGAGCAGTCAGAACACACACATTTATCATTAAGTTCATGGTGTTATATGTGTTTTGCGACACCCCAAAAACAATTACAATAGTCACATCAAAGATCATGGACCACAGATCACCATAACAAACAGAATAATAATGAAAAAGTGTGAAATATTGCAAAATGTGACACAGAGATATAGAGTGAGAAAATGCTGAGAAAACTGGTACCAACAGACTTGCTCGATGCAGGGTTGCCACAAACCTTCAGTTTGTGCAAAATGCATTATCTGTGAAGCACAATGAAGTGACACACAATTAAGACGAGCTGTGCCTGTAGACTGCTGCCTGGTTCCACAGTTTTTCTGAGACTGAAACCCAGAAACCTCGCACCCCAATCATTGAGCCTGTCACAAAAAATGTAAAAGGTCTCCTGTAAACTGTAATAGCCAATGTTTCTAGCTTAATGAATTACGAGACTAGTGTTCTGCTCATGTTTTCTTCTATAGAAAGCTCTGAGGTTGAATGGCTGCCAGGAGACAGTTCATGAGGCACCATGGGTTAGATTATGAAATGACAGCCAAATTTCCTATGTGAAATTTCCATCTCCTTTACATCAGGAAGGTGTTTTTTATTGACCACGTTCACAAGGAGGACTGGTCCTTATCATGTTTAGTGCTAGACCCCCAAAGGAATCGAAGTTGTGTGAAGGAGAAGTTCTAATGCACTGCTATGTCTTCCTTCTCCAAGAGTATCTGAGGGATCAGTTCAGTTCAGTTCAGTCACTCAGTCATGTCCGACTCTTTGCGACCCCTTGAATTGCAGCATGCCAGGCCTCCCTGTCCACTACCAACTCCCGGAGTTCACGCAGACTCACGTCCATCGAGTCAGTGAGATAGATTAGTGTAGTTCCTAGAAGAAAGACTGGGAAGAGCTGTAAAATGACCTCAAAACTTCTAAAAACTGCTAATATGGGTCTGAAGAATTAAGGCAAAGAAAATGACAATCATAAACATAACAAAGTAGAAAGGGAAAATAACTTAGTTACCACAGAAACAATCTGGAACTTAAAGCAATGAAAGAAGTTATCCACTGAGGAAAAGTTCTTATTTTCCATAGATAGAGACTTTCTTCTGAAGAACCACCAGTTCTGAAGTTGTTCTTAATGATAAAACTCTAAGACTTTCTCAATAGCATTTTAGTAAATCTTTGAAGGAATCAAAGAAAATTCAGGAGTGGGATAAAGCTAAAAGGAGAGAAGTTAGGTCTCATGTTCATGACCAGATTTGTTCAGTTCACAAACAAGCCTTCTCAGACTTTCAGTCCTCTCTGGTACTCTCTCCAAGAGCCACACTGCTGCTGGATTAACCTCTTAGAGTATGGAAACTTAAGCAGATGTGTTTTGGTTTTACTTATTTCACCTAAAAAAAAAAATCACATTTGGCTCCAATAGAGGTAACTACAATTTTCTTTCCTGTAGAGTTTATACAGATTTTAAGACTAAGAGTCATGCTACCAAGTAAAATCTGGGCTATTGCACAGTTGCTTAGCTCATTTCTCCAGGCAGGCTAGAATTAGGAAGTAGAGGATCTGAACATATCACACTGCATGTTCTGGGGTGCATATGGGGTCCTGCTCTCATCCCCATTTCCTCAGGAACTCTGATCCTGCAAATAAACCATTTCTAAATTCGGCTTTAAGCAATGTTTTATTTATTTATTTAATTGGTTTTCTTTTATTTATTTATTTGATTTGGCTGCATCTTACAGCATGTGGAACCTTAGTTCTCCAACCAGAGATTGAATACACGCCCCCTGCAATGGAAGCAGAGTTCTAACCACTGGACTGCCAGAACAAGCCCCACTGAAATGAGATTCAGACCCTCGAAGGTACATTTCCTTAGTTTCCATCTTCTCCACAGAGGCAACTAACATGGAAAACAAATCGCTTCCCCTAGAGATAGTCCCTTTTGTTTTGTCCCAAGTGCCACATTAGTGAATAAGCCTGCAATGTAGGATAGTAATCGCAGGGAATTATAGTAATGAATGAACACTTCACCCTAAAGGGTGTCCAGGAAATAAACATTAATGCACTCTTGAAACACATATGTATAGGAGTCCATTATGCAATAACTTGCCAACAGTAGAATGTATTTTTAAGAACTCATCAGTTATCTGTGGTCCTCTTGAAATCTGTGATCTGGAGCCCAACCAATTTCTGAAAAGCCCCAGTGGTTTAGAGCTGTGGTTCTTAAATTTAGCTGCATATCAGAATCATTTATAAAGAATTTTTTTTTAATTTTTTAATCACAGTCCCCTGAACACAGCCTAGACCAAATAAACCAGAATATGCGGGGGCCTGGGCATCACAGACAACAGCCAAAAATAATCTCCCCTGGTTACAGATCCCGAGGGCTGGGTGCCTCAAGGTCTGGAGAGTCCTTGTCTGGGCTGCCCGTTTTAGGTGAAGCCCAAATCACACAACAGGGGGATGGAGAGACGGAGGCGAATCTGCCTGCTGAGGATGAAAAGACACCCGAGGGTTTAGTATTTATCCTCCACAATCGATCGGTTAGGACACTAACCAAGGTCACACCATGGCACCTTTTTTCCCCTCAGCCTTGCCCTTAATACACATTGTTGCCTGATTTCACACATATAAGCATATACATATAGAGACAGAAGCTAATCATTTGCCCCAGTACCACTGCCCTGGAATAGTCCTACCCTAAGACATGAATCTGCTTAGATTCAAGCCAACCAGATAACTTTAAAGGAAATCATTCCTCAAACGACAAGTCTTATATTTCTCATGCTTTCAAATTGCTTGAGCAATTAAAAAGTAAGCAAAACTAACCTAGACTCCCTTCCCTTCGTGAGCTGAAAATAGCTCAAAGTATTTTTCAAGAATGAAGGATGAAGCACCAACCCACACAAACTGCTGACTGGTGTCTGTGGCTGATTTGCACAGCCATTTAGAACACTAGATGAATGAGGGTCAGGCCCTAATCTCATTTTTGTTCTGTTTTGAGGCCTCGGATTTTGTACTAAGCCCTAGCTACTGGTTCAGCAAAGATAAGATACTCCCTTCATGACCAAGTGAGCCAACACATGCCCAGCCCTCTAGAACATACAGTTAAGTCATTAAAGACACTAGCTGAGGACCTAAAATGCAAGGGGAATTGCCCAGGTAAATAAATCCTTGTTCTTTTTTTTTTTTTTTTTTTTTTTTTTTTTTTTTTTAAATTTTATTTTATTTTTAAACTTTACATAACTGTATTAGATTTGCCAAATATCAAAATGAATCCGCCACAGGTTTACATGTGTTCCCCATCCTGAACCCTCCTCCCTCCTCCCTCCCCATTCCATCCCTCTGGGTCGTCCCAGTGCTTTTAAAGCATGTATAAATACGAGGATAAAGCTGAGAGTAAGAATCCATAATCTGGAGGAGGGGAAGGTGAGGACAGAAAAATTACATTTTCAGTCACCAGTACCAGCTTGTATAATCCTCTTTTCCCTTTTTTTAAAATAGTAGAAAACTCCCCTAGGGACTTCCCTGGTGGTTCAGTTATTCAGACTCCAAAGCAGGGGACGCAGGTTCAATCCCTGGTTGGGGAGCTAAGATTCCATGTGCCTTGCCAGCCAAACAACTAAAAGGTGGGACACAGGTTCAATCCCTGGTTGGGGAGCTAAGATTCCATGTGCCTTGCCAGCCAAACAACTAAAAGGTAAAACAGAACCAATATTGTGACAAGTTCAACAAAGACTTTGAAAAACATTCCACATTAAAAAAAAAAAAAAAAAAAAGTGCCCCCTTATGAGGTTAATTCTTCCACAGGTGGTCTGGGACCTCCCCTCTCCCTCTCAACCCAAATCCCCCCATCAGGTAGCCCTCTCACAGCTTAACTTCTCCCCAGGAGCTCCTTCTGGGTAACATATAGATTCTCTCAAGTCTCCCCTAACTAGAAAAAATGAGCAGAAAGAATAAAGAGAAGAAGTCTGCTCTCTTCCCTTGCCCTTCTAACCACTGCCCCAGCTTACCACCCTCACATCCTCCTCTACCTGTTCACCTCCCACCAGCCCACGGAATCTGGCTTCCCTCAGCACCCTTCACTTATTGCCAAGATAAACCACCACCACCACCCCTTTCGTAAAACCCAAAGGAAACTTTCAATCTCTATGTCTCTCCCTTGACCCCCAACTTGCACTAGACACATCTAACCACTATCTCCCTGAAACCTTCCCTTCCCCACCCTCTTGCATGCCACTTCCCCATCCTTCTCCTGCTTCTCTGGCTTCTCATTCCTGTTTCCTTTGGCTGTTTCTCTGCCCTTGCCCATCTGACCTGTTATGTTCCTCAGAGATCTGCCCTTGGTCTGCTTCTCACTCCACTCCTTCTTAGTAGGTAAATCCTCGTGGCTTAAGTGACCACCTATTTGTTGATAAACTTCCAAATCTATATTTATAGGCTTGATATGTCTGCAGAGTTTCAGATTTGAATAGCCCTCTGTGTACTCAACATCTCCCTTAGAGGGACTTCCCTGGTGGTTCAGTGGTTTGAACTCTGTGTTTCTGTTGCAGGGGGCAAAGGTTTGATCCCTGGTCAGGGAACTAAGATCCCACAAGCCAAGTGGCAAAAAAAAAAAAAAAAAAAAATATGAAAGAGAGAATCAATATAACATCTCCCCTTGATCTCAGAGACATTTCAAGCTTAATACATCGAATTATATACAATGCAATTCACTCTCTCCCCTAAACCTGCTCTTCTTCTGCTCCCTGTGCCAGTCAACAGCAGCACCATACAACTGGTTGCTTAAGTAAAAAAGCTTAGCCTCTTCCCTGTTTTTTCTTTTCTTCAGTCTGTCCGTCCAATAAATTACTAAGTCCTGTTGATCAGAGGAGCCTGGCAGGCTACCATCTATAGGGTTGCAAAGAATCCTACACGACTGAAGTGACTTAGCATGCACAAGCATGCACTGATTCTATCTGATAAATAATCTTTTCAGTCTATTACTCCTTTCTATTTCCACTGCCAAAGTTGAGGCCACTATCCCCTCTTAAACTGATCACAGCAACAAATCCCAAATATCCTCCCAGCTTCCAGACTTACACCCTTCCAGCCTATATTCTTTGTTGTCACCAGATTGATCCTTCTAAGATGAAATGCTGACCTCCCTCCCCCATTACAAGCATTAAAAATCCTTAGTACATTCCCCAGTACATCAGAATAGAATCCAAACTCTCCACAATGGCATCAGGTCCTAGGAGATTTGGTGATCTGGCCTTGCCTCCCCTCTATAGCCTCACCTCATGGCCACAATTCACGGACTATAGTTTCCCTAAAAAGCAATTTTCTTTATCATGTCCATCACTGTATTCCCAGTCTTTCAACAGTGCCTGGAATATAGCGAATTATTAATACATATTTTGCTTAATCACTTTGCTAATAATTAAAGTTTAACATATTAAAGCTAAAAGAAATGACAAGTCAAATTTGCAAAGTTTCTTCCTGGCAGGAGTTATCAGTATATTGCCTGGGGCTCCACTGCATAATTATGAGGCATCAGGGCCTTCGCTAAATATGCTAAGGAGCTGGTGACCACTATTTGGCAAGGAGGCTTCATAATGAAAGGGACTGTATCTTTTTCCACTATGCCAAAGAAGACCCATCATAAATTCTATTTGGACACAACATATACTGCAATGAGAGGAAAATATTCCAAGAAACAGAAAAAAATATTTCCCAGATATCTCAAACTGGGTTCAGAATTTCTGTCTTCAGATCTTAGACAACAGTGAGAGAGGTAGAAGCAATTAGTCATCCTTAATTGTACCTGCTACCAGTTGATGGCTGAAAGGAAAAGTCTAAGATTGCTTCAGTGAATATCAGCATGGAACCCAGTTCAGATATTTCTAGACAGTATGGAGGTTTGGGGAATAACTCACAGACATGTAGTCTTGGACCACGCTCAGAAGCAAACTGTTTATCACGAGTAATGTAGAGATTTCCAAGGAATGTGTGCATGCATATGTGCATGTGGTGTGTGTAAGTGTGCATGTAAGAATGTGTGAGTATGTGTATGTGATTTATTGAAGATCAAAAAGTGAGCTGAGATTCCTAAAATATCCAATTGGCTTATAGCCACTCCCATCTCTACACACACACACACACACACATCACATATTTATTTATATTAGATTGGCCAAAAAGTTAGTTCAGATTTTTCGTATGCTTTGGCAAAACCCAAACGAAGTTTTGGCCAACCCAATGCAAAACTTACTGAGTCCATTTATTTCCTTAACTCTTTGGTTTTCCAGAGAAGGCAATGGCAACCCACTCCAGTACTCTTGCCTGGAAAATCCCTTGGACAAAGGAGCCTGGTGGGCTGCCGTCTATGGGGTCGCACAGAGTCGGACACGACTGAAGCAACTTAGCAGCAGCAGCAGCAGCGGTAGCTTTGGTTTTCATTGTATCTAGTCCTCATAATGGAGAAGGCAATGGCACCCCACTCCAGTACTCTTGCCTGGAACATCCCATGAACCGAGGAGCCTGGTGGGCTACAGTTCATGGGGTCGCTAAGAGTCAGACACGACTGAGCGACTTCACTTTCGCTTTTCACTTTCATGCATTGGAGAAGGAAATGGCAACCCACTCATTGTTCTTGCCTGGAGAATCCCAGGGATGGGGGAGCCTGGTGGGCTGCCGTCCATGTGGTCGCACAGAGTCAGATACGACTGAAGCAACTTAGCAGCAGCAACAGCAGCAGCAATCCTCACAACGGCCCTGCAAGTTTGATGTTTTTTTCTCCATTTTACAGACATTTAGGCTGAGCACCTGAAGATCTAAGATCCTTCAACAAGTTAAAAAAATTAAAAAAAAAGAAATCAGAACTTGAACCTTGGTCCATCCAATTCCAAAGCCAGCCATCCTGTCATTAACACTTTCCTCCCTTGAATTGTCACTCTCCTTGTACTGGTTATAAGAAATGCCAGTGGGAGTGGCACTGCTTTACGATAAACCACCCTAATAAAAATGCTTCAGTGATTATTTTTGAGATGTCAAGTTGAAAATGTACAGATTTCCCAGGACAAACAACCTGCCAAGTTTGATTGCACAATCAAAGGGCCGCAAGAAACCAAGGAAGCCAAATGTGTGTTGGAAAGGCTACAGATGTCATTTAGGAATGCTCAGCACTTCGACTTTTCAGGCTGAGACAGCCTCACTTCCACCGGAACCACAGCCTTATAAGGCTAAACCAAGGCCAATGACTTCCTCAGCTGAATCAACCTGACACATACCGCCTGTTCTCTTAGCTCACTGGGATTCCACTGGCGGAGCATCAGCCCCGTCATGGAAAAAACACCATCGCCGGGAGGACTGAGTGAACTGGATCACAAACACCCACCTTGTCATAAAGCTGCTATGAGACTTGCAGTGGGAAGATGGAGGAGGCAACAAGCTGGGGTCAGGAGTGGAGATATTTAAGCTCCCAAGAGAAATTAGTCACAAGTCATTCCTTCATCTCCACTTACAGCCATTTTGGGGAGCAACAAACTCTAAAAGCATGAAAAACAAAGTCCGCCTCCCACCCACATCCAGCATGTGCTCTGAAGTTCATAGGAAGGCTTCTCCTCATTTGTTCTGGGGCGCACAGGCTGCCTGTGAACAGCTGTGCCTTCCGATGGACAAATTAGACAGTCAGTGTTCCAGAAAAATAGTGGGCTCTGGGGAATTAAATTAGCCATTCATTTGATTCTTTTCCATTAGACCTAATCCCATTGTACCAAAACTCTAGGAAAATAAAAGGAACTTAGCAGAAATCAGCTCCACAAATATTCACAAGGAGAACTGCCTGGTTCTGAGAAGCCACCTCAATCAGAGGTTGGGAAATAGTGAAAAGGTTTGAGGCTTCAAAGTTGAGCACATGAGCATGCTTCCAAAAATGGAAAACTAGTGCCATCGCCAAGTAACTTCCCTTCCAGTTATCATTACTCTCTACAGATTATGGAAAATATTTGTCTGAGATGTTATTTCAACTGCTCTCATTCTCAGTAAGTATAGTAGGACTATCATGAAGCATGTGTTCATCATTTCCCCCCAGAAGTAAACTGTTGGTCTTGAAATGTCAGGTGCTAGGGAAAGGATGAGGACATTTTCAGAAGAAACCCAAAGGTCCTTCTAAGGGGAAAGACACTTCAAGTCCAAGTCTTTGAGATTCTCCTTAGTGGAACATCATCAGGGTGGACTTTGGTGACTACCTCCCCAACCAAAGCCCAGGACAAGAAAAGGCTACCAGCCCCTTTAAGAGGAAACATCATGGTAGAAAGATATTGGACCAGTGGGAAGACTTATACACCAAGATTCATCTCTGAGACAGCGTAGTGCTTCTGGGTCTTTAAGGCTGTAACCATCAGAACTAGTACTGACCCAGCCCCATTGAGCAGAAGCTTGTGTCCTAGGGAAAAGACATAGGGGAATCGAAAAGACATGGACCAGCTTTTGAGTGACTCATTCTTGGGTCAGGAAATACTGGAGAATCACTGTTGCCAGGGTTGCTGCTGGAAGGAGTGGTACCCTCCATTATCATGTCTGTGTATCCACTTAATTTGCATTTTCCTGAGTGAGAGGCCTGATACCAGCTCTCCCACCTGGCAGCCTGGTACCACACTGCAAAGCTACCAGCTTAAGGGGTGGTTATAGCATGATCTAGCCTCACAGAGTACAGCAACCATGAGAAGGTGTCTTGCAGACCTTCTTCTATCGGGGATGGAATCGACCCAGGGCCTCAACTACAACACTTTTAAGTCTCTTGCTGTGTTCGCACCATGAGTCCTCTTTCTGAGAGCTGCTCCCTGCCGCTGATGGGGACTCCTTTTGTCGGTTAACTTGGGCACAAGAACTTCCCAGGTGCCTCCTCAGACTACAGAGCAGTGTAGCCAGCTTCTACCTATCCTTCTCTCCTGATCCCTTTCACCGACTCAGGGTCACATTGTGACCTGACTTCTAACCCCAGCTTTTCCCTCCCTAAGTCCTTTCACACAAGCAGTCCCCCAGGAAAATCTTTGCAATGTTTAACATTATCTTGGCGTCTGCTTCTCAAGTACCCTAACATAAAAAGAAACATTTGAATTGTGTCTACAGGAGCGAAGTGGAAGAGGCAAGGATTATTGCTCGGATATAAATTAAAATAGAATCCTGAATATAAAACAGCACCCTGAAGACTTGTTGAGGTTATCATAAGTATGGAAGCCAGGGAACACTATGCTATGCTATGCTAAGTCACTTCAGTCATGTCTGACTCTGTGTGATCCCATAGACGGCAGCCACCAGGCTCCCCCGTCCCTGGGATTCTCCAGGCAAGAACACTGGAGTGGGTTGCCATCTCCTTCTCCAATAGACAGGTTCAAATTGATCAATTGTATTTGTGACTTAACTTGTAGCCAACACTTTATTGTTTTTTTTTTTTTTTTTTTTTAATTTTATTTTATTTTTAAACTTTACATAACTGTATTAGATTTGCCAAATATCAAAATGAATCCGCCACAGGTATACATGTGTTCCCCATCCTGAACCCTCCTCCCTCCTCCCTCCCCATTCCATCCCTCTGGGTCGTCCCAGTGCACCAGCCCCAAGCATCCAGTATCGTGCATCGAACCTGGACTGGCAACTCATTTCATACATGATATTTACATGTTTCAATGCCATTCTCCCAAATCTTCCCACCCTCTCCCTCTCCCACAGAGTCCATAAGACTGTTCTATACATCAGTGTCTCTTTTGCTGTCTCGTACACAGGGTTATTGTTACCATCTTTCTAAATTCCATATATATGCGTTAGTATACTGTATTGGTGTTTTTCTTTCTGGCTTACTTCACTCTGTATAATAGGCTCCAGTTTCATCCACCTCATTAGAACTGATTCAAATGTATTCTTTTTAATGGCTGAATAATACTCCATTGTGTATATGTACCACAGCTTTCTTATCCATTCATCTGCTGATGGACATCTAGGTTGCTTCCATGTCCTGGCTATTATAAACAGTGCTGCGATGAACATTGGGGTACTCGTGTCTCTTTCCCTTCTGGTTTTCTCAGTGTGTATGCCCAGCAGTGGGATTGCTGGGTCATAAGGCATGTCTATTTCCAGTTTTTTAAGGAATCTCCACACTGTTCTCCATAGTGGCTGCACTAGTTTGCATTCCCACCAACAGTGTAAGAGGGTTCCCTTTTCTCCACCACTTTAAATAAATATCTGCTATGCAAGTTTAGGCACAAAGGGAAGCATCAAAACAAAAGGCCGTTCCCTACTCCGTAACGGAAGGGAAAGCAAGAAGAGATGACATGTACCAGGGAGAAGGCCAAGGTTGCTTGGCCATGGTGCCCTCCCAAATGAGCACTCCAAATATCCCATTGTAACCTGCAAGCACAGCCTGGCTTCCATGTGTGGAGAGTTAAGGAATTTCTCCAGATTCCATTTATTGAACCCAACACCATCAAAGCCTAATAACACTATCTAAATGATGATACATCAATCATCAGCCCTGGGACCCTCCATGTTCTGTCTGGTTCATCCAGAAGTAGAAATGATAGCCCTCTCCAGAGAGGAGCTTTCTACTCAGTGCCAATTCACATGTAATTGATAGCTGGAACTTCAATCCATCAAGCCCTCATTCTGTACCAGTCATTGCACAAAGCATTTTACATTCAGTCATGTTATCCAGCCGTTTATTCATTCAACACATCTGTTGAGCACCTACCCTGTGCCATCATTCCTCCAGGAATGATGGTCCCCAGCCCGTCACTTTAAGGTCCCCAGCCCCAAGACTAAAAAGTCCCAGCCCTCATAAAACTAGTGCTCTAGTGGGAAAGACAGAAATAATTTTTTAAAAGAAAGAAAACATAGATATATGTTTTAAGTAATGATAAATACCATAAAGACAACTAAAGCAGAGTAAGGTGCCAGGAAGTTAATAGATAGAAGGATAGAGTGCATTTTACAAGGAGTAGCAAGGAACTCATGTAAGGAAGCCATATAATGGTAGAGATCTATAAGAACTGGGAGAGCTAGCTGGGTAATCAAGGGATCAGTGAACTGTCCACTTAATCTCCTTTAATCCACACCTCAAACATGTGAAGTAGATGGTGTGCATGCATGCTAAGTCACTTCAGTCATGTCCAACTCTTTGCAACCCCATGGACTATAGCTCACCAGGCTCCTCTGTCCATGGGATTCTCCAGGCAAGAGTACTGGAGTGGGTTGCCATGCCCTCCTCCAGGGGATCATCCCAACCCAGGAATTGAACCCATGTCTGTTAAATCTTCTGCATTGGCAGGCAGGTTCTTAACCACTAGCACCTCTGGGGAAGCTCCAAAGTAGAAGGCATTATCCCCCTATTATGCAAGAACCTTAGAGAGGTTACATACTCAAGTAAGTTTCATTCTAAAGTCAGTGTTAACATTACACCTCAGCCATCAAAGTGGACTCTAAAATATTCCCACTTATGTTCTAAAGTCAAAGAGAAAGCCCAGGCTTTATGCATAGCCTATTCCTGCTGACACACTTGTTGGGTTACAGAGAAGACACTTATGAGACGACAAAGAGCTGGCTGTGCTTGGGAAGTTCCTAGCCCAGTGCTCTCCATCACACACAGACACACGCACAGACACACACACACGCACAGAAACACGCACACACACACACATACAGTCTGCCAGGTCGGCAGCAATGCCAGGGCATTCTTGGAAGCATCATAAGGTCTCTGCCTCTGCCTAGCAGAAGGCTGGCACTGCCTGGGGACCTTAAAGCCTGAGCAGTGGACACTCAGTGGCACCAGAACCACAAGAAAACTGGCCAGGTCCTGTTTCCTCACAAAAGTGTTCACTACACAAATGAACAAGGAAATGTTCAGGTCGAGCAAATGGTGGTTTTACTTGAGCTTAAACATGGAATTTTATGAAGTTATCAGCACCGTGTGTGAAATAACAATCTTATTAAAGCTTATAATAGAAAGATACGTCATCAATAGCTGCCGCCGTCGTAAGATATGAACACAAAGTTTACCATTCAGACCTCTGTTTCACAAACTTTTTCTTCTACAGCCCTTGACACATAGTAAACCCTCAAAACGGAAGCTATTATTATTATATTCATTAAATAATCATCATTATTATAACTCTTTATCCTATCCCACAGTCCTGGCAGCTGGGAAAGGCGGTGATAACAAGGATCTCAAGAAGCTGTACTTCCCCACATGGGTTCACCAGTTGGGGTGGAGGTCCCTGTGGGAGATTCTAAAATCAGCCTTCAGCAGGGAAAACAATGACTCAATAAACTCGGAGATATTTATGTTGCTCCTGCTTTAAAGAACATCTTTTCCTCCTGGGTAATAACTGAGTCCCATAAATAGATTCTAACCTTCTACCCATTCACCAAAAATAAACTTGGGAGGACTTTCACGACATGCCAGTATGACGCACCATTAGCTGTATTGGCTCATTTGATTTTTGCCTTCTTCTCAACACCTGCTTCATGTGAATCCCAATCTAACCCAGAGGTCCATGTAATAATAAAAGATCCAAGCCTATGCATTCATGGTTTCCTGAGCCCTGAATAACCAGGATTCTCTTCCTGTGTTACCAGTTTATTAGAGGTTAGGGGTTTTTTATTTTGTTTTTCATGAGCAGACACTCTTTTACCACCTTCATTTATGGCACATGACCTAAACATCTGCTTCACTGAGTTTTTTCATAACAACCTGGGTGTCTCTAGGGTGTTGTCTATGGGGTGGTGGACATTTTTATGTAAATCTTCTAAGCTGAGACCTAACATAACCCCAAGGACAGGGATCCTCTTCTTCAGTCCATATAGAAATCCACATAACGTCATCCTTAATAAAAGGTAACTATAATTGCTTTGACAGTTTGTAATTACTAGCTCAACATGTTTTGGGAGTAATATTTATACACATTTATTTTCATTCAATCTATGAGACAACTGTTGATGTCCAAGTTGGGGTTCACATCTGATAAAGACTATATATAAAAAGTATACCTTGGAAACTTCATTCTCTTCTTGATTCTCTGGTGCTCATAGTCAAGTGAGTAATCAAGTTCAATGCCTGAGAAACATTGTGCATTACCTCATGTAAATGTGGGCACTTTGTTTGAGAATGGAAACTCTCTTTGAACTCTCAGTCTCTCTGTAGCCAAACAAATCTGGTAAGCTCTAAGAAAAATTTGAGAGAGCTGCAACACACTTCCTGCAAACAGCTCTACTCCTCTTGGTTTCCCAGGCCTGGGTTTTGATAGAATGCATCTTCTTAGGTATGCACTACATGTTTGATAAGGGCTAACAGAGAGGCCAGGCACTGATCAGAAATTCTCCTAGAGTTTAAGAGATGGACTATATCTAACGAATAAAGTAGTGATTTATCAGGCCAGATATAATAAACTATTTTCAGAATGTGCTTCATTGTGGTTTTACTCCTTTTTGTGAAAAAAAAAAAAAAAAAGAACTGGACATGCAGGAATTAACCTGTGAACCAGAGCCAGGAGAAGAAATCTGCATAATACAGCCAGTCAGTAAGACAGACCTCAAAATCCTTTTTTCTTTGTGGTCTCCTGCCATTCTTATTAACCCAAACAATGGTGTTTCCCTTTTTCCTCCTGACTCTAATGTCTGCTATCTCTGACCTTGGCTTAGAAATCTCTGTTAGAGCTGTAATCTCTCATGGTTGTATGCATGCTTAAGTTGCTCAGTCGTGTCCGACTCCTTGAGACCCATGGACAGTAGGCCACCCGTCTCCTGTCAGTGGGATTCTCCAGGCAAGAATACTGGAGTGGATGTCCATTTCCTTTTCCAGGGAATCTTCTGGACCCAGGAATCAAACCCAGGTCTCCTTCATTGCAGGTGGCCTCCTGCATCGCAGGCAGATTCTTTACCATCTGAGCCACCACAGAAGCCCCAGTCTCTCTTGGTTGGAAGGTAAATAAAGATGGTGTAGTTCAAGCCTCTACCACTTCCCCCATCACCCTTCCAGGGCAGGAAATCTCCCTCCAATGTCTTTGAGCAATGGTCACAGACCCTCCGTGATGGAGACTGCTGATTATTAAGAATGTCTTCCTTAGACTGGGTCAATTTTCCCTCTCTGAAAATTTCATCCTTTTATGTTCATCCTGCCTTCTCTTCGCTTTTCTACATGCCTGACACTTCTGCTGTCTGGACACATGCTCTGAATTCTTCCCAAGGGCCCACTGCTGTGTGGGGTTTGCAGATGTACAAGGCTCTGAGTGTACCTCTCTGGGTACTCTCAAGTGTCAATATCTTAAGTGATGCCCATGACAAGGGATGATTCTGGTTATGGTCTTAAAGCATGGTGAGACTGTTTTGTGACTGAGACAATATCACTTTGTCTATTTATCCATAGCTCGGAAAAGGAGTGATAACATACAAGCTGAGTTTCAACACTAACTGGTGTTGGGAAATGTAATGAAGTCCCGTCTTTTTCACAAGAATTCCTCTTAAGCAAGCTCACCCCCATGTATTGACAGCTGTTTACAATTGGCTGATGATAAATGATTCCATGAGAATAATATACTTTTTAAAGGGAAGTAACAATTAATAGTAAAAAAAAAAAAAGTATAGCAAGTTCTATGCAGAGGAAGTTCACTGTGTCTCTTTTATCATTTCAGTTATGTAGACAGAGAAATGTTTGTTCTTAAGAGTTTTCCAGAATATCACCTTAGTTCCTGGTCTCTTTTGCCACTTCCAGGTATATTTCCTGGCTGTGCTGAGATGTGAAAGTAAGGAAGCAGGATATGGGATAGTCACTGCCCAGAGAATAAAGCAACCTAGATTTTAATCTCAACTCTGCTATTAATGCTGGAAGATAAGATTAACTAACCATTTTGAGCATTAGTTTTCCAACTTATAAAAGGAGGAGCCAGGTTTAGATAATCAGCTTTGTTGCATACCAGTGAGAAATCTGTTTGGAACATGTCACCATTAAAACACTGCTAATCTTTCTGGGAGGGCCCACTGAGTCCCCACAGGGTAGCCAGCATAGCTCTGCCCACTGGATGGGGGATGAGGAGTCAGGGAACCCCGCTCCAAAGCAAAGACTCTCAGCTCAGAGACACTCCTACACCTGGCTGGAGGGAAGAAGCCATCCTCGCTTCTTGATAAGGCCTGTTATTCAAAGCAGATGGCACACATCTGCAGCAACATGGAGGGACCTAGAGATAATCACACTAAGTGGAGTAAGTCAGAAAGAGAAAGACAAACACCATGTGATATCACTTACATGTGGAATCTAAAGCATGATACAAATGAGCTTACTTACAAAACAGAAACAGATTCAGGGACATAAAAAACAAACTGTGGTTATAAGAAGGAAAGGGGTGGGGGAGGGATAAATTGGGAGTTTGGGATTAGCAGATACAAACTACCATATATAAAATAGATAAACAACAAGGGCCTATTGTATAGCATAGAAAAATATATTCAATAACCTGTAACAAACCACATGAAAAAATATATTCTATATATAACTGAATCACTTTGCTATACACCAGAAATGAAAATATTGTAAATCAACTGTACATCAATTTTTTAAAAAAAACCAGATGGCTCACGTAGGCAGTCTATTCCTACACCTTCTCTACCCTTCAAGTGCTCTGCAAATATTAAAGGCTTTTCCTTACATTTCTCAGATCAATATAGTACTCAAACTCATGTGGACACTAAAGAAGGAACATTAACCCAAAACTACTTTTTACTGCTTTCATATTAAAAAATAATTTTGTTATCCTTAACATGTGACATATGTACATTTCTTGTTAAAATATAGGTAGAAAAAATGAAAACGTTTCTTTAACCACCATTCAGAGATAATCAGATTGTGCCCACTATTTCAGATTTTATATATATATATATACACATTTATTAAAGTAGGCAACACCAATAATGTTTTGTGATCTACTTTTTCACTTGATAAGATGTCATGGACATTTTTCCATTCCCTCATATAGTCTTCCACAGTTCAACATCCTATTATATGAATTAGCCACTGTGGTTTGAACTAATTCCATGCTGCTGGACATGGAGGCTGCTTTTCTGGAGGCTGCTCTTGGACTGGTCAGTGCACCTTGCCATGGGTCTTGGCAGCTTTTCACATTACGATTGTTGGTGACAAGCGCTAGAAAAAGGGGTTGTACCTTAGTGATTGCCTGGTTCAGCCCCTCTCTTTTTGCACAGATGACACTGTTTTTCAAAGAGGGTAAGGAATGAAACCAAGGGAATACATCTTACAGATGGAAGTGCCAAACTAAAATCCAGATCACATCTAATCATAGCCAGTACTTTCTCACTACTTCTTTCTTTAAAAATTTTTATTGGAGTACAGTTGCTTTACCATGCTGTATTAGTTTCTGCTCTATGGCAAAGTGAATCAGCTACACATACACATAGATCCCTTCTTTTTTGGGTTTCCTTCACATTTAGATCACCATCATCACTACTTCCTACATAAATATATCCTTAAATATTATCCATTTCTATTTAACTCTAAACTGTCTTTGAAACTTCTAACTATAAAAGCCAGAGCAGACATTAAGAATCTTAATTTCTTTAATCAAGTCATTTGATTTCTGGTTTTCCTGACAGACTGATTCCTTCCTGCACTGTTAGTGGGGAGACTTTGGGGAAGACAAAAGTTTTCCTTAATAATGGAGGCTAGGTATCCAATATAACTGTGGGGTGGGAAAATTAGGATTTCAGGCCCACTTCTCTGCTTTTTATTGTTGTTCTCTTTGGGGATGGTTACCATTGCAAAATATTAATTGCTCAGTTGTGTCTGACTCTGCAACCCCATAGACTGTGGCCTGTCAGGCTCCTCTGTCCATGGAATTCTCCAAGCAAGAATACTGGAGTGGGTTGCTATTCCCTTCACCAGAGGATCTTCCCGACCCAGGGATTGAAACCAGTCTCCCTCATTGTAGGCAGATTCTTTACCATCTGAGCCACAAAGGAAGCCCATTGCAAAAGAGTCTCGTTTAAATTACTTCTACAAAAAATGATTCATAAATTATTTTAAACTAGGTATCATTGACTAACAACTGAACAGTGAATCAGAGATGGAAGGTGCTCTGGAGATGACCAACTCAAGCTCCTCATTACATAGAAGGGAAAGAAGATCTGGAAAAGGGATACAACTTGTTCAGCTAGATATTGATGAAGCTAGAACACTGCTAGGACAGGACATCCTCTGTCTCTTAATTCAGTATGTTCTTACACTATACCTGAGACCAATTGTGTGGCTGAGATGTGTGAGGATGTGGGGGTAACAAGGACACTCCAAGTTCCCCATGTCATCCATCCTCCCCTGAGCTCCAAGAGCTGCCCTCATGATTTAGATCAAAGTCAGTAAGGCTACAGGCTTCCCAGGTGGCTCAGTGGTAAAGCATTCACCTGCAAATGCAGGAGATGTGGGTTCGATCCCTGGGTCAGGAAGACCTCCTGGAGAGGGAAATGTCAACCCACTCTAGTATTCTTGCCTGGAGAATATCATGGACAGAGGAGCCTGGTGGGCTATAGTCCAGGGGGTCACAAAGAGTCAGACACAACTGAGCACGCACAGTAAGGAAAGAACTAAAGCTCTTGAAGTTTCCTCAGTGTCTCATCCGAAGTGGAGAAAACATGATCAGCTCCTCTGGAGAGGGCAAATCTGGAGCTGCATTAAGTTATATTTATTTAAGGGAGTATAACTCAGCAATGAAAAGGAATAAAGTACTGACACACACAGCAATGTGGATGACTCTTAAAAATACTGTGTGGAGAGAAAGAAGCCAGACATGAGAGAAT
Source organism: Bubalus kerabau (assembly GCF_029407905.1). Classification (NCBI taxonomy): domain Eukaryota; kingdom Metazoa; phylum Chordata; class Mammalia; order Artiodactyla; family Bovidae; genus Bubalus; species Bubalus kerabau. Next base: position 40,055,701 of record NC_073633.1, read on the forward strand.
ACATTCTGCATGGTTACATTCATTATAAAATCTAGAACAAGCAAAAAATCTATTGTGATCAGAATAAGAAATACATAGGTGCCAACGTTTGTAATTATTATATATTCCTAATGGAGAAAACTATTATCATTTTTAAATGTCTCTATTTCAAATAATAGTTTTGTCTTATAATCTTTTCATGATATTAGTATAGTCAATTCTCTTATGGCCACTATTTGCATGATACGCTTTTTCTATCCTTTTACCTTTTACTTTTCTCTTTCTTTTTAAGTAAGTTTTTCAATTGAGGTAAATTTACTTAAAACAAAATGCAGAGATTTTAACTGCTCAGTTCAATGACTGTCGACAATTATACCAAGCAGTGTGTCCAGCTCCCAAAACAAGATATAAAATCCCTTACAATTCTCTCCTTGCACTTTTCCAGTGAAGTTTCATCCTCTCCTTTGGGATAGGCAGAATCCCAAAACACGTGAAGCCAAAGCTTCAGGGAGATTTGCAGGGAGATTTAGAAAACTCAACAATTATAACTGAGGACCTTTCAGTAGAGAAGAGAAAAATGGAGCAGAAAATCAACAAAGACAGAGAAGGCTTCAACAACACTATAAATCAAGTAGACCTAACACGCATCTATAGGCCACTCCACGCAACAGCAAAATACACATTCTTTTGAAGTGAAGATAGAACATTCTACAGAAATAAGTGTGCTAGGTCATGAAACAGTCCTTGATAGATTTTAAAAGTTTGAAATCATGTAAATTATATCTCTAATCACAGAAATTCAATTAAAAATCAATGACAAAAAGAAACTTGGGTAATAAGTGGAAATAAAACATACTCCTAAATAACCAACAGGTCAAGGGAAAAAAATCACAAGGAAAATTGGAAAGCACTTGAGTGAAAATAAAAACCAAAAATACCAAAGTTTATGGGATGTGGTTAAAGTCATGCTTAGCAGGAAATTTATAGCTCTTAATGATTATGTTTAAAAAAAAAAAAAAAATCTCAATCTACTATCTAACCTTCCACGCTAGGAAACTAGAAGAACAAATGAAACACAGCAAAGAGAAGGAGAAAAAATAAAAACTTCAAGTGTAAATAAATGGGATGAAGAATAAAAACAATACAGAAAATTAATTAAAATCAAAAGTTTTTTTTTTTAAAAGATCAACAAAATTAACGAACTGTTAGCTAGACTGACCACAAAAAAAAAGAGAGAAGACTCAAATTACTAACATTAGGAATGTAATGATAAACTTTACAGAAATAAATCTTATAGAATCTTATAATCTTACAGAAATAAAAAATGATATAAGGGAATAATATGAAAAACTTCAGTGCTAACAAATTAGATAACTTAGCTGAAGTGAACAAGTTCCTAGAAAGACACAAATTATCTGAACTCAAGAAATAGAAAAATCTGAATAAACTTGTAACAAATAAAAAGATTGAGTTAAGTAAACAAGAAATTTCCCACCAAGAAAAGTGTGTCTTTACCAAAGCAGGCTTCACCGGAAGTGCAACCTTTATCAGTAAAGTCTGCCAAACATTTAAAGAATTAACATGAATCCTTTACAGAATGTGAATAAGAAAGTAGAATCAAAGGGAAAACTTCTCAAATCATTCCATGAGGCCAGTTTTAGCCTGATATCAAAGCCCCATGAAAATATTACAAGGAGAAAACTGCACGTGAATATCCCTTATGAATATAGATGCAAGCTTCCTTTTAAAAAGTATTAACTAACTGCATCCTGCAACAGATAAAAATTATTATATACCACAACCAAGTGGGATTCATCCCAGGTATGCAAGGTTTAACATCGTAAAATCAGTTTATGTAATATACCACATCCAATAGAATAAAAAACAATCACATGATTATTTTAATAGGCTCATAAAAAGCATTTGATAAAATCCAACACTTTTATGACTCAAACACACACACACACTTACACACAAAGACTGGGAACAGAAAGATACTTCCTCAACCTAACAAACTGCTAAGTCGCTTCAGTCGTGTCCAACTCTGTGCGACCCCATAGATGGCAGCCCACCAGGCTCCCTCGTCCCTGGGATTCTCCAGGAAAGAACACTGGAGTAGGTTACCATTTCCTTCTCCATGACCTAACAAAAGACAGCTATAAAAACATCTATAGCTATCATGCTAAGCTGTAAAAGACCAAATGCTTTCCTTTCAAGATAAGGAATAAGACGAGGATGTCTACTCTTACCACTTCTATTCAACTCTGTACTATAGACTCTAACCAAGTCAATCACACAAGAAAAACAAAGGAAGACGTACATCTATATCCAGATGACATAATCTTGATTATAGAAAACCCCACGTAACCCACTAAAAAACTATTACAATTAAGAAATGAGTTCAGCACCACTGCTGGATACAAGATCAAAACACAAAATCAACTGTATATCTATACACTAGCAATGAAAAAATCTAAAATATTTCCATTACAATTAGCATCAAAAAGAATAAAATTCTTAGAAATTTAACAAGATTCCTTAAATTTAACAAAGTATGGACAAAATTTATATACTGAAAACTACAAAACACTGTTGACAGACTAAATAAGATTGAAATAAATAGAAAGACATCCTATGTTCATGCATCAGAAGATTCGATATTGATAAGATGGCAAAAATTCCCAAATTGATCTACAGATTCAATGTAGTCCTTACCAAATTTCCAGCTGACTTTTCTCACAGAAATCCATAAGCTAATTCTAAAATTCATATGGAAATGCAGGGAACCTACAATAGCTGTAACAATCTTGAAAAAGAATAACAAAGTTGATGGGCTCACACTTTCCAATTTCACACCTTACTATAAAGCTACAGTAAGCATAACAATGTGGTACTGGCATAAGAATAGATACATAAATCAGTGGAATAGAATTAAGTATCCAGTAAACTCTCGCATTTATGTTCACTTGATTTTCAACAAAAGGACCAAGATAATTCAAAAGGCAAAGAATAATCTTTAACAAATAGTTCTGGATAACTAGAAATTCACATGCAAAAGACTGCATTTGTCCCCCTACCCCACATCTTACATGCAAATTTACAGAGACAGAAATTGCAGATGTATGAAATACTCTCCCACCCTCTTCTGGCCTAACCATCCTACTCAATCCACCTCAAATGCCACCTCCTCAGTGAAGCCTCCCCTGATTCCTGCCATCTATCAAGTCTAAGTGATAAGTTCCTCTTTTACGCCTTCATTGTGCGTGCGTGTGTGCACGCTTAGTCGCTCAGTCGTGTCCAACTCTTTATGACCCCATGGACTGTAGCCCACCAGGCTCCTCTGTCCATGGGATTCTCCAGACAAGAAAACTGGAGTGAGTTGCCATTCCCTTCTCCAATGCCTTCATTGTAGCTTGAACCTATTCAATACTTCCCTTATAGCAATTACCTCACTGGTTTAAATTTAAGATGGAAATATTTCCTGAGAGTTGGCCCAGAATTCCTGCCACATACAGCATTTCCTGCACATAAAAAGTCATACATTTGCAGGGGACTATGTTTACCCCATGGATTGGGGCCGACAGAATTTCCCAGGCAAGAATACTGGAGTGGGTTGCCATTTCCTTCTCCAGGGATCTTCCTGACCCGGGGATCAAACCCCAGTCTCCCTCACTGCAGGCAGAGGCTTTATCTCTGAGCCACCAGGGAAACCCTATGTTTACTTCATTCCTTTTCCCATCTGCTTACCACAATAGAACCTTTCACTGACCCTGGTGACACCATTCAGTCTTCACAAGACCCTGCAGCAAATACTCACTTCACCACTTCACAATAGCCGGACCAATGGTCCTTTCCTTTCTTTTACACAGAATATTATTTCTCTATCAGTTAGCTCTGACTGGCATCATGGTTATCACTACTTTTATTCTCTGGGCCTGATAGAGTACCAGCTGTGTTCAACCCATCTAAGAAAAGGGGTTTCCTGCCAAATGCACAACTAAGATTATTGCTGAGAATAGATACCCCATGGAGCCCAATGACAAAAGAACATAAATGAGGAGTAACATTCTGACTGCTACAAATAGAAGATCTTTCTGACTTCAATGAATATCAAAGGCTCACACAGAGAAAACTAAGTGCTCAGGTGTACTATCTGGGTCAAGGGACCCCAAGAAGATAGCACGCTGCCCTCAGAAAGGTGGCGGGGCCCTGACCACCAGGGCTTTGATACCCGACACCAGAGATCCTCAGGACCTCTGCAGTCTCTGCCTTGGGACTTCTCAGCCACCACAATACAACCAGATAATCAGCCAGTTATTACTTACTCTCTCAGACATTCTCTCACTACTCCCACACACACGCTCACTGGACTTGCCTTGAAGCAGAAGCGTTAGTGGTGCTTTATTAAAAACAGACACGACAAGCAATCATGTCTCATCTCTTAACAGGACTAGAGAGAATGCCATCTTCCTCCCTCGCCTCCAGACCCAGCCCTTGCAATTCACCTCAGTGCTGCTGCCAGGAGCAAAGAAAGTGCAAACAGGATCATGTGACCCATCTCATTTAATACTGAGGCTAGAGCATTCCTGGCAGTTGATTGAAGTCCAAACTCCTGCTCAAAGCGTTCAAGGGCTTTCACAATCTATTGCCAATCTACCTTTGCAGCAGTATCCTCAATAGTGTCTCCTCATACACTGGGGGCTCTGGCCTCCCCAGACAGCTCACTGTCCTCTTGAGATGCTGCATATTTTCATCATATATGATTTTCCGTTCACTATTCTATTTACCTAGAATCTATCCCCTCCTCACCTTCTCCACCTGATGAACTCTCAGTGATTCTTGGAGAAGAGACTCAAATGTAATTCATCCTTCTGATCCTTTCCCCAGCCATCCCAGGCCAAATTAACCACTACTTCTGCACCCCTATGAGCTACACTCATAATGGTTTTCGAAGGTAATAGGTGGCAAAACCAAGACCCAAATCAGGTCTTCTCACTCTAAATCCTAAGGTCTTTCTGCTATGCCACACTGCCAAAGGAATCGTGCTTCAATTTGGAATCCCTAGATAGCTGACCAAAGGTGGGTACCCAGTAAATGTGCCTTGGGTGAATGAATGATACCCTATAGGTACTTTCCAGCATCCACCCACATTCTATCCTCCAAAGTAGAATGTACAAAGGAAACTTAGCTTTTCAGATGCAACCAACTCCTGAGGTACTATGAGTCATTAATCATGCCCCAATTTAGCAACACCACAAATATATGCCATGTAATCATATAGGTCCTCCAATGAAGCTCATGGTGCTTGTTTAGCCAGGGAAAAGGGAGAGAAGAAAAAGATAGCAATGTGTAATGTTTAGGGAGAGCCCTGGCCCAAAGAAGCATTTCCCTTTCAACTCCTTAATACACCTCTTTATATAGCCAGTGAGCATCTGAGCTCTCCAGGGGCCAGGGGCCAAGTCTGAACTGAAAGTATCACATGCTATTTTGAAGAATGAAGCCAGGGTGTCCACGATAATATAAACACAGAGACAAATAGGACAAGCAGGCCCTAAGAAGAGAGGCCAAGCCCAAGACTGTCAAAGGATTTTGGACTGTGAATCTACTCTCTTGTCAAAGGGGGAAAAAAAAGTAGAACATTTAATAAAATAATAAACTCCTTGATTTTACCTTTTCACACCAAAAATCTCTCTTTAAGAAGTGGCAAATAAATTCATCCCAACTAATTTGGTGCTTAGTAGAATGTTGAGATACCAGCCCTTAAAGGAAGAAAGAACAAGCAATTCAAAATGGGCTTTCCTGCCCTAGGCTGAGAGTCTGAAATTGTCTATTTTGCCAGTGTATTCTGTCTGCCAACCTATCTGCAAAGAAAGACACCATTTAAAATTTCACATCCGCCCAAGATGGCTGTCATACAAAACCTATACACACAGGCTCCCCTCAAAGCCTGGTAAGGAATAAAGAAAGAAGAAAAACTAAGGAAATACTCTGGCAGGTCTTCTGGACTTTACAAATTCCATAAGCAAAGACTTTGCCAAGATCTACTTGACAGGATTATAGATAGTTAATAAAGCAAGGGTTTGAAGAAATTCCAATTTGTAAGAACAATTTCGTGGTTTTTTTAAATTAGTGTAATTTAAATGTAGGTATGATCATGATCTATTAGAGATGTGATATTATGGGCTATTCTCACACATGCACATCTGGAGGCTTCCCAGGTGGAGCTAGCAGTAAAGAATCCACCTGCCAATGCAAGAGATCCAAGAGATGTGGGTTCAAGCCCTGGGTCGGGAAGAACCCCTGGAATAGGAAATGGCAACCCACTCCAGTATTCTTGCCTGCAAAATTCTTTCCTGGAATGGAAAATTCCATGCACAGAGCAGCCTGGCAGGCTACAATCCATGTGGCTGCAAAGAGTCTGAGGCAACAGACCATATTTCTAGAAAAATCACTATGTCCAGAAGGTTTTCAAATTAACGTACTTTGAATGTAGGTATGATTATGATCTATTAGAGATGTGATATTATGGTTTATTCTCGCATGTGTACATTTGGAATGGCCACAACTAAGGACCATGATTAAAAGACTGATTTAATGCAATATTGTCACTCCACAGTGGAAGAAAGATGCCAGCCAACAAGACACAAAATGGTGCATCCTGAGGAATAGGGTTGGAGCTGGTTTTCAAAGACCCTATTACTACTTAGATTCTAATCTTGGACAGGAGGACTGAGTTTCTTTAGGGCCCACCCAACACCTAGCGTGCTGTAAATCCTTAATAAGTTTGCTGTTGAGTTTGTTTCTTTTTGTTGTTTAAGAAAAAAAATGACAGTGTTTAACTTGCTCTTTTATATCCAAAACACAGTACAAATCAGAGATTTGCTAATGTCTTGTTTATTCTTTTTCACTTAGTAAAAAAAAAGTGGCACATGGAGGAGAGATCAAATGGATCCTCGAAGCTGTTAAAAAGAAAATTGCGTCCCCTGCTTTAAACTTGATCACAGCCTCAGTGAGGACTTCAGACATGGGCCCTGCTGAGTTTCTCAGATTGCCATGGATTAATACAGCATAGGTAGGAATTGCACTCTTTTAGCAAATAGTTACTGAGCACTCCCACTCTTAGCCAGTCATGGTACTTTGTGCCGGGGATGCAAAGATGAGTAGGAAATGCACCCTACTCTCAAGGGAGCCACTAGGTGAATTTCATCCAGGCTGACCAGCCACTGCCCTCAGGCTAATGCCTAGGATCCCTGACTTCTGCTCTTCTCCCTCCACCCTTACATGTCTTGATCTGTCACTACCACATTGATGCCCCTTGGATCTATAAACTTGACCCTGACTTCCAACTTCTCTCAGGTTATATCAATTGACCAAAAGGTACATTTAAATTTTTCTATAAGATGCTGGAAAATCCCAAGTAAATGTTTTGGCCAACCCAATATATACCCAACCATTGCAGATGTATATCCTGCCACTGCTCCATGCATGAACTGATCCAGGCACCTTTCTTTCCCAAATTGCTCATCTATGCAAAATAGCTCCTCTTTCTAATTGTCCCCTTCCCTTTAATAGAATACTAACCCCACTCTTTTAGTTTCCCAGACTTTACTTTCCACTTCTTTTTTCAACCCTTTAATTTTTCTCACTAGGTCCTAGCATCTGCCCTTTAGGATGGCTTTGAGGTCTATTTCAGCTTTCATCACCTAGGTCCCTGCCTCACTAGCCCACAAATGAAGCAAATGTCCTCTTTGATCCTTCCAACTCACTTTTGTATAAACTGCAAGATATTTTTCCTAAAAGTATTCATTATTATTTTCCTGTTCATGAAACTCTTGGCTCTCTTTGCCTGTCTTGATATACACTCTTTAAAAACAAAAAAAAAAAACTGTCTATCATCTGATCTTTCCCTAACAATGCAATGTTACTTTTAACCACCCCTGTAATCCCCATCCTCTCTTCTAATCAAGCTAATCCATCTTGGTATCTTTGTTCAAACCGGCCCCCATATCACCAAATCACAGCCATTGTCCACATGGACATAATTCATTTAATCAAGTATTCACCAAGTACCTACTGGGTAATACACACTATGCTGGCCCTTAGGGAACAGCAGAGAACATGACAGGCTCATGTCTTGTCTTCACAAATCTTGTATTTTGTTACAACAATTTAACCTCCTGAGAAAAAGTTGGATCATTTTCTCATACTCCGTACCTTTAAAAATCTTGGTAGGGAAAATATTTTCAGGTATTTTTAAATGAAAGTATTATAAATTTAATGTGTACTTTCCTGATTAAAAAGATATCCAGCAATAGGTTTCATATAAATGAGTGTGTGTGAAACTTCTTTATAATCTCATGACCCCCTCAAGAAACCTTGTAAATCTATTTGTCCATTACAGAATTTTCCTTCTTTAAATATCTATGTTCCTTAATGTACTCCAAACAAGGACCCAGAGTTTTGCCTTATGTTTCTTTCATAGCGCTCATGACAATAAGAAACTAGTAAACTTCACAAGCATACCAGAGTGATTGACAGAGTATCCAGATTCAAATATCCACATTTAAAAACAGATCTATATAATTTAAAACCTCAGAAATCCAAAAATTCATTATAGTGAGCTTTAACCACAACAGCCAACCATACTTTCAACTAGAAGAAAATCCGTCTCTTTTGAGATGGACCTCCTTTTCAAGCCTCTGCAGTCCAGATGTATGAGGACATGCAAAAAGGAAAGGGCAGAAAATAAAGAGTAATTAGAATGTGAATGATAATATAAAGAGTCACTTCTTTCTCCCCCTAAATGATATTTTTATCTTTGGGGACTGAAATGAACTTGTCACCAGACGTCACATGAGCTATTGGAGCCAAAACCTCCAAAAGTGTTTGACAAAACTCGTAGTTTCTGACACAGCTATTTTTAGTGAGAGAACATTGTCTTAGTTTCTGCAACATTTCCCAGAACAATGGTAAGTCTGAGATCATACAGAAGGGAAGTTTATTTTGATTTAAACATTTACTCAGTGAAAGATTGAGCTGACAGCCATATTACATGCATGAAAGCCACTCCCTCCACCCCCACCAAAAAAGCAGAAGTGTTTCAAAGGGAGTCATATTGCACTAAGTTCTTCCTTGGGAGAGCAGTCTATCTGGACTGGAAAATTGGGACCAAAAGAGATAAACTGGCTTGATTCTGAATTTCTAACTTGGTCTTTAAGAACTAGAATGCTGGAACTTTACTTGTGGTCCAGGGGTTTATAATCTGCCTTGCAATTTGGGGGATGTGGGTTCAATCCCTGGTCAGGGAACTAAGATTCAACATGCCACAGAGAAACTAAGCCTACACACTGCACCTACTGGGCCCGCACGCCCCAGGGAAAGATCCCACAGGACACAGTAAAGACCCTGAGTGCAGCAGCTAAGACCCGAAGCAGGTGAATACATTAATTAGTTAAAAAAAGAGCTAGAAAGCCTTCTGATCCACTCTAAAGATCAGAGAACATTATGAAAAGCAAGTCTCACCTGGACTATTGCCTTTACATCTCTGATCTTTCTCATAACTTCCAGGTACATTCTGGAAGGGCCCTTTAAACCCCTCAAGCTGAAGTCAAACTGGAGTGGAAACTGTAAACTCTATAACTACACAAAATCTTATTACCCATTCAAATTTTTCTCATATTGTTTTAATTACATGCTGCTATCTATTTGCATACCTCTAGTTTCACAACTCCAAAGAGTATTTGTCTACAACTGAATAAGCCATAGTGCAAATTGGTTTCAAACTTCTCCCGAATAGTGCAAAATTAAATCCATGAGGTTTTTCAACAAATGTTATCTACAACCTAGAAATACATTTCCAATGTCATATAAATCAAATATCAAAATGACCATATTTTGCCCTTCCCCAACCATATCTGCAGTGTTCTTTTTTTTTATTTTATTTTTAAACTTTACAAAATTGTATTAGTTTTGCCAAATATCAAAATGAATCCGCCACAGGCACACATGTGTTCCCCATCCTGAACCCTCCTCCCTCCTCCCTCCCCATACCATTCCCATACCATTCCTCTGGGTCGTTCCAGTGCACCAGCCCCAAGCATCCAGTATCGTGCATTGAACCTGGACTGGCAACTCGTTTCATACATGATAGTTTACATGTTTCAATGCCATTCTCCCAAATATTCCCACCCTCTCCCTCTCCCACAGAGTCCATAAGACTGTTCTATACATCAGTGTCTCTTTTGCTATCTCGTACACAGGGTTATTGTTACCATCTTTCTAAATTCCATATATATGCGTTAGTATACTGCATTGGTGTTTTTCTTTCTGGCTTACTTCACTCTGTATAATAGGCTCCAGTTTCATCCACCTCATCAGAACTGATTCAAATGTATTCTTTTTAATGGCTGAGTAATACTCCATTGTGTATATGTACCACCACTTTCTTATCCATTCATCTGCTGATGGACATCTAGGTTGCTTCCAAGTCCTGGCTATTATAAACAGTGCTGCAATGAACATTGGGGTACACGTGTCTCTTTCCCTTCTGGTTTCCTCAGTGTGTATGCCCAGCAGTGGGATTGCTGGATCATAAGGCAGTTCTATGTCCAGTTTTTTAAGGAATCTCCACACTGTTCTCCATAGTGGCTGTACTAGTTGGCATTCCCACCAACAGTGTAAGAGGGTTCCCTTTTCTCCACACCCTCTCCAGCATTTATTGCTTGTAGACTTTTGGATCGCAGCCATTCTGACTGGTGTGAAATGGTACCTCATAGTGGTTTTGATTTGCATTTCTCTGATAATGAGTGATGTTGAGCATCTTTTCATGTGTTTGTTAGCCATCTGTATGTCTTCTTTGGAGAAATGTCTATTTAGTTCTTTGGCCCATTTTTTGATTGGGTCATTTATTTTTCTGGAGTTGAGCTGTAGGAGTTGCTTGTATATTTTTGAGATTAGTTGTTTGTCAGTTGCTTCATTTGCTATTATTTTCTCCCATTCTGAAGGCTGTCTTTTCACCTTGCTAATAGTTTCCTTTGATGTGCAGATGCAGTGTTATTTTTAAATGCATCCATGGATTGCCTGCAACACTATCTCTGATAACCGGGCTCAGAACTCTGAGCTTAGCCTGTACGTGATCTCTCAGAAATATTGAACTAGGAAAAAGAAACACTGAACCATTGGCCCCTGGGCACAGATCTGAGGGCGTGGTGACTCAGGGTCAAGGGGGTACTAAGGACCAGGGAGAAACTGAAGTCATGGGAAGGCTGGCCAGTGGGAAAGAAAAAATGGACTTGATGCACAGAGAAAATCAAGGGCATCACAAATGAAAGACCACAGAGCCTTCATTCTGTGAGAACTGGCTGGACTTCATTGCCTACTCCTGGATTCCCAAAAGTATGTTCTGTGTCCTTATAATAAACCCATCTATCCATAGATTAAAATGAGTTGGTCTCTCTTAAAGGCAAAGAGATGAAACAGGAATCACTGTTGATACTGTGGAAGAGACTTTTATACTCTTTGTAATAGTGGAGAAAATCAGTTTCCTCAACCTGTGTAGTAACAAAAATCACTTGGCATGTTCAAAATACAGATTATCAGGCAGCTTCCCTGGAGATTCTGACTCCAAAATTCTGACTCAGGCCCAAGAATATGCAGAGAATTCTGGGACCAACCAAGTTTGAGTCACGCTAGATTAGGTAAATCCCAAGATACTTTCCATTGCAAGGTCAACAAGTATTAATATGAACCAACCACTTCTCTATACACATTAGTTGTTCAAGCGTACAGATTTGGAATCAAAGTCATAGTGCTTGTCCTTAGGGAAAAAACCCATTTCTAGAACACACTCAGTTCAGTTCAGTCGCTCAGTCGTGTCCAACTCTTTGCGACCCCATGAATCGCAGCACTCCAGGCCTCCCTAGGTCAATCAATAGAGGAAAGCCTTAGAGACAGAGAAACAAAGCCAAACCATGTGAGTATATGCATTCGTGCCTGCATGCACTTTGATCTAATTTTAGAGATTAGAACAAATTGCTTCAAGAAACATTTGCACTATGTCTGCATTACATAATTAAACCCATATAATTTGGTAAATACATGGATTCTATCTCTTCAACACACAGAGCTGAACATTACATACTGACATGTTGCAGGGAGGAGCATGATTTCCTTGAAGACCAAGAAGAACACAGTGAAAATACGGTCAGTGAAAGGATTTGAAAGTCAAGATTCTAAAAGATGGTGCAGACCTTCGTTCATTCATTAGAATTCTAAAAAGGGGCTGTGAAAGTACTATATCCAAATTCTAGGGAAAGTGTAAGCAAATCCATAAGAAAAGCCCTGTGTGGCTTTGGGAGAATAAACAAAAACTTCAGGTTGAGTTGAGCCTTTACTTTGAGCTCAGCCTCTAGTTCTAATAGGAACTACAAATAATTCTATGACTTTTTGAGAGACATAAGTCTCTTTTGAAAGTAATCTAACCTCCTACTTAGAACATAGTCCTTCAATTCCTGGAGGCCCTGAGATAGGCAGTGTTCCAACATGGTTAGGACCTTAATACTTGAATCAAATGCTTATAGATGGACTAAATCTTAGTACTTGTGTGACTTTGGTGGGCAAGATATGCTTTCTCTGAGTATCTGTTTTCTAATCTATAAGATCGGGCAAGTGATAGTCACTCAGCTTAGTCATGTCCAACTCTTTGTGACCCCATGGACTGTAGCCCTCCAGGCTCCTCTGTCCATGGAATTCTCCAACCAAGAATACAGGAGTGGGTAGCCACTCCCTTCTCCAGGGGGTCTTCCCAATCCAGGGATTGAACTCAGGTCTCCTGCATTACAGGCAGGTTCTTTACCATCTGAGCCACCAGGGAAGCCCATAAGACGGGGAAGCCAACACTCAAAGACATGAAAATAATTCACCTGAAATGATGTAACTGGTAGGTGATGAGGCAGCACCTTAAGGTGAGGCCTCTGTTCTGCTCTGCATCTGTGCCTGAAAGCCAATCATGGAGTCAATGGAGAGGCTCCTAATACGCCAGCCTCCTGCCTGTCAAGGGGTAGGATTCTCACCCAGGAGCCTGCTGCCAGAGCCCCGACAGTGAGAGAGAAGCATCTGCCCCTCCCTGCATGCTTGAAAGACAAGCCCAGCATTCTCAGAATGCACATTACACAGTGAAAGTATTTTTAATGACTTCAGCCCTACAATACTTCAAGGTTCCCCCTTCCTCTCCAGGAAAACACAGACACTGAGCTTCCAAATGTCTCCCTAGAGAGAAAATAAACCTCATGCTCTTGTTTCTTCCAAAAGAGACTCAATTTCTTCTTGGAAAAAAAAAAATCAATCTCTTTCATCAAAAGATTAGATTTAACCCATATCCTTTCCCTGTCCAGGTTTCCTTTCAGTTTGTTTCCCTCTTAAGCAAAAGCCAGGGAACATACCCCTTCCAGCCCCCACTGAGGGCCATCAGTGGGCCTTAATCCTACCCTTCCTGCCTCCTACAGGGGCTGTGCAGCCCCATCGGCCAGCCTACTCAGGCACAGGTGGGCCAGGGGTCTCTCACCCAACAGAAGGGACAAAGCAGCAGCTCTGAGAATTTCACTTAAGGCCAGATGCAAAGAGAGACACGGTGACACAAGGGTGAAGAGCGGTGGGAGACACCAGGATTCCAAGATTACAGCCCGAGGCTCCTACTCAAGAGTCCCTCTCAGAGCCTCAAATGTCCACTTGGACGGAGGTTGTAGCCACCACAGGGAACCCCGAAGGCTCACTCAGACCCACTGGGGTGGGAAACTCGAACAAAGACATGCTGAGCCAGGTGCAGCCTCGTATCTCGGCTCAGAAGTTTTTATTTTCACTCATTCTCTTGAACAGGATTATAAATACCATTTGCAACTCTTCTCCTCCAAGGTTTTGGTGTTGTCTGAGGCGATTCTGAGGCTCAGTCCCAATGTGGGGGAAGTGGTTTCCTCCATACCAGCAAGCAAGTAATTCTCAGACACCAGTTGGTGGTCCTACTGTTCAGCTCAATTCTGACACTCTCTACATGGAGATATAATCAGAGTTCAGAGTTTAAGGCTTAGTCCTACAAGACTGTTCCCCACCCCTACCACTTCAGACCCCAATCACAAGTCCAGGTTATCACTTGTGCTTCTGAACTACCAGCTATAACTCAGAGGCCCCCACAACCCTCTCCTTAGGTTCAAATAATTTGCTTGAGTGGCTCAGAGAACTCACAGAAGCATTTTACTTACTAGATTACCAGTTTATCATAAAAGGATATAACTCAAGAACAGCCAGAAGGAAGAGACATGTAGGGCAAAGTGTGGGGAAAGATTGTGGAGCCTCTGAGCCCTCTCCAGGTGCCCCACATCTCCACGTGTTTACCAATGCCGAAATTCTCCTAATACTGTCCTTCCGGGTTTTTACGGAGACTTCATTACATAGGCATGACTGATCAAGTCATGGCCATTGGCAACCAATTCAACTTCCAGTCACCCTCCCCTGCTGGAAATCAGGGGATGAGACTGAAAATTCCAACCTTCTAGCCAATGTGCGTTCCCCTGGCAAACAGCCTCCATCCTTATATGCTTTCTGAAAGTCACCTTATTAACAAAAACCCAGTTATTGAAATAGGCCTGTCATGCATAACAAGACTCCCATATTACCTTTATGACTCTGAAGCATTTCAGGAATTGAGGACAAGAAATCAGGGTTTGGGGAGCTGTGAGTCAGGAATGATGGGTGAAGACCAAATATATATCAGAAATATATTTTGATCTCTGGAATGGCCAAATATCTACTTCTTATAAGTCACAATATTGCAGAACCAAAGGAAAGAAGAATTCTGAAGGAGCAGACCCTTCCCCAAAGTTGAGGTTCAGACCTCACTGGAGAGGGCATGACTGCCGACCGTGGATGGGGTGGAAGCTATTGGCCACAGCTGGTCAACAGGCAGCAGGGCAGCAAACCACAAGGCGGCAACCTCCCTCCTGATGAGATGCTGTCAGCTGGGGGACCACTAGCTGGAAGCTAGGTACCTGTGGGTTTCTAGATGCTGCCTTAGGAGCAGTCCAAAAATAGCACGCCAAAAAGAGAGAAGAAAGCTAGTGCTCTCTGGCAGCTAGAAAGAAAGAAATGTTCTGATAGGACAAGCAGGACCATGAACAATGGATTTGGAACTGAGTGGTAATAAAGTGATAACCGGCCAAGAGGGCTCGTTATCATCATCATCATTATCCCCATTGCCATCATTCCGTCATCACTTCTCTCGTGGACTCATTTGCCAAAGTGAAGTGAAAGTGGAGATGGAGGGATGGAGGCCTTGATGGGTGCCCCACCTCAACTCTCTGTGAGCCGAGCTCATTGGCTAAGCTTGGAGACAAGAGCAGAGGGTTTAGAAAATGGCACCAAGAACTACCGAAAGTCTGGACCTTTGTGCTCGTCACACCAGGACCTGTGAGGCTCTCTCTCCTTGCTAAGCTCACCCACACTCAGGGAAAGCTTCCCTAACTATGAGAGTCACTAATTGCCCTTCCAACAGGATTCACCCAACCCCAAGAGCTATGTAAGCAATATAGAGGCCCAGAAAAGCACTGGTAAAAAAAGGAAACCTATTTTATGTCTGTCTGTCTTCCCACCAGAGGGTCCCTGGTAGCCTTTGTAAGCAACATGAGAAGACAGTCTTACATCATCAATCCTGAACATGAAGGAATATGACGCTGACCCACCTCAAAACAAGGAGATCCGAATTACTCATAAAGGAAAATGTTCACAATTGTATGAAGATCATATTTGATTTGATATCATCTTGGAACAAAGGTTCGTCTAGTCAATGCTATGGTTTTTCCTGTGGTCATGTATGGATGTGAGAGTTGGACTGTGAAGAAGGCTGAGCGTCAAAGAATTGATGCTTTTGAACTGTGGTGTTGGAGAAGACTCTTGAGAGTCCCTTGGACTGCAAGGAGATCCAACCAGTCCATTCTGAAGGAGATCAGCCCTGGGTGTTCTTTGGAAGGAATGATGCTAAAGCTGAAACTCCAGTACTTTGGCCACCTCATGCGAAGAGTTGACTCATTGGAAAAGACTCTGATGCTGGGAGGGATTGGGGGCAGGAGGAGAAGGAGACGACAGAGGATGAGATGGCTGGATGGCATCACTGACTCGATGGACATAAGTCTCAGTGAACTCCGGGAGTTGGTGATGGACAGGGAGGCCTGGCGTGCTGCGATTCACGGGGTCGCAAAGAGTCGGACACAACTGAGCGACTGATCTGATCTGATATGGAACAGCTACAAAGACTCCTCTTTAAAATAAGATACATTCTGATGGCTTCAGCATCACCCTGCTTGTAACCCCTTAAGGTATTTTCTGCTCCCAGCTCCTACAGGGAGGTGACAGCATGTGCCACAGTTCGGATAAAATTGAAGGCAACTTTAGAGGGAAGGCCCTTAGGGCCTCGATCATATTTCCCTTACCAGCATGTGCCAAGGACAGGCCTGGGAGGCCACAGCACTGGGGGCCCTGAGTGGGAAGCCATTGGAGGCCACACAGGAGGCAGTAATAACCCATCAACATTCAATAAACAATCCCAGGACCAAAATAACTGGGAAATGATGACATGCAGAAATAAAGTGACAGGCCTGGTGTCCAGAAATTTCCCTTTGAGGAAGAGAATGAGCGGCCTCCTATCTGACTGTGGGATTGGCAGGGAAGGAGGTGTGTATTTCAGCACAGCATGTATAGCTGTGCTGCAGGCCAGGCTCAGCAGCAGTTTTCCACCTACATTTTTGAGGCATTTTCAATCTCTTCCAAAAGGACATTTCTCAAATAACCTGCCTGCAAACCCCATTGCCACTCAGGACATGCTTTTCTTTCTCAAGGAGGTGCCACCAGCAAGCTGCCAAGGGCCGTGGTACTCAGCCAACCTGGGAGAGCCTGGCTGAAACCTTCATTGGAGATTTTCAGAATCACAAGGCTCATAGGGCAAGGTGGGCTGGGTTCATGTTACAAAGGAATACCTTTAATTCAACAGCTTATCTTCACCCCCAGGGCTCCGTGTGATGACGGGACTGTCTGAAAACACACTGTGGGTTAACAGTAAGAAGTGGATCTGGCATCACCTTCTCCCTCACCTCAGGCCCAGCTTCCTCCCCACCCAACACTGCATGCAGATACCTAAGAAAACACTCAGAGCTTAGTATCCAGATAATCTTGTGTTTTGCCTGTCTGCTCTGTGTCCAACCAGTCATGAAAAATTGCTTCAGTTGAATAGGGTAGGGGAGGAGTTGTGTTAGAATGATGGCCAGGGTTAGGGCAAGGGGGAGAGTCTAAATCAGGATGACGGTCAACAAAGTAGTCCAGGAAAATAGATGGACACCTTTCCCCAATGCATCTCAATTGTTATTTTCACCTGGCCTGTCCTAAAACCATTGCTCCTTGCATATTAATGATATGAACAAAATTAGTAGATTGGAACATAAACCGACAAGCTCTAAAAGAAGAGCATGTACCTTAGTCACTCTGCAGTCTCAAAGTACCAAAGCCAGTGGCCAGTATGCCTCTGTCATCCATGGCTGTGTCACAAACCACCCCAAAATGCTTAAAGGAATACCCATTTGCTTGCATGCAAATGCAATTCAATTCATCCCATTCACTCCTTCCCACCCTTTCCTTCCCTGCTTATGTCCACAAGTCCATTTTCTACATCTGCGTCTCTGCTTGTTGCTGTTATTCAGTCACTAAGTTGTGTCCAACTCTTTGTGACCCCATGTACTAGAGCACGCCAGGCTCCTCTGTCCATGGGATTTCCCAGGCAAGAATACTAGAGTGGATTGCCATTTCCTTCTTCCTGCATCTCTATCCCTGCCTTACAAATAGGCTCATCAGTACCATTTTTCTAGATTCCATATATATATGTATATAGTAATAAATGATATTTGTTTTTCTCCTTCTGACTTACTTCACTCTGTATGACAGACTCTAGGTTCTGAAGGACAGGGAAGCCTGGCATGTAGCAGTTCATAGGGTCACAAAGACCTGGAATTGACCTAGCGACTTAACAACAAGGTTCATCCACATCACTACAAGTATGACCCAATTTCATTCCACTTCTTAATGAAGAGCAGCAAAATGGAATTGTAAAGAGTGTGGACCAAGGGAGGTGGGGTCCCTTGTTGGTCAATTTTTACAATTTGCTCCATGGTGCTTGTCACAGGGAAGGACAGTCTGGTATAATGGAGGGGGAAGTAGACCCAGGAGCTGGTGGTGAGATGTGAGTGAGTGTGGCCTCAGGCAAGTCACCTCTTGAGCTTCTAATAATAAGGAACTTTCCTCTTCTCTATGCCAGCAAATTTGGAAAACTCAGCAGTGGCCACAGGACTGGAAAAGATCAGTTTTCATTCCAAGCCCAAAGGAAGGCAATGCCAAAGAATGCTCAAACTACCACACAATTGCACTCATCTCACACACTAGTAAAGTAATGCTCAAAATTCTCCAAGCCAGGCTTCAGCAATATGTGAACCATGAACTTCCTGATGTTCAAGCTGGTTTCAGAAAAGGCAGAGGAACAAGAGATCAAATTGCCAACATCCGCTGGATCATGGAAAAAGCAAGAGAGTTCCAGAAAAACATCTATTTCTACTTTATTGACTATGCCAAAGCCTTTGACTGTGTGGATCACAATAAACTGTGGAAAATTCTGAAAGAGATGGGAATACCAGACCACCTGATCTGCCTCTTGAGAAATTTGTATGTAGGTCAGGAAGCAACAGTTAGAACTGGACATGGAACAACAGACTGGTTCCAAATAGGAAAAGGAGTTCGTCAAGGCTGTATATTGTCACCCTGCTTATTTAACTTATATGCAGAGTACATCATGAGAAATGCTGGACTGGAAGAAACACAAGCTGGAATCAAGATTGCCAGGAGAAATATCAATAACCTCAGATATGCAGATGACACCACCCTTATGGCAGAAAGTGAAGAGGAACTCAAAAGCCTCTTGATGAAAGTGAAAGAGAGTGAAAAAAATGGCTTAAAGCTCAACACTCGGAAAACGAAGATCATGGCATCTGATCCCATCACTTCTTGTGAAATAGATGGGGAAACAGTGGAAACAGTGTCAGACTTTATTTTTCTGGGCTCCAAAATCACTACAGATGGTGACTGCAGCCATGAAATTAAAAGACGCTTACTCCTTGGAAGGAAAGTTATGACCAACCTAGATAGCATATTGAAAAGCAGAGACATTACTTTGCCAACAAAGGTTCGTCTAGTCAAGGCTATTGTTTTTCCTGTCGTCATGTATGGATGTGAGAGTTGGACTGTGAAGAAGGCTGAGTGCTGAAGAATTGATGCTTTTGAACTGTGGTGTTGGGGAAGACTCTTGAGAGTCCCTTGGACTGCAAGAAGATCCAACCAGTCCATTCTGAAGGAGATCAGCCCTGGGTGTTCTTTGGAAGGAATGATGCTAAAGCTGAAACTCCAGTACTTTGGCCACCTCATGTGAAGAGTTGACTCATTGGAAAAGACTCTGATGCTGGGAGGGATTGGGGGCAGAGGAGAAGGGGACGACAGAGGATGAGATGGCTGGATGGCATCACTGACTCGATGGACGTGAGTCTCAGTGAACTCCGGGAGTTGGTGATGGACAGGGAGGCCTGGCGTGCTGCGATTCATGGGGTCACAAAGAGTCGGACACGACTGAGCGACTGATCTTCTCTAGCATAGGAATAGGATAGAGTGACTTGGTTAGAGAATACAAATGAGATAACTAAATTAAAAACACATTGAGACTGCAGGGTATGATGTAATTCTAACCATTCTGAATCCAAATACTAACGTTGTGTCAGTTTATTGATGCCATCTTTCCTCTTAAACAACATTCAAGGCAAACAGTGGGTGGCTGCCAGGGGGCATTTTAAGAGTCCTAAGAATAGCTGTCTTGTCTAACAAGCTGAGGCTTCAGGCCTAGCTTGGCCACTTTCTCATGAGGAATCATTTGATCTTTCTGACTTTGAGTGTTTCAAAATAAAATTACATTTTTGTGAGGATATGGGCTGTTTTTCTTGATTTTTGTCAGGATTATCATAAAATGCGCTAGCACAATCAACACTACCATTATTATTATTATTCGAACATTTAGACTATGACCAAAAATAAAATCTGAAACTCATAACTTGAGCAGCCAAAATTTCTAGAAAAACAGAAGTTTAGTCTGTGCCTGAGCAGCTTTTTAGACCTAGTTTTTTGGGTTTTGAAACAAAATCAAAACTAAAACTTCTTTTTTAGGTTGGAGTCATTTCTTCTTTAAAGACAAAATGCTATTACCTACATCAGTTTCTGTGCCAGGAAACCCTAGCTGCAGGCAGAGAAATCCCATCCCAAGGATGAGAGCTCCTGGGCCTTCGTGGTGGCCTTGCCCGGGGCTCTCTTCTACCCCCAAGAACTTGGCCATCTGGCCTCCCTCCTCCAACCAGTTGCCAGGGCATCACAGCTGGATACTTAAGCCCAGGTCTTTGGCAACACTGTCTGGCAGCTCACTCAGGAAAGATGCAGTTGGGGTTGGGGGTGTCCTGCCGCTCCCGGCACTTGACCTGGGTGTAGCTGCTGTTACGCTTTGCTACAGTTTTCTGGAGCTTGGATGGCTTGAAGCAGTCTTCACTGAATGCAAACCCCCACTTTCCTTTTAGCCAAGTTCTCTTCTGCCTCTGCCTGGACCTGGGCTTGTAACCAGCACTGAAGTCAGCTGGACCCGGCTGCTCCCACAAATCCATATGGCTGGCTCTGAGGACCAGGGTCCTGGGAAAGGGAGTGAGGTCGAGGGGAGTGACTAATGAAAAAGGAAAGATCAGGACAAGCTCAGCTTCCTTTAGCCAAGAAGAACCTAATCTTGATTAGAAGTGAAGGGATGGGCTCCTGAATAAAACTTGCACCAGATGTAGATGGTTTCTATCCGATCTCTGTATCCCAGGGTACTTTAGAGCAGTTAATGATAATAGAGCCACATGGGGGGTAGATGGGGATGCTGACCTGCCTGAGCAAGTGTTGGTAGAAAGGAAGAATATATCACAATGAGACTCTAAGACTAAGACTAAGACTCTGGCTCTGACACTTACTGACTGTGTAAATACATCAATTCCCCTCAGTTTCTTTATCTGTAAAATAAGCATCTGACAGATCAGAGGTTTTTAATCTTGTGGACCAACAAGATATTGTTGACGTGTATCAACAATATGAGCCCATGAGCCTGCTGAAATGGGGTTCCAAACTCCCCCTGATTATCATTCTCCGTGTAAATAAATGCAATCCAAATGGTCTAGCTGAATCCAATGTATAACCATTTGGGACATTTTCCCATCCCACTCAAACACACATCTCAGTGTTTGTTAATCTAGGTGGGGCCTTCTCCACTTACAAACCTTCATCCTATATTGTTCAGCCAGCTTGAGCATCTCTTGTCAGCATCCAAGCTCCAAGAGGAGACTGTAGGGTATCATCAAGGAAAGAAACCTAAGGTCAGTATTAAGTTACCGTAGGAACTGCAGAGAATTCCAATAAAATTACACAGTTTGAGAAGAATCTGGTTCGTGTTGTCACAAATATATGGTTCCTACTGAGATAAGTGGTGGCCGTGGAATTCCTATTTGGGAAACAAAATGTTCTTTGCAGACAATTTAGCCATTCCTGCCTCAGAGAAAGTCTAAACTAAATAACCACCCACGAGAAAGCAATATAAATAAGATAGTAATATCACTTGCTTAATCCAGTGCAGGACCCTTCTAAACCCAGGCCAGTTAGCACTTGCTTTAAGCAAGCACCATTTCTCAAGAAAAAATGAGTCATGCTGATGTAATAGGATAGAATGAAGGCAGTCAGTCGTTTGGGTCATGCGGTGACACTAGATGGGGGGCAGGGGGAGAGATAGCCCCAGAGGCTGCCTGGTAAAAATATCCACACTGAGGTCAAGAGCTAAAGAGGGCAGGTACCCTGGACTAACCCACTGGGCTTCTTTCAGAAGTTACTGGCAATGAGCTGAGGAAACTGTGAGACTGGGAGTTCTTGATATTCCTCCATTGTCAAAATCCTTGCTTTTGGTGATGAAACAAATTGCCAAGAAAGCACCGAACCTCTCTCTGCTCTGGACCAGAGAAATTTGCACCCTCCTAAGGAGAAGGCAATGGCACCCCACTCCAGTACTGTTGCCTGGAAAATCCCATGGACAGAGGAGCTGGTAGGCTGCAGTCTATGGGGTTGCTAAGAGTTAGACACGACTGAGGGACTTCACTTTCACTTTTCACTTTCATGCATTGGAGAAGGAAATGGCAACCCACTCCAGTGTTCTTGCCTGGAGAATCCCATGGACGGAAAGCCTGGTGGGCTGCAGTCCATGGGGTCGCACAGAGTCGGACACGACTGAAGCGACTTAGCAGCAGCAGCAGGAGAAACAGGCTTGGGATGCCCTGAATGTGGGTTCCTTCCTTTCTTCCTTCATTCCAGAAAGACCCCGTGAGTGCCCACTACCTGCCCGGAGAGTCCAGGCAGGAAGATTACAGAGACAAGAAACTCAGAGTCCAGGAACCTGAAGAGAGCACAGACCCCTCTGTATGTAGCCCTGGGAAAAATGCAGATCATCTCCTGAAAAGTCAGTGAAGAAGCTGAAAAGTAGCCACTGGCTTTTGTGAAATGGAGATTTTAAAAATAAACAAGAGGCTGGCCCTCGGTCTGCCTGGCAGTCATCAACCCTGATCATCAGCTGGCAACAATGAAGAAAAGCAAACTAGTTTTGCTTTTTTTTTTTATTGCCAACATGAAACACAAGCAGGAACAAAATTTACCACAAAAGCACTCAAAAATCCTGCCTTCAAAACACAACGGGTCTGTGCTGTGATAAACTAGGCCACAGCTCCCTTGAAAGTTGAATGTACCAAAGAACAAAATGTTTCTCATGTGCTCTCACCCCAGAGACACAGGCCTGCTGTAGTTGAAGAGTGAGAGCTCAGAGGAAGTGGGCAAAGAACTGCAGGTCATAAATAGCTAACATGTACTGGGGGCGATTATGCATCTGGTGCTGTTCTATACAGCTTATATATATTTAAGCCTCACAATAACCCTATAAAATGGGTTCTGTTATTTGACTAAGTTTGCAGCAGACACATAAAGGTTAGGTAAGATGCCCAAGGCCACACAGTTAGTCAAAGGCAGAACCTTGAATTGAACTGAGCCTGTGCAGGGAGCCCTAGGAGCCTAGCTTTCCCTGAAGCTCCAACTGTGGTCAGGCAAGAGGGTATTTGTACTTCTCAGGAGTCTAACCTATTAATAAGACAGGAGCTTTGGACCATATATTTTTTGAGGGGGTGAGGCTCCAAAATCACTGCAGATGGTCACTACAGCCATGAAATTAAAAGATGCTTGCTCCTTGGAAGAAAAGCTATGACCAACCTAGACAGCATATTAAAAACCAGAGACATTAGTTTGCTGACAATGGTTCATCTAGTCAAACTATGGTTTTCCTAGTAGCCATGTATGGATGTGAGTTCAGTTCAGTTCAGTGTTCGACTCTTTGCGACCCCATGAATCGCAGCACGCCAGGCCTCCCTGTCCATCACCAACTCCCGGAGTTCACCCAAACCCACGTCCATCAAGTCAGTGATGCAATCCAACCATCTCATCCTCTGTCATGCCCTTCACTTCCTGCCCCTCAATCTTTCCCATCAGAGTCTTTTCCAATGAGTCAGCTCTTCGCATCAGGTGGCCCAAGTATTGGAGTTTCAGCTTCAACATCAGTTCTTCTAGTGAACACCCAGGACTGATTTCCTTTAGGATGGACTGGTTGGACATCCTTGCAGTCCAAGGGACTCTCAAGAGTCTTCTCCAACACCACAGTTCAAAAGCATCAATTCTTCGGTGCTCAGCTTTTTTTCACAGTCCAACTCTCACATCTGTACATGACCACTGGAAAAACCATAGACTTGACTAGATGGACCTTTGTTGGCAAAGTAATGTCTCTGCTTTTGAATATGCTGTCTAGGTTGGTCATAACTTTCCTTCCAAGGAGTAAGAGTCTTAATTTCATGGCTACAATCACCATTTACAGTGTTTTGGAGCCCAGAAAAATAAAGTCTGACACTGTTTCCACTGTTTCTCCATCTATTTGCCATGAAATGATGGGACCAGATGCCATGATCTTAATTTTCCGAATGTTGAGCTTTAAGCCAGCTTTTTCACTCTTCTCTTTCACTTTCATCAAGAGGCTTTTTAGTTCCTCTTCACTTTCTGCCATAAGGGTGATGTCATCTGCATATCTGAGGTTATTGATATTTCTCCTGGTAATCTTGATTCCAGCTTGTGCTTCCTCCAGCCCAGCATTTCTCAAGATGTACTCTTCATATAAGTTAAATAAGCAGGGTGACAATATACAGCCTTGATGTACTCCTTTACCTATTTGGAACCAGTCTGTTGTTCCATGTCCGGTTCTAACTGTTGCTTCCTGACCTGCATACAAATTTCTCAAGAGGCAGATCAGGTGGTCTGGGATTCCCATCTCTTTCAGAATTTTCCACAGTTTATTGTGATCCACACAGTCAAAGGCTTTGGCATAGTCAATAAAGCAGAAATAGATGTTTTTCTGGAACTCTCTTCCTTTTCCATGATCCAGCGGATGTTGGCAATTTGATCTCTGGTTCTTCTGCCTTTTCTAAAACCAGCTTGAACATCTGGAAGTTCACAGTCACGTATGGCTGAAGCCTGGCTTGGAGAATTTTAAGCATTACTTTACTAGCATGTGAGATGAGTGCAATTGTGTGGCAGTTTGAGCATTCTTTGGCATTGCCTTCCTTTGGGCTTGGAATGAAAACTGACCTTTTCCAGGCCTTTGCTGAGTTTTCCAGATTTGCTGGCGTATTGAGTGCAGCACTTTCACACTGTCATCTTTCAGGATTTGAAACAGCTCAACTGACATTCCATCACCCCCACTAGCTTTGTTCATAGTGATGCTTCCTAAGGCCCACTTGACTTCACATTCCAGGATGTCTGGCTCTAGGTGAGTGATCACACCATCATGATTATCTGGGTCATGAAGATCTTTTTTGTACAGTTCTTCTGTGTATTCTTGCCATCTCTTCTTAATATCTTCTGCTTCTGTTAGGCCCATACCATTTCTGTCCTTTATCGAGCCCATCTTTGCATGAAATGTTCCCTTGGTATCTCTGATTTTCTTGAAGAGATCTCTAGTCCTTCCCATTCTATTGTTTTCCTCTATTTCTTTGCATTGATCACTGAGGAAGGCTTTCTTATGTCTCCTTGCTATTCTTTGGAACTCTGCATTCAGATGGGTATATCTTTCCTTTTCTCCTTTGCTTTTTGCTTCTCTTCTTTTCACAGCTATTTGTAAGGCCTCCTCAGACAGCCATTTTGCTTTTTTGCATTTCTTTTTCTTGAGGATGGTCTTGATCCCTGTGTCCTGTACAATGTCGTGAACCTCCATCCATAGTTCATCAGACACTCTATCAGATCTAGTCCCTTAAATCTATTTATCACTTCCACTGTATAGTCATAAGGGATTTGATTTAGGTCATACCTGAATGGTCTAGTGTTTTTCCCTACTTTATTCAATTTAAGTCTGAATTTGGCAATAAGGAGTTCATGATCTGAGCCGCAGTCCGCTCCTGGTCTTGTTTTTGCTGACTGTATAGAGCTTCTCCATCTTTGGCTGCAAAGAATATAATCAATCTGATTTTGGTGTTGACCATCTGGTGATGTCCATGTGTAGTCTTTTCTTGTGTTATTGGAAGAGGCTGTTTGCTATGATCAGTGTGTTCTCTTGGCAGAACTCTATTAGCCTTTACCCTGCTTCATTCTGTACTCCAAGACCAAATGTGCCTGTTACTCCAGGTGTTTCTTGACTTCCTACTTTTGCATTCCAGTCCCCTATAATGAAAAGGACATCTTTTTTGGGTGTTAGTTCTAGAAGGTCTTGTAGGTCTTCATAGAACTGTTCAACTTCAGCTTCTTCAGCATTACCAGTCAGGGCATAGACTTGAATTACCATGATATTGAATGGTTTGCCTTGGAAACGAACAGAGATCATTCTGTCGTTTTTGAGATTGCATCCAAGTACTGCATTTCGGACTTTTGTTGACTATGATGGCTACTCCATTTCTTCTCATGGATTTCTGCCCACAGTAGTAGATATAATGGTCATCTGAGTTAAATTTACCCATTCCAGTCCGTCGGACTATAAAGAAAGCTGAGTGCCAAAGAACTGATGCTTTTGAACTGTGGTGCTGGAGAAGACTCTTAAGAGTCCCTTGGACTGCAAGGACATCCAATCAGTCCATCCTAAAGGAAATCAGTCCTGAATATTCATTGGATGCTGAAGCTGAAACTCCAATACTCTGGCCAGCTGTTTCGAAGAACTGACTCATTGGAAAAGCCACTGGTGCTGGGAAAGATTAAAAGCAGGAGGAGAAGGGGGTGACAAAGGATGAGATGGTTGGACGGCATCACTGACTCGATAGATATGAGTTTGAGTAAGCTCTGGGGGTTGGTAACAGACAGGGAAGCCTGGCGTGCTGCAGTCCATGGGCTCACAAAGACTCAGACACGACTGAGCAACTGAACTGAACTCTGGGCCAGATTTCAGTTCATCTTCCCTGATGGCTCAGATGATGAAGAATCTGCCTGCAATGCAGGAGACCCAGATTCAATCCCTGGGTTGGGAAGATCCCCTGGTGAAGGGAATGGTAACCCACTTCAGTATTCTTGCCTGAAGAATCCCATGGACAGAGGAGCCTGGCGGGCTACAGTCCAACAAGTCACAAAGATTCGGACAGGAATGAGTGACCAACAACACTTTGGACCAGAAACCCTGAGCTTGAATCCCAATTCTGCCATTCAGTGGTATGTGATTTTGGGTAAATTACTTCTTAGGTCACAGGATCCTCATTTGTCAAAAGGCATTAATATCTCCTTAAAGTCTATTGTGAGGATGTGAGGATTAGGTGAAATAAAAATAAAACCCACACAGAATTCCATGCTTAAAAGAGAGCAGTTCTGCCTGACTATGGTGTAAGTTCCATATACCTGAATTTCCATCAAGCTCATCTAAGAAGTGGCAGGTTGTCCAGGGATGTGTCAATGCAGTGAATAATCACACATTAGCGGGTCTGATATGTCCACACTTTAGTAAAAGCCAGGAAGTGTTTTGTTTTGTTTTGTTTTCCAGAGCATCTGCTTAATTTGTAACAATTTATTTTTAAATACTAGAAAGTACAGTCATTCATTTCAACCAAGGAAACTAGCAAACTGTGTGACTACAATTGTACAGTGATTTGAGGAGCTGTTGCCTGTAATATGGCCAAGAACGCGTTTAGGAACATAAGTCTCACCAGAGTCCAAACGATGGCTAAACACCATGGTGGGGTATAAGAGTTCACACTGGACTGAGCATATGTATAATACACAAAGCAGAAAATTGTATTACTTCGCATTTTCACTAATGCTTTAGAACGGGGAACAACTGTTTAGAACAATTTACAAGCCCTAAATACCTCCGAATCCAACTACTCACTTCATGCTTGAGATGGTTCAATGAAATGAGAGCTGAGGATCCTTTCACCTTAATATTCTATGATTCACTAATAAAGTATGTTCTTTTTTTACAGATATTTTCAGCACTCAATCATCTACACTGCTATCTGCTTGATACTCAGTTAAAATCTAATCAGTCAATTCTGAGACTTTCCTCAACATTCAAAAAGTTAAGATTATGGCATCTGGTTCCATCACTTCGTGACAAATAGATGGGGAAGAAAATGGAAACAGTGACAGAGTTTGTTCCCTTGGGCTCCAAAATCACTGTGGATGGTGACTGCAGTCATGAAATTAAAAGATGCTTGCTCCTTGGATGGAAGGAGCAACCACTCCTAGGTTGTCTATGAGCAACCTGCTGCTGCTACTGCTAAGTTGCTTCAGTCGTGTCCGACTCTGTGCGGCCTCATAGATGGCAGCCCACCAGGCTCCCCCGTCCCTGGGATTCTCCAGGCAAGAACACTGGAGTGGGTTGCCATTTCCTTCTCCAATGCATGAAAGTGAAAAGTGAAAGTGAAGTCGCTCAGTAGTGTCCAACTCCTAGCGACCCCATGGACTGCAGCCTAACAGGCTACTCCATCCATGGGATTTTCCAGGCAAGAGTACTGGAGTGGGGTGCCACTGCCTAGACAGTGTATTAAAAAGCAGAGACATCACTTTGCCAACAAAGATCTGTAGAGTCAAAGCTATGGTTTTTCCAGTAGTCATGTATGGATGTGAGAGCTGGACCATAGAGAAGGCTGAGCACCGAAGGACTGATGCTTTCAAATTGTGCTGGAGAAGACTTGGACAGCAAGGAGATCAAATCAGTCAATCCTAAAGGAAAACAACCCTGAATATTCATTGGAAGGACTGATGCTGAAGCTGAAACTCCCAATACTTTGACCACCTGATGTGAAGAGCTGATTCATTGGAAATGACCCTGATGTTGGGAAAGACTGAAGGCAGAAGGAAAAGGGGATGACAGAGGATGAGATAGTTGGATCTATCTTATAGATAGATCTTATAGATATAGAAATATCTATCTTATAGATAGTTGGCAACACTGACTCAATGGACATGAGTTTGAGCAAACTCTGGGAGACAATGATGGACAGGAAAGCCTGGTATGCTGCAGTTCATGGGATCACAAAGAGTCAGACATGACTGAGTGACTGAACAACAACAGCAAAACCTGATGCAGAAAAATCAGGAGTTCACCGCTGAGTCAACGGCTTGAACACAGATGGGCAGCATTCACCCTCCAACACGAAAAAGAGTTCTCCTGGACATTTCTTGGGTTTTGTGTTTCAAAGATGAGAATCAGTAGTTCACACTTTATGGTTACCTCTAACATCTGTTCATAGCACATTATTTCATCCCTAACTATAGACATATGAAATATTAGTAGTAGAGTAATCAAAATACAACAGATTTGGTGTCAGACAGACCTGGGGGAAAATTCATATTTGTAATTTCTTACTTGAATGCCTTGGACAAGTCATTTAACCTCTCTAAGCTTCAGCTTCCTCACCTGTAAAGTAAGGTGTTAATGCCAACCATATAGGGTTGCTCTGAAGACCAATGAAATAAACGTACAGAACATAACCCTAAATTTGGCCAAGGATGTACTACATACTCAACAAACGCTGAAATGAAGCTAGAAAAGAAGTGTTCTTATCTTATGGAAAGCCACTGAAAGTAGATTAGGACTTACAAAGGTTATTCAGCAGCAACTACAAGGGTCTCTTGAAGTCTCAGGGGAAGGATTTCAACAGATATCACAGTCTGGTGGGTAATACAGACATCCATTCATTCCAGAAATATTTGTCGAGCACCACTACATGCCAGGAATACAGCGATGAGTAGCCAAACACTAATCAAATAACCATACAAAGGTCAGACTGAAACTGTGATAAACACTCAAAAGAAAGGTTACTGACACCTGGAGGTTTTATAATAGTGAGGAGCCGCAGAGCCATGGAGGAAGGGATGCTTGGCCTGAGATCTGAGGGCTGAATGAGTGGGTGCCCATTAGGAGAAGGTGAAGGAAGAGAATTCCAGGCTGATGATTTTGGTGGAGTTGGAGATTTTGATTTCTGAAGGTTTTGAATGAAGTACTGAGGCAAGGGATAGAATATACTCCAAACATAATGCAAAATGATCAAAGGAGGTATTCTGAAACTAGTTGCATAATCCTTTTTTTTAACCCTTCACCCTCTCTGAAAATATAAACAGGTCAGGGTTATTGGAGATGAGGTGAGAGATTTTGGAGATAGCTGTGGCATGCCATGAGCCCTGCCTCACTCCATGTGGGTGGGGGGTCCCTCCCCTCACACCTAAGAAAGGGGGTTTCCCAAGGCAACTTGGAAAGCTTCATCTGAGTCCCCGTAGGGTTCAGGAAAGAGTGAGGACTGAGGTCTGATCCAGCTGAGTTGTCAGCTAGCTGCTCTGAGGTTGCCGCTGCAGGGGGTCAGCCCATACTCCTGGGAAGATCCTGAGAAGCAGAGTCCAGACCAACCTAAGACCCCCAAGCTCAGGGACTGGACTGCCTGGCTCCAGGAGGAAGACGAAGGCACAACTGGGCCCCACTGAGTACGAAAGCCTCACTAGTCTCTCAGCACTTGCCAGGAGAACCAGAAAAGATGTCATTTCATCAATTCTATCTAAAGCTGTCTCATATAAGCCCAGCTATCTGAATATTCAGGAGGGTAAAATTGCAACAAAGCACGCAGTCATCTCTGGGCAATGAGACAGGACTGTGATGATACAGCTAGAGATGCTAGAGATATTTTAAGGTTTGGGGTGGGTTTGGGGGCAGTATTATTGCAGTTTTGGTTTGCTTTTAAAACAGCTACCAAGGAAGGGGTCTTATTTATCAACACTACTAATTTCTACACAGCAACCAAGTCAAAGGAGACAGGGAAGGTTACACTGTAAGGAAGATTCACAAATTACTCCTGCTTCTGCAAAAACATCCAAATTGAATTTGCATGCCACCTCTGTCCCCGAGAAAGATGTCTACACCTCAAGAACAGCTAATATGGATCTCTTTAATACTATGATGATGATATAGTATTAATTTATCATTTGCCATATGCCCAGCATTGTTAAGCTTCGGTGTATGGTTCTTAAAAACGGTTTTTGTTAGGGAAAGATGGATGACTCTCCTGTCTGCTGCCTTTTTACCCAGTGCTATTTTTGTTTTATGTCACACTTGTTACATTTTGGTACCCTCATGAGTCCTGCCTTCAAAGACAAATTCTCTTGGCTCCTCTTCCTCCCCATTCTCCCCTGGAGCTCACCCCCAAGCCTGTGACCAAGAGCTCCATGCATCCACAGAGCATTGCAGCCTCTCTGGTCAGGGTGTTCAGTTAGCTACCACCCTGTGTTCTTGTGCAGTCTTCAATATATTTGTTTATATTTGTGATCAGAAATTTCCTCCAGATTACCTCTCATTAACTACACCCCCTTACACACACACACAACCACACACCACCAACTATCCTCCATGTTTTCCCTGCCCAGGGAGATAATCCAACGCCCCATCCCATTGCTCAGAGCCCAGACTTGCTCGAATGGTAAGGAGGCTGCCTTCCACCCTCTGTCTCCTGTGTGTTTCACAAATTCTTCTTCCTTTATCCACCCCTGGGATTCCATCTTTGTCCCAGTCTTCTTCCCATCTACATGTTTTCCTCCTGCTCCATGGTTTTGATCACATCTCTTTGCTCACACCACCCAGACCTATGGCTCCAGGCAAGATCTCTCTCCTGAGCACCAGATTCTACACCATTGACTACCTCATCTCCAATGGTTCCCCTGATTTCTTAACTGGATCATGAGGTCCTCAGAGATAAGAACCATGCCTCGTTCACCAACATGTATGCCTCAAGGCTTGCACTTCAGGAAGCACTTAGTGTATTTTCACTCTGATGCAGAAGTGAGTGAATAAATACATGGATCCTATGAATGTCTTTGTAATGCATATCAAATTAAGGTAAGAAGAGAAAAAAATGCCTCCAAAGGAATAGCCATGCGCAGCTTTGTCTTCTAAGACAGAATGTCCTGGAGAAGAGACTGTGGAATGCTGTATTCCATAAGCTGAAACATACGTGCCGGAAAGTGGCATGGTCAAATACATCAGATAAACACTAGACTTTTAAATGTAAGCAGGATTCTTTGATCCTCTAATATGCTGATGTGCAGTTCAAATGTCCAAAAGGTGATGCTTTTCAGCCTTTGTCAAATATGTTTGAGTGTACTTCTATTTTGGTTTGTGTGTTTAATGTAAACCAGGTGTTCTGCACACTGAGATTCTGTCAATAATCAACTGGGGAAAATGAAGTCCTAGAACATCAGACCTTTATCTTGTACACTACTTATAAGATCGTAATTTTAAAAAACAACTTGAGTTCAGTGGTAGTATTGAGGAATATTGGATTTTTTTGGTAAGAACAACTCAGCAGATCATGTAGACCACTTGGATTCAAAAGAGACTTTGGGCTTGGCCTGGTGTGGACTGCGTCCCAGAGGGTTAGGGTGGAGACATGGGCATGCTTCAGGGTCACATCGATTCTCTATCACTCAGGCCACCCCTGTTAACCCATTTGCTATGTTGAAAGCCACTTTTGTCCTGCCTCCCCAAGCAGAGTCATCTTCGGGTTGCGAAGCCCACACACGCTGGCTCTCAATGGCTGTTCCTCTCTAGGGCCTTGGGGCGGACTCCTCACGCTATAGCAGCTGCAGGAAGTGCTGGGTGATATCACCTCCCGCTAAGCCAAGAAGCCTCCACAAGGTCAGGCCTGGAGCAGTCATGTATAGACAGAAAACACACAAATAACCCACCTCTTTCCGCCCTCGGGAATGAGCTCACAGCTCAGGGGATCCCAGCTCTACATGTGCCAGGTGATGTCAGGATTAGTGTCCTAGCGGTCCTGACATGCTGCAGGTGCTTCATTCACGGGACGCTACCCAGTCTGCACCAGATGGCAGCGTGGGAGATGGAAGTCCAGCTCCAGACTTTCCCTTACTCTAAGTTATAAGGCCTTTGGGGGACAGACTCACCCATTTTCTTGGACTGGGTTCCATGGATATTGGGCCAATCAGAATGGGAATAGGGTGGAGATGGAGAAGAGGTTCTCTAGAGATTTCTCTACAAATAAAAATTCCTGGCAATTGCCTCCCAATTCTATTGCCAACTGTTATTCTCTGGGTTGTGGAAAATCCTGAATTGTTGTTCATATAGGGGATATAGTAGGAAGAGTTCAAGGAAAGCTGATTGGCTCACAGACAGGTAAGCAGAGTCATAGAGAACAAGAGAAATGTTCCTGCAATGAGTTGGACATCCTGAAACAACCTAACCTGGGCTTCCCTCTTCCCTACCCTGCCAAAGCCAAGAGGCAAAGAGAATTCAACATCAGCCTACATTTTAGTTCCATGAAAAAAAAGAAAAAGTTTCTCTACTGTTGTTTATGTTCAACTACTGTTCTGTTTGTCCTGATTATACCCTGCTTTCTCATCACAGGTAGGAAATGGGCATGAATAAAATAAAAAAAAAAAAAGAGGTCCTAGTTTGATGTCCATGTCTCAGTTCCCTATAACTTCCTCATCTTTTCAGTGCTAAGCCTTTTCCATGTAAGGGGGTGGTGCTTATCTGCCTGATGGGATGAAGTCCCAGGGACCCCACAGGGTACCGTGGAAAGATGTCCCCTTCAAAGGAAGAAATCCCTTCACACCTTGAATGTCTACACCTAATCTAATGACTAAAGCAGATGGAGGGAGCTTATCAAGGAAATGAAGGAAACAGGAAGGGAGACAAAGAAATAAGGTGTAAAGAGGATGGAGGGGGGAAGAAAGGAAAAGAGGGAGAAAAGGAGTAGGAATGGAGAGGAAGAAAATGGGGGCTGATCAGAAGCCCATCAGATTTTATAAATAAGTCATGGAAGCAATGAAACCTGACTCTTCTGAAAATGGGAGAGTGAAAAAGCCTCCCTGCCTTCCCTGTGATCTGTGTCCTGGTTCAGGAAGCCTAAAAACTGAGGAGAGCTGGGCGGCCATCCAAGCTCCAGCCCGCAGTCCTGATGGTCTGCATGTTGGAGGCTGCACTCCAAGTGGGGCTGCTTGAAGGACCCTCTCCCCTGGAGAGTCCACGACTGCTGGTCAGGAATGGCCCTCAGGAAGCTGGCTCATAACAAGGCCATTCCCTTCAGAATTTAATGAGCAATTCTCAGAAGAATGGAGGGGGGGCCCAAGGTGTGAACCCTGACTCCAAAAATAATATGCCAGAATTTTACTTTTCTTCATGTCCTTCAGGAAATAACAGTGGAAAGTAACCTCCAAATGAAGGTTCCTGCACGTGAGGGATCCAGGGCAGAGGAAAATGCTTGGACCCAAACAAAAGAGCTACTCTACTTAATGTCAATAGCCACTCATGGCAAAGTGGGAAGATCCAGAGTGAGAATCGGAATGCCTCATCCTCAACCCACTCAGGGCCAGCATTTTCTTCATCTGTCAGTAACACATCTCAGTTCAGTTCAGTTCAGTCACTCAGTCGTGCCCGACTCTTTGGACTGCAGCACACCAGGCTTCCCTGTCCATCACCAACTTCCAGAGCTTACTCAAACTCATGTCCATCGAGTTGGTGATGCCATCCAACCATCTCATCCTCTGTCTCCCCCTTCTCTTCCTGCCTTCAGTCTTTCCCAGCATCGGGGTCTTTTCCAAGGAGTCAGTTCTTCACATCAGGTGGCCAAAGTATTGGAATATCAGCTTAAGCATCAGTCCTTCCAATGAATATTCAGGACTGATTTCCTTTAGGATGGACTGGTTGGATCTTCTTGCAGTCCAAGGGACTCTCAAGGGTCTTCTCCAACACCACCGTTCAAAAGCATCAATTCTTTGGCCCTCAGCTTTCTTTATAGTCCAACTCTCACATCCATACATGACTACTGGAAAAACCACAGCTTTGACTAGATGAACCTTTGTTGGCAAAGTAATGTCTCTGCTTTTTAACATGCTGTCTAGGTCGGTCATAGCTTTTCTTCCAAGGAGAAAGCATCTTTTAATTTCATGGCTGAAGTCACCATCTGCAGTGGTTTTGGAGCAAAAAAAAAAATCTCTCTTTCCATTGTTTCTCCATCTATTTGCCATAAAGTGATGGGACCGGATGTCATGATCTTAGTTTTCTGAATGTTGAGTTTTAGTTTTCTGAATGTTTGGTACACATCTACTAGAATGAAATGTCACTACACATCTGCTAGAATGGCTTACATTAAAAGGATTACTCATACCAATGGAGGGATCAAGTTAGCTGAGTATGAGATATGGAGTTCACCTCCCCACCACGAACACATCAAAACTACAAATACATATGGAACAATTCTCACTGAAAACTATCTGGAAACTGGCAGAGGGTTCCTATACAACCAAGGTTATAAGGAAGATACACATGAAATTGGGTAGAAAAGAAAGAAAAGTGATCAGTGCCCCAGGAGGGGATTAGGAGAGAGATGACAGGGGCTGACACCTGCCCTGGAAAATGAGCAGTTGGAGTCACATATGGGGCTTCCCAGTCCTGGGGTCCTACAGAGAGGAGACAAGTCCCTTTGGCTGGTTGTAGGACCACTGGGACAAAATAGAGAGGGCCAGGGGAGTCCTGGACTGTGCTAATGAGAAGCACACGTGCACCAGCTAACCCCCAAGGCAATGGGGAGCCTCTGTCCTAGCGGCTGCCAGGTTTCCTGTGAACACCTCACTGTGCACCCCAGCCCAAGCTGAGTGAGCTTTTTGGCCCTGCTCACTCCATACCACAGCATGGCACTGGATCCAGGGCACCCGTGACTAAGGAAGAGACTCAGGTGGGGGGTGCAGAGATGACCCGGGCCTGAGGGAAAGCCTGGGTGGGGCAGTGGTGGCCACTGCCGGTGCTTTGTCAGACAGTGCCTCAGAAGCCATCCAGATCTCCAACGGTGGCTCTGTGCCCTAGCTAGTCTCCTGACACAGGCTGAGTGTCCATGCAGGCCCCCGCCAGCCCTGAGGGCAGTTCCACAACAAGGCAGAGGAGGCAGGGGCAGTGATCTGCTGTGAGGGTTAAAGGAGACTTGTACCAGAGGCTGTGTCTCAGTGGGGCCATGGACATCAACACGGGTAGCTCATCAGATCTCTGTCTACACGTGGGCCCTATTTGCATCAGCACTCCATTCCTCTGAGGCAAAGATCCTGGTGTAAAGAAAGGGAAAACACACACTTAGAGGGAACAGAGCCAGCCTGGACTCAACCCTCAGCGACTCTGCTCAAGCAACTTGGAGTCAGACCACCCCAACCCCTAATAGGGCAGGACAGCCACAGAGCATAATGGAGGTCTCACCTCACACCTGGTGCTGCTCTAGACTCTCCATCTCCAGCCTGACCCCCTTCCAAGGCAATAGGTAAAAGTGCACACCAAAGGCAGTGGACATAGGCAGTCCATACAGGGGCATTGCCACATGAGAACATACCTTTAAGACCACAATAGCTAACTAAATTCATATGAGCAGAGAAAGTTAAGCAAAACAAAATGGCAAAATACTACTCTCAACTGAAAAAGAGAAAACTTTTGAAAAAAAAGATAGAAATAAACAATTTACCAGATAAAAAATTCAAAACATTGGTAAAAGAATAAAAATGTTAACTGAATTAGGGAAAAGGATTGTTATAAACTGAATATTTTAACAAGTAATTAGAAAATATAAGAAAAGATCAATCAGCAATGAATGATGCAATAGCTGAAATCTAATAAAGTTATGTAAAGTTTAAAAATAAAATAAAATTAAAAAAAAAAAAAAATAAAATAAAATTGAATATATATATATATATATATATTAAAAAAAAAAAAAAAAAAAAAAAAGAAAGAATAAATAGCAGACTAAGTGACACAGAAGAATATAAGTGATCTGGAAGATAGAATAATGGAAATCACGCAATCAGAACAGCAAAAAGAAAAACCAAAAAAGTAAAAGCAATTTAAGAGACATCAAGAATAATATTAACATACCAACATACCCAGGCATACCAACATTCATCTTATAGGGATCCCAGAAGGAAAGAGAAAGAGGAGATTACAAATGTATCTGAGAAAATGATGGCTGAAAAATTCCCCAACCTAGAGAAAGAAACAGATATCCAGGAACAGGAAGTACACAAGCTCTTAAACAAGACAAACCCAGACAGACCCACACCAAGACATATTATAATTAAAATGGCAAAAGTTAAATACTAAGCGAAAATTCTAAAGACAGCAAGAGAAAAACGAAGAATTGGAGTCCCCATAAGGTTATCTGCTGATTTCTCTGCAGAAACTTTGCAGGCCACAAGGGAATAGCACGACATAGTCAAAGTGCTGGAAAGAAAAACCCTGTAACCTAGGATACTTCTCAGACAAGCAAAATCTAAAGTCGTTACTTTATCAAAACTAAACTTGCTCTTAAAGAAATGTTGAAGGGTCTCCTCTAAGTGGCAAAGAAGGCAGAAGCTATAAGAAAGGGAAAATCCTACTAGGAAAGGCAAATATATAGTGAGGACTGAGGACAAACCATTTAATAAACCAGTACATAGATTAAAAGAAAAAACTGTAAAAGCAACTATAAGAGTTAAGAGAGAAGCATGAAAACGTAAAATATGACATCAAAAACACAAAATGCGTGGAGTAAAAAAATGTAGATCTTTTAGAATGTGTTTGAACTTAAATGACTACTAGTTTAAAACAAATAGATATAATTATAGATCAACACATATAAACCCCATGGTAACCACAGATGAAAAGTGGTACAATAAATACATAAAAAATAAAACTAAAAAGAAAGAAACATAAGCATACTACTAAGGAAAATCATCAAACCACAAAGAAAGAATCAAAAGGAAGAAGAAATGAACCCAGAAGAAGTATAAAAATGACTGTAAAACAATTAATAACATGTAATTATTTTAAATGTCAAGGAACAAAACACTCTGATCAAAAGACATGGGAGGGGGGCTGATTGGATAAGCAAATAAGACTCTTCAATAGGCTACCTATCAGAGACTCACTTCAGGGCTAAAGACACATACAGACTGAAAGTGAAGAAATAAAAGCTATTTCATGTAAATGGAAATAACAAGAAATCAGGGTAGCAATACTCATATCAGACAAAATGGACTTTAAAACAAAGCCTATAACAAAAGACAAAGAACAGCATTATATAATGATAAACGAGGACAATATAGCACCTTAGTTTGCTCTTCCTCATATAGCAACCTCTGAGCTTAACACAGCAGTTCAGAGTCACTGTTCCAGGCAGTTTCTTTTATGATGCATCTCATATTCAACTCAAGAAATCATGATGAATGGATAAGAAAGCTATGGTACATATACACAATGGAGTATTACTCAGCCATTAAAAAGAATACATTTGAATCAGTTCTAATGAGGTGGATGAAACTGGAGCCTATTATACAGAGTGAAGTAAGCCAGAAAGAAAAACACCAATACAGTATACTAACGCATATATATGGAATTTAGAAAGATGGTAACAATAACCTTGTGTACGAGACAGCAAAAGAGACACTGATGTATAGAACAGTCTTATGGACTCTGTGGGAGAGGAAGAGGGTGGGAAGATTTGGGAGAATGGCATTGAAACATGTAAACTATCATGTATGAAACGAGTTGCCAGTCCAGGTTCGATGCGCGATACTGGATGCTTGGGGCTGGTGCACTGGGATGACCCAGAGGGATGGTATGGGGAGGGAGGAGGGAGGAGGGTTCAGAATGGGGAACACATGTGTGCCTGTGGCAGATTCACTTTGATATTTGGCAAAATTAATACAAGTATGTAAAGTTTAAAAATAAAATAAAATAAAAAAAAAAGAAACCATGACCCATCCTGAAGATGGGAAATATACTGTGTCAGAATCTCCTTAGTCATAAGGATAAACTGTGCTATATTTGGTTTTCATCATAGGTACTGACTTCAGAATCCTCATGTAAGATGAAATTCCACTATATATTTTCTAATTTTCAGAACAAATCCATGAAATGGTTGAGGCACGTATTATTATCTACACTTGACAGATGAGGAAACAGAGCCTGAGTGATGTTGTGACTTGCTAATAAGGAACAGCTTCATTCCAAGAACCCATGCCTTCAGACAGCAAGTCTAGGATTCCTTGAACTGTATCACCACCCCAACATGCTGCCATTTTGCTCACAGACAAAAGCATTACTTATGGCCTAGATTTGCCTCACAACAACTCTAAGTTATTTTCACAGCGCAAGCAGAAATCCCTGCTAGTTAAGTCCTAACTCCTCCTTAATATTGTCTATCCTCTTAGCTAAAAAGAAAATGTTAAACCAAACATGGTAGCCTTGTGACTCCTACCTGCCAACCATAATCAAAATTTACTTTAATTCACCACAAAGATGTCAGTTAGCCAACCTTTGGGGAGAAGGGAACTGATGAAACAGCTAAATTATGATGACATGATTCTACAAACAGAGAAACCAGCATCCTGGGAGAGTTCTTCAATGCCCAGAGGCAAAGAGAAGGGTCTACAACACATCTTAACCTATCGTGTTAGGCACTCCTTGGACATCAATATACATTCTCCCATATGGACACATTCTATTTGAAGCCCCTAATAAGGGCTGATGGATTTCAAATAGAAGATACCCTTTCTTTTAGGGTATCTAAATACCCTAAATAGAGATTACCCTTTCTTTTAGGCCTCTTAAAGAAAACATTTCTGCATAGGGAGGTGGAGAAATTAGATACAATCACCTCCAAGGATAATTTTCACTCTAAAACTCTAAAAAACTGTCCCCAATCCATTTACCAATGCATGAATTTGCCTCCAAAACTCATGTTGCAAACAGGGGGAAAAGTGAGAGGGACTCTGGCTACTGTCCATGTCTCCACTGATGAGACCTCAGCCTCAAACAGATTCAAATTTAACAAGTGCCACTATCTCAAGTGTGACAGCTAGGATGGAAACCATTCCCTCTCTGACACAGATGAGAAGCCCAGAGACCACTACCCCAGAAGTTAGGAAATATGCTCTAAGAGTCATTCATCCGATAAGAAAACACAGGAGTTCAGCAGGATCTGTTCACACACAGCTTCACAAATGTCATAGCAATCTCAGTTACTCTGAACTGAGGCCGGAAAGTTCCATGAGCTCCAATGTTTGGTGCTGCAATGCTTATGCTCATCCATCCTTTCACTGAACTCAGCTGCAACATAGAAAGAGGCTTTAAGAATTAGGGGAAATCAGAATACCTGAGCTCACCTAGGTCATCGGTCAGAAATGTGATAAGATGTGCTGATTAAGAGAACATGGAATGCTAATTTCCCTTGTTGGCTCAGTAACACTATGCCACAGACAATTTGTGCGCTTAATCGCTCAGTTGTGTCTGACTCTGCAACCCCATGGACTGTAGTCCACCAGGCTCCTCTGTCCTTGGGATTTCCCAGGCAAGAATACTGGAGTGGGTTGTTATTTCCTCCTCCAGGGGATCTTTCCGATCCAGAGATTAAATATGCGTCTCCTGCATTGGCAGACGAGTTCTTTACCACTGAGCCACTTGGGAAGCCCAGACTCTTGTCCAATAGGTGCCAGGCCTGATTATGTGGCTTTTATTTGGCTGAATTATTGTCTTTTTAAATCCTCCCACCTATACCTCCAATTTCCTCCCTTCTGTCTGGCAGTGAACCAGGAGCATAACAAACAGGCCACTAACACGCTACAGATGGAAGAACCTCAGGAAAGTAAACAAATTTGCTTCTCCGGTTGCATTGCTTTCCTGAAGGGAGGAACATAAGAGAGGAAGACTCAAAACTAAACTCAGAAATTTCCCAACAATACTTAATCTCAGAAGTTCCTGCCAAAGATGACTGGCTTTAAAAATGCTTTTCGGGCCTGAGCGTGGGATAGCTCGAAGGCAATCCCACTCCATGCAGAGCTGCTATTGCATTTTTTCAGCTGTTTTCCAGCTGCCTGAAAGGGGCACAGAGTAAAACACAGAGCACTCACTCGCCTGGGCCAGGTGGGAGGAGCAGAGAGAATGAGCAGTATTGTTCCTTACTCAAATGTGCTTTAAGAAAAAGAAGAAAACCTTTCCCTAGGGCCTAGGCTGCTGCTAGATTTCTCACAGAGCCTTGGATGCAGACACTTTGTGGATGGGTCTCTGAATAGGGGTGATTAGCAGCAGGTTTCAACTACCGGAGGCCCTGCATCACTAAGAACTCCAATCACTGGCAAAAGCAGTTCAAGCTCAGCTACATTTGACCAAATGCACTGCCTTCTCCAAAGCCTAACACATTCTGTGCATGGAGAAAGTGAGGTCCAGACAGCACAGTGACTACCCGAAGCGTTGCTTTCAACATCAGTCCTAGAGCCAAGACAAGACCCCCTGCCTTCTAGGCCACCAAGACAAACTGACTCTTGAGCATCTCATCCCAGAAACAAATTGAGGGGAAAAATATTCTATACAGGACTTCTTGGTATTTGAGAGGTAAACTGGCTCATGATCCATTCCTATGATCCATTGTTAAATCATCTGTCATTTGCTAAGGCACAAATGTGAACGTGCCCCCTGCACAGGGGGAGAGCAAAATGGGGTCTAGGTGGAGAATGAACGGATCCCACCAGAACAGCCTCCCCTAAAAGCAGTTTTATTCATCGCCATCTCTCCTCACCTGGTAAGTTGACCTGTAAATGCAGCAGTCAGGAGCTCATAGCTGTTCAAAAGCTACTGGGTGAAATACTTTGAATTTCATTATACTCTAGCTAAGAGTTCACTTCTTCCTCGTGTCTGGATCTGGACTAGACTGACTTGCCACCCAGAATGCAGGAGAGCTGGCAGGTATTTTTTTGCAGTGTATTTTGTAAACCAACCAGCAGCTGAATTCCTATCTGGGCATCCACCTATTGCCAATGGGCAGCAGTGATGGGCAGCTACCTCTTCTGGGGCTATGCTGTTCTTTGTCTAACTTCATCTATCAGGTATCTCACAATACTATTTAAAATAAGGTATAGCTGGCAGCATTATCAAATAAAGACTGGCAAGTGAACTCAAGAATCACATATGATTCTTCCATTTAATTTAGATCCCTAAGGTCTTGAGAAAAAAGCAAATTTTTTGTAATAGGAGGTGCATTTGGATTGTGAAAGGACAATTTATAAGTTCATGCCATCAGTATACTTATTTCTGATTCCCTGAGCCTCAAATACCTGGAAAACTTGGGCTCCCTTAGAAAATTCAGCATAGCATGGCCTAGGTGCTTAGACTTTGTCTCATAAGAAAATTCCTGGGACTTCCCTTATGGTCCAGTGGCTAAGCTTCTGCACTCCCAGTGCAGGGTCCCGAGTTCAATTCCAGGTCAGGGAACTAGATCTCATATGCTGCAACTAAAGATCCTTCACGCCTCAAAGAAGATCAAAGACCCCGTGTCCACAACGAAGACTTGGTGCAGACAAATAAATACATAAAAATAATAAATGTTAAAAAAATAAAATTCCTCATTGGATAATATTATTCAAATATGATTCTGGTCACAATGGTGGAAAACAAACAATAAAAGAACCACTTACAAATTCTCTTTGTGAGAGACATGTTTACTACCTTGGAAGAAATAACATTTTTGCTGTGTTAAAAACAGGTTTTCAGAAAAATATCTGCTGTTTTAAGCTCTTTTAAATGGATCCAATATTCTCCTCTAGGTCTGTTTCTAATGCCTAAGTGAAAAGATATTTCAAATTCATGGGCCAGTGAATGTGACAACTTGAATGCTGCGTTAGGAAGAAAGAAATTTTATTATTAAAGAGGAGGGGCACATGATTTTTTAATGTTTTTGATTAATGCTTACACATGTTTGGAAGCAAAATAAAATGGTCTTACAATTGGATTCCAGGGCCCACACACATAACCCTTCCACCTAGCTCACACTGGTCACGTATCAGGTTGCTCTCTAGAAGTTACTGTCTATCCCTGATTACTCTTTTTCATCAAAGGAGACTATTATTTCAGACTTTTTATCAGCAGTAATAAATAATGACTGTGCTCCTGACATGTGTGCAGGACCTGTGCCAGACCCAGTGGTACAGAGGTTAAGAAGACAGTTCTAAGGGCCATGTAGTCTATGGAAAGTGTGAAAGGGAAAGTGTTCGTTGCTCAGCCATGTCTGATTCTGTGCAACCTCATGGACTGTAGCCCACCAGGCTCCTCTGTTCATGAGATTCTCCAGGCAAGAATACTGGATTCAGTAGCCATTCCCTTCTCCAGGGGATCTTCCCTATTCAGGGGTTGAACCTGGGTCTTCTCGCATTGCAGGCAGATTCTTTACAACTTGAGCCTAACAGCTGTTCAAATAGACAACTTACAGCACAGCACGAGGCAGTCTAAGCTAAAGGCACGTGCAGGATACAGACAGAAATCCTCCAAAGAGAGCTGAGGCCCCTGGAAGTGGGCCTGGATGAAGCCTTTGTGACCTTAAAAAGAAAGAGGCACTGATGAAACCCAGCACAACAGAGGGGGGCTCAGGTTGAGGTGGTGGTTTGATGATTTGAACAAAGGTGGTGGTTAGAATACACAGTGTAATTTGAGGAAATAATGCAGACCATTCCGCAGGATTAATGGATTTGCAGAAGACAGACCTGGAAGGTGAAGATACAGAGGCCAGGAAAGGCACAAACTGTAGAAGTTGTCAAAGTCAGGCTTGTGTGCACCAAGTCTAAACCAGAGGCTACCTTCTTAAATTTCCATCAACTTTCTAAAAGATAACATTGTCGTGAAATCTTGGCGGACTGTTTCATTTCTTTGCTTTTATGCTTACTGCTAATATTTTTTTTTTGGCCATGTGACATGTGGGGTATTTGTTCCCCAAACAGGGATCAAACCCACGTCCCCCGCATTGAAAGCACAGAGTCTTAACCACTGGACTGCCAGTGAAGGCTCTGTTGCTGGTATTTTTACTGCCTGTAGGTTTTACCTTAAGTTCCTACTGTGTGAGCTTGATATGGTCAGGAACAACAGAAAAATAGAAAGATTACAAGTTGTATAGCTGCTACTCAAGAATAGAAGAGGAATTAGAAAGGCTTAATCACATGACAGAGCAAGAACACAACTCCCACAAACAGGTATATCAAAGAAACAGTAACGGAATACTTTTCTAGACTACATGAGGCACAGATCCCATGCTGGCTCTATTCCAAGTTGGTATTTTTTCCTGATAATCTGCTCTTTTAACTGGTGATTTTATGCTGATCCTGAGAGAAATATCTAGTGGATTAGGCGCCTGACTTTTGGGTGTGGAAATAGCTTGCTTATATTCCCAGAGAATTTTATAATTCGCAAGATGCTTAAGTGTGTCCCTTTAACCAGCTCTACAGGCTCACAGGGTAGTCAGGACAGAGGCATTGTTATCACAGAACATACTTTACTTACTAACCTACTCTGTGACACAGGGCCAGTCACTGGACATCTGGAACTTCATCCCAGCATCAGTAAAATCAAGGGGGCGGGACTGCATGATTGCTTAGATGTCATCTGACACCAAATTTGCTTTTCTGAGTTTCCACCCTTTCCTTCTTTTGAATCAAGAGTCTCTATCCACTCTTTTAGTGTTACTTTCTCCATCAGCAAGATTCAGGAGGAATGCTTTGAAAACTCAAGAAGCCACAGAAGCACTGTGAAGAAAAACAGCTTAAG
The DNA here is from genome assembly GCF_029407905.1 of Bubalus kerabau. Lineage (NCBI taxonomy): Eukaryota > Metazoa > Chordata > Mammalia > Artiodactyla > Bovidae > Bubalus > Bubalus kerabau. Next base: position 40,099,967 of record NC_073633.1, read on the forward strand.
CTCAGCTCTTGTAGAAGCAGGTGGCCAAGCAGAATGAGCTCCACCTTGGATATACCTGGAAGTGGCCCAGTCATCACACCAGCATCAGGCAGGCATCCCTGGGCAGAGAGTTTCCAAAGTTCACACGTCAGTATTTCCCTGGCTTTGATAAAGGCCTGAGCACCCTTTATGATGGGGAGGGTGATGTGGGTCACATTTTCACTTAGTATCCCTCTGGTTAGCTGCCAAAACCTGGAGAAGCATTGCTTTGGACCTGAGATCAAACTACTGAGGCCTGTGGTCCTGCCAGCCTGGTTAAGAAACATAAAAGCACGGATCTGATTAAGGCAGAACTTGGATTAAGTGAAATCATTCTAAGCCAAAACAATGATAAATAAATTTTTTCATAGAGAAGCCTGGTCCTTCCTAGTCCATCCTAAATTACTTTGCTCAACACATATGAATAGCATCAATCTCCAGCTCATCCCAGCCCTCAAAGTTTCCAAGGAGATCTACCAGTGAGTGTCAACAACCAATACTGACAGAGAATTGACGACTAGAATTTGGAGGACTGCTTAACTCACTAGGGATGAAAACAAAACAAAACCAAAAAAAGAAGTCAATTCCTCCTATATTAGTTTTCCAGGGCTGCGGTAACAAAGTACCACCCACTGGGCAGTTTAAACAACAGGAATGCATCATCTCACAGTTCTGGAAGCTACAAGTTCAAGATCAAGGTGTTGGTAGTGTTGGTGCCTCCTGAGCACTGTGAGGGAAGGATCAGTTCCAGACCCCTCTCCTTGACTCGTAGACGCTGCCTTCTCCCTGTATCTTCACGTTCTCTTCCCTCTCTCCGTGTCTCTGTGTTTAGATTTCCAACTTTTTCATCCCATTTCATAAGGACACCAGTCATACTGAATTAGGGCCTATGCTAATGACCTCAATTTAACTTGATTACCTCTGTAAAGACCCAAAGGCCAAATAAGGTCACATTCTGAGGTGCTGGGGGTTAGGATTCCAACATGTCTTTCTGGGTGGGGGCAGTGGGAGCAGGGACACAGCTGAACACATTACACCTCCCTTTTCACAAAAGATAGCTCCAAAGTGGGAGGGGAGAACACCAGGATTAATGACGGTTCATGGACGTAGCACATGGGGGCTAAAGAAGGGATGAAGTCAGAGAGAGCAGGATAAGCTCTGGAGAAAATCCCATCCGCTGAGAAGGTCCTAGGCAAGCCTCTGAGGGAAGGGAAGGTGCTAGACTCTCAACAGGATATGACGTAGCAAAGAGCCAGACCCGGGCTTCATCAGCCGGTGGTTCCACGATGCTGGAAGGCCAACTGCAGTAACAGGCCCTGCACAGGGACCCAGGACCAGACCATCTCCTACTCGGCTGCAGAGGGCCAAAAGGACCAGGGTGATGGCAAGTCCACTGGCATGCATATGAAGCCCCCTCCCCTCACCCATGAGCCCCCACCACCACCTTGTTGGACAAAGAAAAAAAAGTAGGAGTAGAGATCTAAAAGTCTGAGAATTTGCTTCAAAGAACCATTCCACTAAAGGGCACTGATTTAAACTGAAAGATACCTTTCAACCAAAATGGTCTCAGGTACTTTAATTGGCAAGTTAAACACTAGGAAAATAGGGTTTTTTTCTACCTAACTAGGCCAGGGTGCTGGAGCAAGATTAGATCCATCGTGCATGCATGCATGATCAGTCACTAAGTCATGTCCGACTCTTTGCAGCCCCATGGATTGTAGCCAGCCAGACTGCTTGGTCCATGGCATTTCCCAGGCAAGAATACTGGGTGGGTTGCCATTTCATTCTCCAGAGGATCTTCTGACCCAGGGATCAAATCCATGTTTCCTGCATTGGTAGGTGGGTTCTTTACCTCTCAGCCACTGGGGAAGCCCCTTAGACCCATCACAGAATGTTAAAAATTACACTGTCATTGCACATACAATTAATAAGATAAAACCGTCAACCACCATTCCTATGACAGGAGGAGGAGTTACAGAGATCAAGTGAGGAAATGTTCCGGGAAACAGTTGAAAATCCAACCCCTGAACAGAGGAGGGGATGAAATCGAGCATGAGATGCACACCCATGATAGGTGGATGAGTGTTTGGGGACTGAGAACATCTGCACAGACGTTAGGCTGTGTTTCCATGTGCATGAGAAGATACCTTCACTACGACCCAAACCCTGCGTAACATCTCAACTATGTGGCCGTGGCAAGACTGGCCAATTTCCCCCTCCCTGTCACTTTCACAAGCAGTCTATTATGAAACCCAAGTCCACTGTGGTTTTCCTCCTCAACCTCTCCCCCTACCTCCAGATTTTCCTCACTCATCTTTGCACTCACTCTGTTAAGAGCACGATCTTAATGCACTCAAAACAACCACATAGTTAAAGCTTTCTCTGAATGAGTCCATTGCTCAGGAAGTGGAGCTTTCTATTAGCACAAGAACTAGGTGGCCTCAGCTTTGGGGAAAGTGATACGATCACAATTTGATGGTGGAGCTCATGCCAAATTTCAGCAGAGAGCCCCAGGGAGCAGAGTCACTGAAGTGACTATGTCCTTGCCTTGGCCTGAGTGTCTTCACACCACAGAACACTGTTTATGGAAAAGCAAATGGAAGTCACCAGACAAGTGAGCCAGGACAGCAAGGGGACAGCTGCAGGCCTCAGCTCAGCTGTGAAGGCAGTGCCCGAGGGCACTCACCTCCATGAACGCAGACCTCCAAGGGCGCTTACCTCTAAGGGCACTCCCCTCCATGAACGCTCACCTCCATAAACGCTCACCTCCAAGGAAGTGCAGTATAGTAAGCACTAACCTTCTACCATTTTCATGCCTAATATTCTTCCTCCCACTCTAACAGGGGGCTGAAAACAACCCTTGAGTAGTTCAGTGTCTTGCCCTGGCTTACATCTTGAGTGTCCCGGCCTCCCCTATTTGCCGATGTGGACTCTGTGGACTGAGAGGTCTGTGGTCCCTGCCTCCCACTCCTGCCTTCTCCAGGGCACACACCCTTTGCCCTTCAGACAAGGTCCTGCTCCTGGGCCCTGTGTCAGTCCAGCAGGGATCCCTGTGGCAATGACTGGAGGGTCTGCAGCTGCAGAAGCTTTCACTCCCTGCCAAAGCCCACCTGGCCTCTCTGGTGAACAGCACTGGGGCCTGGAGGCAGGGGTATGTCTCTGTGGAGTCCGCACACCTGCCTCTGAGTGTGAATGTCTAACGTCCACCTCTACTGCCTCACCAGGAAGGAAAACAGAGAAAGAGAAGGGAGGAACAGGAGCACCAGGGAACCAGAAGACCAGCGGCCAGGAACCCAAAAAGAAAGCGACCTGATGACAGTTTGCAGACTTCATACTTGTGCCCAGGGACAGCCTGGCCTCTATCACTGCATCTCAGCATAAATTCTGTTGTGTGCGTCTGGCTCCCCTATGGCCCAGAAGAGCAACTCAAAGACAAAGAGGGCACTTGTTTTTCTCTGGATGTCCAAAGTCAAGCATTGTGTGGTCATGGAACATACATTGACCACCCTGGGAGCTGACGCATCACAGGGACCTTCATGTGACAACTAGCTCTCAGGGTCCAGCCAGCCTGCTCAGATGCCCCTGCTATTAGATGACAGACAGGACCCTTCCCAACCTCTCCACCCCCACACCTGTCACAGACGGCACCTCGACTGCAAGTGAAAGGGCAGACCTGTGGTCAAGGTTGACCTGTGCAGAAGCTCTGAGACACTATCCCAGGACCTCTGTGCAAAGAGAAGTGTGGAGGCGACAGCTGCTTTCTGCTTAACAAGGGGATCTCCTTCCATAGCTTGCATCTCCTGTTCATTAGCAAGGGGCATGTTAGGAATCAAAAATGTAAAGAATAGTTAGGCTACTTCAGGATGATAAATGAAACTCATTAAGAGGAAACAGAGTCATCCTTAAAAAACTAAAAATAGTTATCATATATCCTGCAATCCCACTCCTGGGCTTATATCCAGAGAAAACTCTAATTCAAAAAGAAACATGCACCCCAATGTTCACTGAAGAACGATTTACAATAGCCAAGACATGTCCATCAACAGATAAATGGATAAAGAAGATGTGAGATATGTATCTACTCACCCATAAAAAAGAATGAAATAATGCCATTTGCAGCAACATGGATGGACCTAGAGATTATCATACTAAGTGAAGTCAGACAAATACCATATAATATCACTTATATGTAGAATCTAAAATAGGATACATATGAATTTATTTACAAAATAGAAACAGACACATAGACAAGGAAAACAAACTTATGGTTACCAAAGGGAGAAGGGGGTAAGGGAGGGATAAATAAGGGATTTAGGAGTAACATCTACGTATTACTATATATAAAATATATAAAGAGCAAGGACCTACTGTAGAGCACAAAGAACTATACTCAATATCTTGTAATAACCTATAATGGAAATGAATCTAATGAAAAAATGGAAAAAGAGAGGAGACAGAGTTAGACCATGGCAGGGAGCAGGTTCCTACAAAAAAGTGACTCCTGACTCTCAGTTAGAGAATTCTAGGCCCCCAGAAATATCCCCCCTGGCCCAGGGCCACTCTCTGCTGAGCTCTACCCAAGGGGCAGCTGTGCCAGGACACCATGACCCAGGGACGCAGGTGCAGCCATGCAGGGAGTCCCCCAGCTCCCAGCAATTCTGGGCCTGCTGCTGGCAGCTCTGTGACTGAGGCCACAAAACAGCTGAGCCATCCCAACATCCTCGTCTGCAGAGAATGGACTGGGCTGACCCAAGTCATCATTCCAGGGCTTTCTGACACTGAAGTCCTAAGATTGTAATGTTAAAGTATAGCAAGTCATCAGCCATCAACTGTCTTTGGCGTTTCTACTGAAGAGGCCATTGTTTTATGTTCTAGGGCCTCAAAGACCCAGGCCTGAGCAGAGGAGTCCCTCTCCCTCCTTCCCTCTCCCCCTCCCCCTCGCCCTCTCCCCCTCCCCTATTGAAGGCAGCCCAGCAGAGGGACCAGTCCTCCCTGAAACTCTCCCTGCCCACACAGCTCTTCCCCAACTGCCCATCTTTCAGCACTCAGCAGCCAGGCCTCAGCTTACTGTTCATGATCCTTTTAGTTCAGTTCAGTTCAGTCACTCAGTCGTGTCCGACTCTTTGCGACCCCATGAATCACAGCACGCCAGGCCTCCCTGTCCATCACCAACTCCCGGAGTTCACTCAGACTCACATCCATTGAGTCAGTGATGCCATCCAGCCATCTCATCCTCTGTCGTCCCCTTTTCCTCTTGCCCCCAATCCCTCCCAGCATCAGAGTCCTTTCCAATGAGTCAACTCTTCACATGAAGTGGCCAAAGTACTGGAGCTTCAGCTTTAGCATCATTCCCTCCAAAGAAATCCCAGGGCTGATCTTCTTCAGAATGGACTGGTTGGATCTCCTTGCAGTCCAAGGGACTCTCAAGAGTCTTCTCCAACACCACAGTTCAAAAGCATCAATTCTTTGGTGCTCAGCCTTCTTCACAGTCCAACTCTCACATCCATACATGACCACTGGAAAAACCATAGCCTTGACCAGACGGACCTTTGTTGGCAAAATAATGTCTCTGCTTTTCAGTATGCTATCTAGGTTGGTCATGATCCTTTAGCACCTTGCTATTCAAACCGTGGTCCCCGGACCAAGAGCCTCAGCATAACCTGGCAATTTCTTAGAAATACAGACTCTACTTCTGACTCCCTGAATCCAAATCATCATTTCAACGAGACCCCCAGCTGACCCCTACATACAGTAAAGTTTGAAAAGCAGATTTATCAGATTTGTTGTCAAACTGGGTATAAAAGGAATAACCTGGAGAGTGTTAACAGATGATGATGCCCAGGTCCACCTCTGAAAGTCTGATTTCATCAATACGGGTTGTGCTACAGGCACAGAGGGTCTGAATCTCCCTGATGATTCTAACAGGAAGCACAGCCTGAGAATGCTGCTTTCCTAACCCTCTCCAGTGGGATCTTCTATCTACTCCTTCAATATCCAGTTACTTAACAAAGCAATAGTAAGCTGTCTCTTGATCAGCTAAGATATAAATAGATATTAAGTCAGTTTGCAGGGCCACTAATTCTAATGGGTCCCCAGTTTATATCTTGCCTCCTCCATGGAAGTAGGAAGTCTGGGGAAGGGGTGCAGACACAAGCCCAGCCCAGGAATTCTCTCAGAGGGCAGGGCAAGAACTTTTTAATATCTGCACAGAAGAATTTCAGGGACAAATCAGGCAGATGGCTGGCCTGAAGGCTCATTATTGTACTCAGTTGCGAACCTATGAAATAAATCAACGACAAATATCATATGATTTCACGTCAATGCAGAATTTAAAAGCAAAACAAATGAACAAAGCAAAACTATAGATGCAGAGAACATATTGGTGGTTTCCAGAGCAATGGGGGTTGTGGGGTGGACAAAATGAGTAAAAGGGGTTAAGAGGTACAAATTCCCAGTCATAAAATAAGTAAGTTATGGGGATGTAATGTACAGTATGGTGACTATAGTCAGTAAAACCATATTGCATTTTTGAGAGCTGCTAAGAGAGTACATCTTAAAAGTTCTCAACACAAGAAAAGTGTAACAAATAGTTTATAACAGATTTGGTAATTAACCGTATCGTGGTGGTCATTTTGCAATGTTTACAAATATAAAATCACTATGTTGTACACCCAAAACTACTATAGCTATATGTCAATTACACCTCAATTTAAAAGAAAAAGCATCTGTAACTCTGCACAGGAGGAGGCAAGCTCTTTTGCTCCCTTTGGATCAAAGCCCAGTAGGTGATGCACGTTGAATGGTGTGCATTCAACACACCAGGCAGCTCTAATCACATGAAATAGTCCAACCTGGGCCCCCTCCAAGGATGACAGCACCGACTGGCAAGAGGCAGATAGCCAGCTGCCATCTCTGGAGGAAGAAACCCAGGGAAGCTGGCCGTAGGACTCCGCTGACATCACAGAAAAGCTCAAGAAGGAAGACGGGAAGACTGAGCTCAGGATTTTCTGAATAGGAGCCCATTGTAGGCCACAGGATTTCCCTCATTTCTTGAGGAATGGGCTGTCAGATGAGGGTCTTCCCAGATTTTTGAAACTTGGTAGGCATAATCCTTTACATGGAAAACGGGTCTACACTGCAATCTGAGTAGCTTAATTTATTTATGAAGAGAATTTGACAGCTTCAAAATGTATGTCCAAAGGAAATGGTAAAAATAAAAACTTTATCACCAGTAACCTTTTCTAAAAGCTCACATATTCACCAGCCAGGTGTGCTTGGGTGGAAGAAGAGAGACAAAGCAGTTGTGTGACCTTAGATGTGTTACCTCCCCAGTCTGGGCCTCAGTCTCCTCTATGTAAAATAGAGGGACTCAATTTGGATAATTTCTAATGTCCAATGTCAGCATGTTGTATCCTTCTAAAGGCTGAGTCTTTCTTTTCAAAGCCTTGCAATAACTGCTGCTGCTGCTGCTGCTGCTAAGTCGCTTCAGTCGTGTCTGACTCTGTGCGACCCCATACACAGCAGCCCACCAGGCTCCCCAATCCCTGGGATTCTCCAGGCAAGAACACTGGAGTGGGTTGCCATTTCCTTATCCAATGCATGAAAGTGAAAAGTGAAAGTGAAGTCGCTCAGTCATGTCTGACTCTTAGCGACCCCATGTACTGTAGCCCACCAGGCTCCTCTGTCCATGGGATTTTCCAGGCAAGAGTACTGGAGTGGGGTGCCATTGTCTTCTCCGGCAATAACTGCTACAATCCCAAAATTTGATGGCAAGCTTTCTCATGGAGTTGGATCCATAGTCCCAACAACTAGAAATGTATAGAAAATTTCAGAGAAAACATAAGAGAAGGTGATACAAGCAGGATGGGGAACTCTGTCCTGTAGGAGGTCCTTGAAGTTGTTTTCTTCCATTTTATTAATGAACTCTTTGAGCCTATTCCCATCAAGCTGTCACCTCTGGTTCTCCACCCAAAATGGTCTTCCCAAGGTCACAAAGAAGTTAGCTTGGTTAGAACCATGGCATCTTCATCTTTCTACACCTCTCAGCAGCATACTCTGCAGATGGCCACTTGCTCATCCTTCAAATACTTTCTTCCTCTGGCTTCCAGAACACACAGAGGTCTGGTTTTCTTCCTACCCCTCTGGCCATTCGTACTTGATCTCCTTTGCTTGTTCCTCCCTGTCTCCCCAACCGCATAATGTTACAGAGTCCCTGGTCTATCGATCTCTTTTCTTTTCTTTCTCTGTCATTCCCCTAGTGATCTCACCAGTCTAGTGACTTTATCCTCACTACAAACCCCCAACCATACATCTCCAGCCCTGACCTTTCCCTGCTACAGGGTGCCAAGCAACCCCAAACAGCTGGAAATGCTCTAGATGGAGGGGTTTGTTCTCTTAGTACAGTAGGGATAAAAACCATCTTGAGGCTAGTTGTTTTTTAAAGCTTTCTTTACAGAGAAAGATGGATACTTGCTGCTTATAAAACAGGTAGCGTGTTTGGCAAAGGTCACAAAAACATGAGGAATAAGGCAATACTCTACAGAGAACTGGTTCTGTGTCAGGCATATCCATTCATGCACATATTCGATCATTCTGTGCACAGGAACAATAGCCCACAAACCTGAAGGAACCACCCCCTTGGGAAGAGGCCAGGAGACCTTGTCCTTGGGGTATTTCTGACTCATCACTACAAGGAGGGAAGACGAGGATGCCTATCAACCAATATGTCATGTTTGCCAAATGAGTGAATGAATGAAACAAAGAAGGCATAGTTCTGAGCTGGTTAATGAACCCCAAAGCCCATTAAAAGGCAATAGTAAGTATTCAGCAATTATATTTTGAGGACCAGCCATATGCATGAATCATGGTAGGTTTCTGCATGGTATACAAAGCTAAGGTCACAGCCTTCCCCAGGCTACTTGTCATATGGGTAGAAAAGACCCAAGTGCTCCAGGACAAACAGGCCAGGCTGTCACACTCTGAGAAGCCAGAGCTGGCCCTCATCATGGGCCGCTGTCCCCATTCTGCGAGCTCCTTCATGACCAGTGGCACTCCGATCTCACAGGTTTATTTGTCCCCATTTGTCTCTATTTTTCTGAATATGTATGTTTTCCCCTTTCCATTTGCAGCCTTTGATAAGCGAGTTTGTAAACAAGCAGGGAGCAAAGAGTCTCATCTGGAAACTCTCTCAGAAGCCCTTTTTGGAAACGAGTTTCTAGCTCTGCACTGCTTTCACAGGCTGGAGGAAGACAGGCAGAGACACACAAGAGAGACCACGCTCCCGAGAGCATTAACCTCGGATTTGACAACACTGCAATAAAGCGCCAAAGCTATCCCCTTTGGGGAGGCTTCAGAAACATGGAGTTCCACCGGGATTTCAGCTGACAGACCTCCTAATGCCCTCTTGCCTCCCAGGCCACACGACACAGAGATGAAGAGCACCCCAGGCACGGAGGCACACGTTCCCCCACCACCCCCGCCTCAGTGAAGAGCGTGGCTGCACCATCAGCAGCAGCAGGAACTGACTGGGGTCCATTCTCCCACCTCTGACCTGGGGCCTGAACCAGAAATCCCCAGAGAGGCCCAGGCCCCCCTTGCCTCCTGCTTCCTGTGTTGAGATCCCATCGGAATGAAAGACTGAAAAGGCCTTTTCGTGGAGGTACTGGCAAAACTTGCCTTTATATTTTTATAATCTCTATATTTCCTCATCCTTTTACAAGCAGAAAACCAAGCAGGAAAAAGCCCATGATAGTTTTATCTGCTCTCCTGTTCAACAACGGGGCCATGCCTGCCCAGCTCCCTCACTCCTGTTTTGGAAATGGACACTAGAAATTTTTCCTGTTCGTGACTGAGGCTGTAGTCTGTTTCCAATTACCTTGTTGGAGGTCACATGGTTAGCATCCCTTTTCTAGTGGAAGGAAAACAAGCTAATGCATTCCCACTCCAGTCCAGCATTGGTCCCTCCAAGAGCAGCTGACATACATTCCAGCCTGAGGTGGGTTCCCCCAGAGGGTGACTGAGGATAGAGTGGGACCAGAGATGGGAAGCAAGCTAAAGCAGTATCCACAGGGTTAGGAGCCTTCTTACAGGTGGGGAGCAGGCTGTCTGACACACCAGGAGAAGGGCACTCCAAGGCCAGGTCCTGGGCAGCTGAAGAACAGGGTAAGCCAGAGGGGCAAAACCTAGGAGTCATCCCGAAGTAGCAGGACTGACCAAAGGATGAGTGAAATCTTTAGCAGCATGAAAACCCACCTGGAGGCTTGCCAAAATGCAGATTTCTGGGCTCAACCCCAGAGATTCCACTGGTCTAGGGTGGGGACCAGGCAGAAACATGCATTTCTCCAGTTTCTCAGTTAGTTCTAGTAGAGATTACCATTTGAGAAACACTGATGAAAAGTGACTGTGGTCAGTCTGCAAAGACTGGCCGAAGGAAACTACGTGGAGAATATGTACTTACTCAAAGTCCTGAAGACAAATCCAAAGTCAGAGGCTGAAGGGATGGAGAGGAACGCACTCCCAGCTCAGAGGTCAGGCCTAGAGGCCCAAAGAAAGCACAAGTCCAAAGGTCTAAGGCAATCACTGGGGTGAACAAGCCTCAGAGGAGCTTCTGGAAGCCAGTGGTATGGCAGGTGGCACACAGCAAGTACACCCTACATGCACAGCATTCAAGGCACATCCTAGAAAATAAGGTGAGTCCTAAGCAAGTGGCCTGGCTCCTGCACATCCAGAATTTCTCCACAGTTCTTTATAAGTGTGGGTACTGTGGTATGTGTGTATCGGGGGAGGGTAACTTCCCTCAGCAAAAATAAGCACAGGGAACCACAGGCTAATGTAATGAAGCCCTAGTTCAACTGTTCTGGTATCTGTTATTTGAGCATGGAGGATGCTAGGTTCTGCTAGAGATTCTAAAGAAGATAACATAACTCCATTGCCACCATTAGGGAAATACAACTAACACATAAAGCACTTAAGAAAAAGCTGGCTGCTTAAGCAGGCCACGGTATTAGAAAAAATTGAAGTCATTGACCACAATCTAGAGTCCAAAGGGCAAAGGAGGTCCACTGCATCCAGGAAGAAGTTCCCAGATCAAGCAGAGGGTCAGGACTAAGCAATTGAAGTCATAATCCTGTCTGCCGGGCCCCCTTTCCAATAGACCTGACTCTGTTATATACAGTCCAGTTTGCATGAAATTAGACCTCAGAGCATCAGTTCTTACCTACTTGCACCTTTGGGGACCTACATTTGATTTCTCGTCCTAATCCTTTTGACAATTCATCTTCACTGTGAGGTCTTGCCATACCCGTGAACCTGACATTAGATATCACTCCAGTTTTGACTTTTGCTATCCTTTCTCCTCATGCTCAGATTTGCAAAGTCCCTCTAGCCACTCTGCTATTGACCATCCTGGTTATAAATATGTATGCTGACCCAACCCAGCCCCAGATCCTTGCATGCTTTTACACTGGCATAGGCTACAGTAGCTCTACAGGCAACAGTTCCTCTACAGAGTTTTTCCAACTTCAGAAGAGAATTTACACACTCATGAAACAAGAGAACACGGGGGCTGAGTATGTAGGGACAAAGGAGAGATGGCAGTTAAGAAGCAATAGTCAGAGAGGAGAGTCCACATTTTGAGATCAGTGACAACATTTTCTCCTTCAATTAGAATATTTCCTAACCTCAGCTACTCAGTTGAGAAGGGAGAGATCGATTTTTTCTCGAGTCAAAGAAAGGTAATGTTTGCCTTAAAGCATCAGCCAACCCTAATCTTCTCCATCTTGCTGGAACCCACATGGAAAGGTGGAGTCAGAAGCACAACCGAGATACAAAAGGAAATCTGATAAAAATTGTTCATTAATAGAAGAACTTCAGTTCTCTGGCCTGATCTGGGCCAAAGCTGGGCTGTAGGAGTCTTGTTCTTGCTGAGTTTCACCTGCAGCCTCAAAACCTTTGGGAATTTAGAATCAATGAGGTCTAAATATATCAACTGGCAGTCACTGGGCATGGTCCAATCCATGGAGGTTTAGGGATTTGTAGCCTAGAACTATACCTTGATCAGATAGGATGCAGTAGTTAGGCAAATAAGGATAGGTGAGGATTATCTGTTTTACCCACTCTAAAACTAGAAAAGACATTCTTCCCTTCCCCAAGAACTTCTCATTGGTAAAGATTTGCAGAGAGTGTTGGTTTGGGGTCCTCCATTGTTTCCTTCACTTTTCATAATGAATCAGCTATAGCAGGACCCTTCCTCACTCAATATCAGCAAAGCTCTTGGGAGAAAACTCATAGGTTTATGGCTATGCATCCTTTACGTGATTATTACAGGTCCCTGGAGACATTTTTCATCGGGGCTTGCTGAGGATTTGGGCTGATTCCACTGCATTCCAGCTAAGGCTTAACTGAAAATCTTATGGGAATAGAAAGCCCTCTAAACAGGAGAGAACCAACATCCTCATTCTAAAATGGAATGGCCTTTTCTGGTCAAACAGTCTCTGATATGTCTTTTGTGAGCAGGACATGTTACTTCTCCCAGAAAATATTGATTCAAAGTGTTGCTCGTGTAAAAAGAATTGTAGAGTAAAGCTGGCCTTCAGATTTCCTAATTTTTTTGTCCCATCAACAATTTGAGAGAACCAAATACCACCTCTTCCCAAAGAGAGGAGAGTCGGCCATTCTGGTAAACCAGGTGTGATACAATCTCAGAAATAGGAGAAATTTGCCTTGTCTTGGGTTAAGGGCAACAGGATCAAATATAAAGGAAAAGAAAGAAAGATACTGCATTGTTGAGCTGAGTAGCCACCCAAATATCCCAGAGAATGAACTTTAACTTTCTCAACAGAAAGGCAACCGCATCTTGGCAGCTCATGGAGAAAGTTCCTTCATTAATGTGTGACCTTTACAGCCTTTAATCTTCACATAGAATTAACACAGGGCTGAAAGATGTGTGTCTTTTCCTGTTTTGTTTTAACGGCAGACCCAGAACACAGGGTACAGTTTTGCTTCTGTCTTGAGAGCTGTCCTCGCCTTGCCCTCCACGGCCTGCAGCCAGTTCAGTATTTTTGGCCAGACAGAAACATTCTCCGGTCCCAAGAATGCCCAAGAACCAACAGAGTTAGGTGGTTCCTAAGCTTATTTCCTGTGTTCAGATTCTGGCATAGAGTCCCAGTCTGGCCTTGCTACAGACACTGGAAGGTAGAAAAGGTGAGAAATTCTCTAAAATGTTTCCAAGTTTTCTATTTACTGGATAGACAACAAACCAATAACTGTTTGGAGCAGCCAGCCTGCTGGCAGCGATTTTCCAAGAATTTCCAAATAGCTGTGCATGTCCTAAGGGAGGGAGGTACCAGGAATGGAGTAAGAAGGGAGGAAGGTTAAAAAAATGATTTATTGATGCCCTTGGCTATTTAAGGTTAGAGTGGAAGGCACAGCTAAATGTAGCTTGCTACTGCAGAAGGGAAATTAGCGAAGGGTGGTACCCTTGGAGTTACAAAGGATGCTAATTGCACAGATGAAAAAGAAAACTTTACTTTCCTGGAGATACACAATTGACCTGATACACAATCCCTGTGAAAAACTAACGTCCTTCTCTTGCTTGAAAAAAATACAAGGGTCTCCATCTGGCAAGGCGACATGGTGTCCCTCGGGATTTAGGCACATCTCTTTAGTTCTGGCTACCAGAAAGTCACATTGAAACTGGCCAGGAAACCGCTAGGCCTCCAAGGAGAGGAAAGAGACCATACCCCAAAGGGGCCACAGGTCCCAGACAACATGCAACAAGGGGAGTGGAAGATAAGTGTGAATAAGAGAGAGAGATCATTGCTATGAAAGCACTCTCTCATGAGCACCCATGCAGATGCTATTAACATTCTGCTAGAATGGCTCTTGGAAACTATAAAAAAGCAATGGTTCACATATGTGCATGCTAAGTTGCTTCAGTCATGTCTGACTCTTTGCAACCCTATGGACTCTAGCCCACCAGGCTCCTCTGTTCATGGCATTCTCCAGGCAAGAATACTGGAGTAGGTTGCCATGCCCTCCTCCAGGGGATCTTCCCAACCCAGAGATCAAACCCCATCTCTTATGTCTCCTGCACTGGCAGGCAGGGTCTTTACCACTAGTACCACCTGGGAAGCATGGTTCACAGTAAGGAAAACTAGAAAGCCAGACCACCAGGATATATTATGGAAGAAGAAATCAAAGGCTCAAAGGGGTAGACAAGAGGTGGGGCAAACAATGGAAGCTGGAAACTACTAGCAGATTATATACTGCAGGAGGCAGGCTGGGACCACGCTGCATCTGCCAGTGATGAGGGATGTGCTGGGAGGAGCAGCAGTAGCAAGAAGAAGCTCAGTGGTGCTGTTCTCTAGGCTGGGCCATATCAGTGCTATTACAGGGCTGGGCTCCCAGAGACCAATGGAGATAAAAGGAAATAATAAACACAATCGAGGCTAAGTGACAGTGCTTAAGTGTCAGAAACAAAATGAATGCAATAATTGTACTGAGCAGAAAAACTGGAGTGGGAGCCAGGGACATCAGACATGCAGGGAGCAATGGAATGGTTAATAGAACATAGCATCCCTAAGAGCAGGCAAGATGGGCTGTCAACAAGAGTGTTTCTCAATCTGGATAGTCCAAGACTGAATGATCAGGAGGCTAAGGGCAATCACCCAATAAAAAGTTGTGATCCCTTGCCCAGTTTCCAGAACTAAACCAGTTATCAGATGTCTCACCTTCTGACTGAAGGAGAGGCCAAAGTACTCGGAAGGAGCAAGCCTGCAATGGCTCAGCAGGTGTGTAAGGTAGTGATGGCCTTAGTCTTCTCCAAAGGGCCCACGGCTATTTATTTCAGTAATCATAAACTGAGGAAAAGGAAATGTCCCAGTACTTTGAAGACTGGTGGATACAGAGCCATTCACCCCCGGTGCACCACATTTAGCTGCACAGAGGTTCCTGATGTCCAGCTGATGGAGGAGAAAAAATGTCAAATGTTGTTAACAAATGAGTCAGCTTGATGTATAGATGCAAACCAGAAATGGACTTCAGTGTTCTCAGTCCTACTCAAGAGTGACCCTGAGAGAGAGCAGAGAGGGGATTTTCTCCCAGTGAGCTTCCAGTGATGCACAGAATCACTCACTTTGTGAAATACATACAGACTTATGGTCAGTGGTCAGTAACTCGGCTGGTTGGTTAGTGGCCTGAAAGGAGAGAGATTAAAAGATGAGGGACAAGAGGTCTAGGAGAGAGCATGGAACTGGACGTTAAATGTGAGATCTCTGGACCCCATGTTAATGTCCACCAAAGAGCACTCATCATGAAGAGGCACTTTACAGTCAAGTAGAAGGAATAACTTGGCCAGTTGATGTCGACAGCCTCTCTCATTTGCCACACCCGTGCTGGTCCTACAGACATTTGAACAAAGAGGTCAAGATGGCAGGGATGGAGGATAAGCAGGAATCCTGTTTATGAAAATGTTGACCTATCTCCTGCTGCTGCTAAGTGACCAGATTGGCACAAACAAAGATTACTGCCAAGCCCCTGGTACAGAACCATTCTTCAAGAAGATTAACCAGCTACTCTGTGGTGCACTAATTACTTTGAACCACCTTCTCTATGGAAGGGCCAACAATGCATCTTGAATGAAATCAACACATATTCATTGTATGGATTTGCCTTTCTTGCTCATAGAGTCTTGTCTGGCATCACTGTGTAAGGGCTTACCTCATGTTTAGTTCATAAACACAGAATCCCACATAGTATCTCATCATACCAAGGAACCTAAAACAAGGGAGAAATAGTATTAAACACAGGACCATGGGCTCCACTATCTTGTCTCATACTGCACCACATAGAAGCTCTTGACTTTACAGAGTGAAAGAATAGTCATTTGAAGAAGCTACTGAAGGCAAAAGGAGAAGAGGGTGGCAGAGGATGAGATGGTTAGATAGCATCACAGGCTCAATGGATAGGAATTTAAGCAAATAGGAAGAACAGGGAAGCCTGGCACGCTACAGTCCATGGAGTTGCAAAGAATTGGACATGACTTAGCAACTGAACAACAAATCACTGAAGCACCACATTAGAGGTAATACTTAAGGATATGGTGTCATGCTGCAGAATGCAGTGAACCCCCTAATCAATGTGAATTGTATAGAACTGTGTCCTCTCTATATAGAACACATGATTTGGATAGCAGTAGGGGTAATCCCACTTACCATCCCATCCAATGAGTTACCGAGGGAATTTCTTTCTTTCAACTCCAAAACTCTGGGCTCTACAGAGCTAGAGATTCTGATTCCAAGAACAGAAATACTTCCACCATAGTCACTGCAAGAATCCATTAAACTTTAAGCTACAGTCACACTTTGGACCTCTTGTAACAAGAGTTCAACAAGCAGAGAAAGGCATCAGCATCATCCTTGCAGGGGTAATTGACTCTGGCCATCAGAAGAAGGTTGGGCTGTTGCCACACACTGGGAAGGAGAGGAGTACATATGGCACCAAAAAAGACCTATGTGGCATCTCTTGCTAACCTCCTAACCAACTGTAATGATAAATAAGTAAGAGCAGTCGGTAGTCATGCTTGAGAAAAGAGCACAACGACCAGGGGCTCAGCTCCTTCAAAGATGAGTATCTGGGTCGCCCACACGGTATGTGCCCTGAGCCAGCAGAACTGCTAGCCAGGGAGGAAGAGAATCAGCAGTGGGTTGTAGAGAAAGGATTCGATGAACCTCAGGTGTTGCTGAGAACAGCTCTATGGTTAAGAGCTGTAGTTTGACCCATTAAAATTTCTCTTGTACATTTCCCAAGGAAAAGAGGCTAACCAGAATCCTAAAGGCTCTATTCCCAGATAGGATGAATTTTTTTTAGAAGAAATCAGGTGTTTATTGTGCAGAAAGTGCAAGGGGTAACTTCGGTGGATGCTGTGTTGCACCACCAGATTCTCCCCTTCAGTTCTGAGGACTCATCCCCCAGCTGCCAAGACTGCTAGCCACCCTCAGCCTACAATTGAGTCCTTCTCTAGGAATTGCCCTTGGCTAAAGGGAGAGACCTCACCTAGGAACAACCCCACCCACAAGAGTCCACCTGTAGCCAATAAGTGGTCAACATAATGGCACAAAGGCTTGGCCCACTCGCCTCAATCTGAGACAATTCTAAAGGGATCCCCAAGTTCCAGAGCTCCCCAGGATGAGCTGAGGTCATTATCAAAGTACACTACAGCTCCAGAGCTTCCTCTGCCCTCCTCTTCCTTCTGCTGGCCTCTCACAAATGTTGAGGGTGCTCAACTAAACTTTCTGCACACAAACCTCGAAGCAACATGTGAAACACAATATACATTAAAATCCTAAATGTTTCAGGATGTTAGGATTTCTCCTTTTCACACACTTTGATGCAGCAGTCTCAAGTCTAAAATAGTCTAAGGAAATAACAAGAGATGAAATCAGAATTTGATGTTGTGACAGTATCACTTTAAAAACTAAGAGGGCAATACAAATAATAATAATATGGAACTCTCTGCAGTCATTACAATGCACGTTTCTAAAGAGTATATTGTGACATAGGAAAGTGTTCACAAATACATTTAGTAAAAGCAGCAGAATACAGAACGATAAAAATATACATGGTTCACAAACATGTTACTTACAGAACTGTCAAGCCCTAAAGAAATGAGATGATCAATTGGTAAATTTGTGAGGAAAAGCCAGGAAAACAGTCAAACTTGATTTATTGAGTAAAAATTCTATCTCATGGTTATACTGATTTTTAGATAAAAGATGGTGAGTTTCCCAGCACTGGATATTTTGAGAATAAAGTGACCACTTGGCAAGCTTGATGTAGAGTGGAATTTAGTATTAGTTTGCGTTTTAAGGTACAGTGTGGTCCTCTGGAATCCCATTCCACAGTGCTAAGTATCAGAGCTGTGCTTTGGGTCTGCTTGCCTTTACTTTCCCTTGGTTTGCTTTGCTCTGCTTGGTTTTTCTGAGCTAACAACTTAGCTCTTGAAGACTTCTGATTTCTTTGGCTGTCTTTGACAACTCAGTGAGAAGGAATTCACTTAATAATGCCCACCTCAAAACCCTATAGTCTTTTATCACAAGCATTAGATTAAAAGAATTCCAATAAAAGAAACTCACTTCAGAGGATACCGCTCAGAATCTCTAGGAAATAGGAGAGAGTAACCTAGCCCTAATAGTGAGGAAGGGGTGTGCTCTTTAAATATAAGGCTTTACCTTATAAACTAATTGTGAGGCCAAGTTATGTTTCGTGGTTAAGTAATCCCCTGTGCATTTTCTCTCACTTTCAACAGAGCCCAACTGCACCAAAGAAGTTCAGAGACTCTGACCCCCTTCCACCGCCAAGCCCCATTTTCTAGGTCTAAATAAATATCAAACATTCTCATTTTCCCAGGTTTTGACCCCCACTCCCCAAATAGTTCAAACACCTGGAATGAATAATTTGAAGGTTTTAAAGAGTGAATGGCAAGACACCGTCCCTACCACTACTCCACACTCCTGAGACTACAGCCTGTCTGTAGGAGACACTTGAACTCCAAGGACAGATGAGCCCTGTCTTCATCTTCTTTGTGCCCAGCCTTCAGTGAGGGGGATTCTGCCCCTGCCCTTTCCAACCAAAAGTGCCCTAGCCTGGCCACAGGTGAGGAGTTCCTCAAAGCAGATGGGGCCTGAGATATTTTGTTCTCAAAAGTCACCAAGGGATGCTGACCACCCCTCCTTCCTTTTCACCTCACTTTTTCCTATCGCATGATTAAAATGCAAGAATATACCAAAGGAATTGGTTTGAGAACTCAAAGTGACAAAGGGACCCTCAAGTGATCATGTGGTAAAATAAGAAAGCTAACCGTGGAAAAGAAGAGTGGTATAATGGATTTGAAAGTGAAAGTGTTAGTCTCTCAGTTGTGTCTGACTCTTTGCAACCCTAAGGACTGTAGCCCGTCAGTCTCCTCTGTTCATGGGACTCTCCAAGCAAGAATACTGGAGTGGGTTACCATTCCCTTCTCCAGGGGATCTTCCTGACCCAGGCATCGAACCCAGGTCTCCTGAATTGCAGGTGGATTCCCTACCATCTGAGCCACCAGGGAAGCCCATAATGGATCTAGTTCCTCTCTATTCTGCCTATAGAACTAGAGATAGCTCTTTGATGTAGAACCATTGAAGAAAAGCCCATGTGGAACTAGAACACTTGTGTTTATTCAACAAATATTTCAAAAGCATTCGCTCTGTGTCAGGCACTATATTAGGTCTACCCCACCTGCATGGAGATCCTATTCCAGCAGCTCGGAGATTTATTAGAAGACTGTTTCACAACACCTGGTAGGCCAGACAACACTGTCAGACACAACACCGCTCTGAGCTCATCCATCCCTTTGTTGTTCTCAGAAGTGCTGAGAAAGGGAAGTACTAGCCAGAAATATCCCGAGAGAAGGATTACCTGGGACAACTCAAAAACATCTCCAGAGCTGCAACTGCCTCCCTCTCCTCCTCTGCCAAGCAGGAAGATGAGATTGGAGAGAGCAGATGCTAGGAACTCCAAGGAAGTGCTGCTATTTCAGCTTGAACAACAGCCCCAGGTGCTACCGCAGCTCTGGGCAAAACTGCAAAGCAGGCGAAGTTGGTCTTGCAACCACCCCAATTCTTCTTGCCTCATTATCAACCTCCCAGGCACTACGTGCACTTACGCTGCTTGAAATCTGCCCCCAATCCTCCAATAAGCCCAGACATGCCATTAGACTACTGTCTGATTTAAAATGCAAATAAAGTTTAACCTCACCAGGGGTGCCTCCACAGCCCCTGGCCAAGACTCCGACCAAGACCGAGACAGGCTGAAGTGGTGTAATGGAAAAAGCATGGGTCTGGGGCCAGAGAGACTTGGTTTCTCCACCCTCGTTCCACCACTTACTATTTTGTGACTGCAGGCAAGTTACTTAACCTCTTTCAAGTTTCAGTGTTCTTGGCCATAAAATGTAGATAGTAATGTCTGTCCAAGTACATTTGGGGAAAGATTAAAATACAAATGAGCTCCTCATTTCTTATCCTGTCCTTCCTCATCTTGTAAAGGGAACCTATAAACTCAACAAAAATAAACTAGGCAGTGGCTGAGACCCTGTGCTGAACAGGGACCTTTGCCTGCAGTTCGCCATCGTTGGTTGCCTTGGCTGGAAGGTAAGAAAGGGGTCCTGGGGTAAAGTTCAGTGGCCCAGGGGATCACATTAACAGGAGCCAGGCCACTGGGCAAAATGGCTGAAAGAAGTCATCAGTATTATAATCCCCTTAAGAAAGGGCATGAAAAGCAAAGTGCATTCTTAATGGCTTCAAAAAGTTCTGGGTGTTAAATAATATGTCCTGGAAATAATGACAAGAAGAAAGACTGGACTTGGCTTTATTTCTGCAGGTGACATCATTAGGATTTGCAGCCTCTTTCCTGGCAATAGCACAGGCCTGGCCTCCATCGCTGCTTCCGACATGAAGTCAAGGCCCTGACCCACATCCAGCCTGGACGCCCACTGCTCCCCATCAGGCAGCCCCCACTCAGGTCCATGTTGGCCAGCTCCTCCCTCACCACCAGCCAGCTCCTGCTTCCCAGCCTCCATGTCATTCATCCTGTTCTTCTCTCCACCTAGAAAGCCGTCCTTTCTTAGATGCCCTTCACCTTCCCCCCACACCCACTCACACGGACTCATACCCACGTTCCGGCTCATACGGACCCTCCTCCAGTGATAGAAGGCAGAGTCCAGGATCCGGGTCCAAGGACCAGGGCCTCATCTAGACCCTACAGACCTGGGCCTCGCTCTGGAATGTGGATCTCAACCAGGGGCCCTTAAAATTCAACTAAGGAGCTTTTAAAAACATGCAGACACCCAAAGTCCACCCCAAACCTACCCACTCAGAAGACCTTGTGAGGAGTATAGCTGGGCACCTGTATTTTTAAGTTTCCACCCTGGAGTCTCATGTGCAGCCCTAGCTCAAAACCACTGCTCTCGGATAAAGACTTTTCTAAATAAAAGAAACTGGATACCATGGTATTACTTCAAAGACTCTACAAATAGAGCTGACGGAAAATAACACAAAAAGCAGTGGCTGGACAACCTGAACATTTACAAATCAAAGGGCCCAGGTAATAAGTAGTTTGGGATGTTCAAAGACCTGGGTAAGAAACCAGTGAAAGGTTTCATTATTTCCCTGAATTTATAGAGGGGTGGAAGGAGTCAAAACTGAAAGATCTAAACATTTATCCTGAAATTAAGCAGCACTTGTAGGTCTGTAATTAACGAAGTAAGGGTAATGACGGTATAAAATATGATTTGTAGATATATCCAGGGCAGTGGAATTCTCAATAAATAACCAAAAAATACTTGCTTAAGGACAAAGAATGCAAAACAACATGATATCTTGGTTTTTTTGTTTTAGAAAGGGTAACCATATGATAGGAGAAAAGAAACACAGCAGATGCTGCATTTTTGGACTCAAGTTGCAGTATTTCATACAGCAACTCATGAAATTTTAATTGCTAACATGGTTCAGTTGGCAGGGAAAACAAGTCACATGGCTTGAATATGAACAAAAGATTATGAAGGAAAGGTGAATTTGTCAGGCAAGTCTTCAGTAAGAGGTGCTCAGCAGGGTGTCCCAAGGTCAGTGCTTGCTCACTTTAGATTTCCTTGTGCATTTTAATTAGCAATGTGGGAGAGACAACAAGAGTCCCCTGAAAGTGATCTGAAGAAGACTTGCAAAGGGGGATGTTGCCAAACCCCAGGAAGAAGTCCAAATTGAGATAGATAAGCCCACAAGGTTTAACCTATGGACGAAATAACTGAGGGCTGAGATTATTTATAAAGAGGCAAACAAGCTCACTGGAGGGACACTAATCAGAGCTCCTTATACTACAGAAGCAAAAGGACCCATATCACAAAAAGGTTTCAACTAATGGAGTAAGAGCAGACACCACCGTGAGGAGGTCAGGCTGTACTGGACCCAGTAAGCCTGCCCCACCCGCCTCATCCTACTCTGCCTACCTATCAATATCAGCCAGAACATGGGCAGAGGCAAAGCCTGTCAGTATATTGATGACCAGCATATTGATGGGTTCTGTCTAGAAAAATAAAATGTTTAAAGAAATGTCTGTCAGCCATTATTAGGCACTAGCGCACAGACCCTTTCACTGTGGCCCAGCCAACAAGCAAGACTCTCCATAACATAGATATTGATGATTTCCACTAACCCCCATGCCCTTCTCTCACTACTCAGCCAGGGAAGGCAAAGATCCCCCTCTCCTGGGAGTCTCCCTGCTCCTTGGGAATGTTTCCTGCAGAATCCTGTGGTTCTGACTTTTAGTGAGTCAGTCTCAGGCCCAGAGGGTCCAGTGTCAGGCAGAAGGGATTGAAAAGGTGAAATAAAGTAGTCAGGCATTTAAAAGGACATAGAGAGAAATGCAGGATCCCTTGAGAAGGGCAAACACAGAGCAGTTAAGAGCACAGATGCAGGAGCTGCAGGGTCTGGGTATAAGTCCTGAATTTAAACAGCTCTCGCTGCCCTAGTCTCTTCATAAGTAAAATGGGTGCTAGAGAGCATTCAGAGTGAAGCACTCAGAAATGCTTGATGACTGCTAGAAAAACAAATGGAGCAGAGATAAAGATTCCAAGAAGGCTCAAAAAGCACTCTCAATATCCCTAGATGGAGAAGTTTCATAGACTTAATTCTCTTGCTTACTTCTCCAGGGACTATTTCTCATTTCTCCTGTCTTGTGTAGACTAATATACCTCTGACATTGTTCCTGCAGCTCTTTATCCCAAGGAAGATGGAGAATAACAAACAAGCAAAGTATGCAGTTAAGTCGGATGGCTGCCAGCAGTGGGCCTTTTGGGGCAAACAGTAAG
Organism: Bubalus kerabau; assembly: GCF_029407905.1. Classification (NCBI taxonomy): domain Eukaryota; kingdom Metazoa; phylum Chordata; class Mammalia; order Artiodactyla; family Bovidae; genus Bubalus; species Bubalus kerabau. The sequence continues at coordinate 40,122,873 of NC_073633.1, forward strand.
AAAGGGTTTATGGGTGAGGATGAAGGAAAAATACTCATGAATAAGATTCCAAAAGGGCTAGTCAATATTTCTGAAATTAACAGATGCTTCTTGCTGACTTTAGATACATCTTTTTTGTTTTAGACCTTCTAGACAAACTGAGAAGCTGTTGAGATGTTGAAAAATTAAATCTGAACTCAGGGTGCCTGAACATAAGCAAAAAACAGATGAGCAAGTACACCATTGATCCCTCTTCCCATCACATCTCACCATCAATCAAACATCCTCTGCCGTGACAATTGTCGCTGCTGCTGTTGCCAAAATACAAAGTGGATGTGACTCAACACCACTTCTGCCACAAAGCAAAGAGGACTGGAGGAGGGCCTTGCTTACTCAGTGGGGTGGGGTCCACATGCAAGGGCTTCTCAGCACACAGACTCCAACAGGAAAAGAGGAAAGGCTTCAGTGATAACATAAACTGTTGTACTTCAGCTACTGGCCCCAAAGGCAGCTTTGGATGCCATCCTCAGATCTCTTGAGATTTTCCAGTATCTAGAACATAGGAGGTTCTCAAATCATATCTACAGAATGAAAGGTGGTGGCTGGGTCACCGTAACCCCCTCCCGGAGAAGACAGGGACAAAGCTCTTTGCTAAACAAGGCACAGAATGATGAGAGGCATCCTGCTTGGTAAAAAGAGAACTGGACTTGGCATTGAGCCTCCAGACCAGATTTCCCAGGGGTCTGGGTAAAAATGTAGATCCTAGAGCTCCCCTCCCCAGGAAGTGGGATTCTGGGGCTGGATCCAGGAGTTTGCCATTTTAAAAAGTTCTGTAGGTGATTTCAATTCAGGTAGCCTGTGGTTCATAGTTTAAGGAAAAATCCCTCCAGGTCCCACTAAACTTGAGCCTTCAGAGATGATCCGAGTGCTGGCCACCTTTTTGCCCTGGGGGAATCCTACAGTCTCTGCAAAATTAGTGGATGTCACAACCTCCAAGCCCTAAATGCAGAAAGAAACGTACTACGGGGGCAGCATGGAAACCCACTCACCAGCAAACAAGCCTCAGATCAGCTAGGAGAGGAGTTTCTGGTTCAGCTGAGAGATAAGAACAGAAAGTGAAAATTGCTCAGTCTTGTCTGACTCTTTGCGACCCCATGGACTATAAAGTTCATGGGATTCTCCAGGCCAGAATACTGGAGTGGGTAGCCTTTCCCTTCTCCAGGGGATCTTCCCAACCCAGGGATCAAACCCAGGTCTACCACGTTGCAGGTAGATTCTTTACCAACTGAGCTATGAGGAAAACCCATAAGAACAGAAGATTAACATTATCTGAACCACAGCCCCTGCCCCACTAAAATTCTTGTCACATGAAGTAAGAGCCTTCTGCATAAAACCCTGTGTCCCTCAAACAGAAAGGTCCTGGAAGATGTAGAGGTTTTTATGGCTCAGTTTTATTAAGAGGACAGAGTCAATCTCCCCAGTATAAAGTATAGGTAAATTGAGAGCTGAGTATCCCTCAAAACATCATAAAAATTAAATTTTATGTTTTTGCTGGCTAAATTCTAACTGTTGAGTTTTAGGAAGAACAATTTGACAGAGAAAGAGAAGGGGCTTTGAAATTGAGGGATGTTCCATCAAAAAGCCAACTAATTTTGGGAGGGATGTGTCCTTGAAGGATTAAATCTGAGACACATACCCAGAGTTCAGGTAGCAGCCCCTCCCTGGATCAGGAGTTCAATGTCTCAACGTGCGCTTGTGAGAGAAACCAAACAGGACTAAGGGGAAACTGGAGAGTTGAGCTCCCCGCCTTTCTCTATGGAAGCGAAATGCAATCTGCTTGTTGGATCCAGGTGAAGGGACCAGAAAGACAATGCCCGGCCCTCACCTGGAAACTGCTGGAATGTAACCTGTCAGCATGGGCTCTCCTCGCTGCAGCTACCTGATGTTCTACCTGCCTCCAAACCAAGAGTCTTCCAGTTTGTTCTACTGGCATTTGCTGAGTGCCTAGTGCATACTCTAGGAAGGGCAGGGAACGACCCATTGTCTAGCATGTGTACACGTGTCCCTCCAGAGCAGTGTCCAGTCTCATACTGGAGACAAGAAGACACCTTTAAAGTCACCTGTAGAATTTTAAAGAACAATAAAGGAACAGAAATTCAAAGTACAGGAACTGGAAGCACCAGCTACTCACCAATGGGTTGTATCCCAAAAGTTTCTTTTTAAATTCATTGTTGAGACGTCCAAACATATTTGTTCAAAGGACAGCAGCCCAGTCTGAACTAAAGAATTCATAATGCAGCTAAAACCATGCTGCGCAATAAAAACAGGGGAAATACTTCTGTTCCATTATTATAATTAATTGCAAAATAATTTAAAATAAATACTAATTCTAAAAACTAAAAATCATTTAAACAAAAATATTTAAGAGTTTTCTTTAGTGAGGACAGCCCCAGGAAATAAAGTTTAATTTGAATTTTATGAAGAGGAGGAGGTATGAGAGTATGAGGAAATCTGGACTCAGGGGACATTAGATTCTTATCTCACATTATTATTTAATGACATTTTCTGTTTATAAAAATAGTACATGTTTGTCATGGAAATTTTGAAAAATACATTAAAATTAAAAGCAAAAAATATAAATTATGCATGGCCAACAGGATATAACTATTATTGACATCCTAATGTATTTCTGTACAGGTGTTTTGTTCCAAACATATAGGCATGTATTTTTTATTGCAAAATAGAAACATTTTTGTCATCTGCTTTTTCACTTTTTACTATAAAATCATCCTTCTTATTACAATACCATCACTGTATGTTATCTTTCTTCTTAATCCTTGCCAAATTGAAAAACCGATTTCTATTTATTCTGTCACTAGTGAGATTGGTCTTTGGTTTTTCATTTGATTAAATGGTCATTTGTATTATTTTATATGTAAATTATCTTTTGTGTCTTGTGTCTACTTTTCTGCTGGATTACGCATAGTTTTCTTTGAGTTGAAAAGATTATGAATATATATTAATATCTCCTTGGTCATATATACATTACAAATATTTTCATTTAATTTTTACTTATTTCATAGCATCATTTAACACATAGAATCTTTTTGTATATAGTCAAATCTAAAACACGTCTTCCTCTTCAGATGGCATATTACTTAATTTTTATCTTTTGAAAAGATGATGCATTCACATGATTACAAGACCAAATCTGTCAATATCCCCACCTTCCTCATCCAATCATACTGTCTTGTCCTAGTGCTTTTTCTTGCAAACTTTAAAACAATGGTTTATTGATCCTTCTGAATTTGTACAGACTATTGCATTTTGAAAAGGATTGTTTTTTCCCCACTAAATTTTCTAATTGGCAATGGTTGATAGAAAAGAAAAACTGTTGACCCCTGAACATGTATTTTGAACACATTAGTTCAACAAGATGAATATTTTTCCAGTTGATTGTCCTGGATTTTTAGATTGACACATAATCTTTCCTATTTATACTCATAATTTAATCCTCCACTTTCAAGTAGTGTACTTATTCTATTCAGTAGTATACTATTCAATAGTATACTACTATTCTTATTCGATTTTATTCTATCTAAGTAAGCCACCATTTTTCTTTGCGATATAATTGTACTACTCAGGCTTTTTAAATCATGAATCTTTTCCAGCTCTTAAGGTGATGAGCAAGGCAACCTCTGGGGTTGCTGTCATCATTTATATTAACTAGGATGGGCTAAGTTTTATGGCTTTAGAAAACAACCATAAAATCTTAAAATCATGGAACAATGAAGACTGAATTTCTCACTTAGGCTCTAAGTTTTTTGTCTCAAGGGCCCATTTCACAATCCAGTGTCATCCGTTATTGCTGCTCAGGTTAGGGGCAGGAAAGCTGGAAATTTATGCATGGGTCCTTACAGCCTCTGACTGCAAGGGACACACATCATTTCCCATCACATTTTATGGGTCAAATCAAGTCATACAACCATGCCTGCCTTCAAAAGATCAAAGAAATTCTATCCTACATTTGCCTAAAAGGAAAACGACTTGGAAGTATGGGTGGACAGCACTAACAAACTACCATATCAGTCTAAACACACTGTACACACACCAACAGTATGTGCGAATAGATTTTCCACTGTTGATGATAGCTTTTCAAATGTATCTTGGTTTTTTGGAGGGTACAGAAGTGATTCAATTAGATGATTCAAGTTAACTAGATGATTTTCAAATAGATTCTCTAAATCCAATAATGCTCACCTTCCAGTAAGATTAGAATCCATGCAAAGATCAACTTTTTAATTTATAAATTATTAGGGCTTATAGTTACTTATTCCCTTCCCCTTGTGTGTGTACTTAGCTGCTCAGTGATGTCCAACTCTTTGCAACTCCAGGGACTGTAGGCCACCAGGTTCCTCTGTCCATGGAATTTTCCAGGCAAAGATACTGGAGTGGGTTGCCATTTCCTACTCCAGAGGATCTTCTCGACCCAGGGATTGAAACCATGTCCAAGCAGATTCTTCACCACTGTACCACCTGGGAAGCCTCTCTTCCCCTTAGGGAGTCTAAATTAATTAGAAGTTACTATGATTTATTGGTGGTTGATTTCCAGATTTAGATCCATAGTCATATACAGCACAGCTAGTAATTATAAATTCAAGTAGTTCCTAGGAGGCCATAGTTTACTTTCAAATCTTACACATTTCAGAAATTTTGGGTAGTCCAAGGGAGGACTACTATTGAAAAATTACCACCATCTGGGAGGCTTAAGCAACAGAAATTTATTTCTCCCAGTTCTGAAGGCTGGAAGTCAAAGCTCAAGGTGTCAGCAGGGTTGGTTTCTCCTAAGGATTTGCTCCTTGGTGTGCAGACAGCTGCCTTCCCATCTCACCCTGCTCACATGGTCTCTCCTCTGTGCCTGTGCATCCCTGGCTCTGGCTGTATATCCAAACATCCTCTTCTTACAAAGACACCAGTCATATTGGCTTAGGGCCGGCCCTAATGGCCTCATTTTAACTTAATCATCTGTTTAAGGCCCTATCTCTAAACACAACCATTTTCTGACATTCAAGAGTTAGAGTCCAATATATGAATTTGGGGGGAACACAATTCAGTCTTTAATAATATCCTAATTTTACCCAATATTTATCTTGCTAATTCATGCCATTATTTTCATATTAAAAATCCATCTCTCATTTTTATTATGCTTATTAATAAAGTCTTACCTCTTTCTTTGTATTACTAACGTCATAGTCAGGTACAAGGGCATCCAGTTGACAGCCTAGTAGCAAGGGTGGCTGGTGTGGTGAGTTCCTGTCTTTTATCCTGGGAAGTGGGGACTCATATAACTGGGTTTTTTTTTTTGGCAGTATCTGTATTCCTCTCCATATTTCAGCATGCATGGTGTAATATGTGTATGCCAGCTTCAACTCTAGGGGCAGTCAGTTACCTCAATAGAAAATCTACACTCAAGGGTTAGCTATTTGGCAATATTCAGGAGATAAAAACAAATGTTCCAGCTATCCATAATTTGAGCAGAGTCCTTACCAAAGCAACCTTGGGTGGGCTTTGGCAATACTACATTATTTCAAATAGTTCTCAGCCTTCCAGAGAGTCTGTGGGTTACCTTATAGATCATTTTTGGGACAAATCCCTTTTCTGCTTAAACTAGCCAGAATCCATTTCCTTGCTGTCATGTCATCTGACTGATACTTTTTATAGTATACTGTATATAGTACCTAGTATTTCTAGAAACCATATGTAGTTTATCTCCTCTCACACAACTAAGTCTCACATTGATCAGCTTACCTGTCTACATTTGAGCATATTAGATCTAAAGCAGTAAGGGGAAGAATTAGAGAAAGATATCATGTCAGAGGGGCTTCTCTGGTGGCTCAGCAGTAAAGAATCTACCTGCAATGCAGGAGACTTGGATTTGATCCCTGGAGCAGGGCATGGAAACCCACTCCAGTATTCTTGCCTGGCAAATCCCATGGACAGAGGAGCCTGGTGGGCTACAGCCCATGGGGTCACAAAGAGTCAGACACGACTGAGGCAACTTAGCATACACACACACCCACACCCACACACACACACACACGTCAGAACTAGAAGAGACTGTAGCAATTATCTAAATGCAGATCAAGAGACAGAGCCCTACAGAGAAAAGATTGTTCAACGCCACACCTGTTCTTGTCCTTACTGCCAAAAGAATTGTTTAACTCCTGTAACTCATTTCATAATTCTCAGCCTAAGAATTCTTTTCATTTAGATCTAATCTCTAAATCTATCTGTGTAAGCCTGAAAATATGAATACAGTAAGTGTTCCTAGTTGTTGGGGCTGTAACTTAGAGAACAATTTTCTATTTCAATTTAGACCCATAACCCAAGGTGACAGACAAAGACACGGAGAAAAGGAAACAGCTGGGTCTTCACTAGATATACACCCGAGCTAAGGAGTATTACCTGTGTCGCCCCTCACCTTGGCAGGCTTCAGGTCAGATTCTATTAGGTGGCCATGGAAACTTCCCTGACTGGGGCGCTGAGAGGGGAACAAGGTCCTGGTACCTGAACCTGGCCTTCATACGTCCCTTAACCAGGCCAGCCAGCCAGAGGGAGCACTGCTATTTTTTATGGATGTCATCCGGGGCCATTCACTTCTCTGTGTTGGCCATTCAGCTATAACTATGTTTGGAGGGTTTTTGTTTTTTCCTTTGAGTTTTGTGTGTGTGTTTTAAACCTATACTGTTCAAAGAAAATACATTTTTCTTGGACCACAACAAAGCATGTTCTCTGAATTAGATGACTTTTCACAAAGGATTAGTCTTTAAACCCTTATGAGCTTAAAAATAGACTGAAAACTACTTCCTAAATCTCTTTTTGAAGTGTATAGTGTTTCTGTGAGTGTGTATAGTTTTTGTGAGGGGAGAGAGAGGGAAGGAAGGTTAGCATAATTAAGCAGATTCACACACACACAAAAATTATTTCCCACATTACTCCATGCTCTGAGACTTATTCCTATTTTGTTTTATTTTTTTCCCTAAGATATTTTAAATGAATACTTTTATCTAAATGAAGGTATTTTAAAAATGAAAGAAAATAGAGCTTATTATCTACTTTCCATCTGGGAAAGGGTTTTCTAGGCAATTTTAAAAATTCTATAGCATTTTCTTATTTTTTTTTTATTTTTTTATTTTTGGTGTACACATTACTAAATGAACCATGAGTCAAAGAGAAAAGTTCAAGGAAAATGAGAAAATATTTTGAATTGGCATTTGTAATTTGCCCCTTCTTGTATTTTCCCTACTCAGTTTTGTAGAGTTTTATTAATTTTTGAGACTCAGTCCTGTTGATAATAAAACTTATCCTGGATATGCATTCCTACATTCATTCCTCTTTTATTCTGAAGAGTTGACTGTGTACCTTCCGATTCAAGGCTCTGTGCTAAGAGAAATACACAGGAAGGAACCTGGAGTATTTAAGAGAAGGATGTTGATACACATACAAATTGAAAGTACCATGATTTGAGCTTCTGAGATTTTGGACTAATTAAACCTCAGGAAATGCAGCGTCTATGTTGCTGGCAAAGCTGCCAACAAAGGAGATATTAGACAGAACAATCCACAGTAGATTTCATCAGCCAAGAAACCTCAATTCATTATGTCCATGGAAGGAGAAAGTTAATTACTGGCTTTGGTTAATTGCTTTCCTGGCTCTGTAGTATTATCTTACCACACAAGGCAAGAGAAGCCAAGAAAGAGTTGAAAGAACTGCTCTTCCAAAATACACCGGGGAGAATAAAAAACACAGATGTTCCTCTCCAGGGCCCTTGGTCAGAGCCTCCTGCCCAGATTCTAAAACAGTTCAGTGAAAGCAAAAGTGGTGGCTGTGAATGCCAACACATTAACTGGCCTTTCCTCTTTATCCCAAGACCCAAGCCTTCTGAACAGTCTTCCGAGACTAAGCTTAGATGCCATTTCTTCATGAAAAGCTTCTGTGACCTCTGCACCCCCCACCCCACTCACACAACAGGCCAGGAGAGGCCCCTTCTCACTCCCATGCCTCCTTGCTTTCCCCTCACAGCTCATCCCTCAACGTCAGGGTTGTGGGTCTGTGGGTCCCCTCCGTCACAGGCCTGGTGGCCAAATGGCAGGTCTTTGCCACAAAATAGGCACTTAAAAATGACACATACTTACATAAATGATGAAATTTTCAGAGCATGCATTTACAGGAAAACATAAAAGAAAATACTTGTGTACATTTAAATACTACACTAAGGCAGTTTGCATTTGTAGACAGAACAAAATCTGGCACATAGAAGATAAAAGAATGACCTATCCTACAGGGTATATGTAACCCACACCATCTTCCAAAATGCCTAAAGGGAGAAGTTAGCCTAAAGGCAACTCTAATCACTGAAGATGTAGGGTCCATTATTTTTAATAGTGGAAAGCATTTCAGAACAGGATGTTGACACATAGGCACACTGAAGGCATCATGAGTTCAGCTACAGAAATCTTACACCAAGGAAAGCTTTTAGCCGTTGGAGTTCACTCATCAAACTTTGCAAGATTACTGCACGTAGAGAATATGTGAGGTTACAATCAAATAAACAAGTTACATGGAAATGTGAGTTGGTATATGTAATTATTATTCTGCTCCACAATAGTTATGTATCAGTGGTAAGTAATTCATGTAATTATTATAATAATTAGCACAGCTAAATTGTACTTTCCTTTCCCCCTCTGGCTTAATTCGTTCTCCGCTGTGTGGAGAAGCGCCAGTGTCTGCAGTGGTCCTGAGTGTCTGCAAGTGGTCCTGAGTGTCTACAGTGCCTACCACACCTGCACATGGGCACAGACACCAAAACACAGACACCTGTGCACCCAGCCCTGAGTGTCTTTCACAAACTGGCCTGATATTGTTCAGTATGGTGTTCCTCATTTTTCTCCCTATCTAGTCTCCTTCTTATGCCCCTCAACCAGGGAGGACTCAACTCAGGTTGGGCCTGAAAAGTATATAGTTTAGATGATTTTACTTAGTTAAATAATAAAAATTTCAAATTCAAAGGTAAAAATGAATAATTACTTAAAATGAGAAAAGTCACAACAAATTAGAAAATACTTAAAGTAACAAATGCCACAAAACATCACAAAATTAAAAAAAATTGTATGATACATTTCTATAACACTTTTCCATACTTTCTGACTCCATACATGTCAACATTTGTTTCTTCTTCACACACACACACATCCACATCAGACACTACATACGCCACGATACTACCTTTAAGCCTACACCTTCCTGTTAGATACCAGGTGGGCGCTAGGAATACTCACGGAAGCCATCAAAGGGCAAGGACAGCTAGTCATTACTTCACTGTATGTACAAGGGACTGCAAACCACATAAATAGATCCCTCTTCTATGTCCCTCTTTATTAGATCCAGAAAATTCCTGCAGTCACTCTAACTCTTCAACATGAGAGGGAGAGTGAATGAAACAAATTAGAATGGAAAATTCAGTGGACTTAACCAATTGCAGTTAAAATATCTTACTTTAATAAATGCTACCAAGCATATGACCATGTGAACATATCAGTAGGACCCCTCTACGGCCTTGGAAGGAACCCAGGCACATGAGGAGCCCTGAAACTTAAGTTCCATCAATTTGTTTGTAAAAACACCTCTGCCCTCCTCCCATGCCCCATCCCCCATGGAATCCAATTCCCAACCTATCTACAAGGCCATGAGGCTCAAGACACCCAGTGCCATTCTTAGAGAAGGACAGACAGACCAATAAGGGAATCAGGAAGGGTGAAGCCACATAGGTGCCCTCTGCCTTGAAGTCTTGGGACAATGAGGGACAGAGGGAGTGGTCATAAAGTTCCAGGGCATTGAATAATGGTGAACTAAGTGCTTGCCTGGTGGCTCAGATGGTAAAGAATCCACTCACAATGCAGGAGACCTGGGTCTGAACCCTGGGTCAGGAAGATCTGGAATGGCAACCTACTCCAGTATTCTTGCCTGGAGAATTCCAAGGACAGAGGAGCCTGGTGGGCTACAGTTCATGGGGTTGCAAAGAGTTGGACATGACTGAGCCACTAACACACTTGCAAGTGCTTTCCGTGTGGTACTGCAGTTCGTCCTCACTAAATGCCTAAGGAGCAGTGGAAGAAAAAAGGAAGGAGGAGGAGGAGATGAGGAGGAGGAGATAAAATAGGAAAATGGAAAGGGAAGAAAAGAGAAGAAAGGAGGCTAGGGAGGGGGGTGGAGAAAGAGAAAGATGTCCTCCCTGTACACCTCTTCCCTGGGAAGCAATAGTGCTTATCTTTGGTGTCATAATAAAATTAAAAGCTTTTTCCAGACTACACACTCATCCTCTTAAATTAGAAAGAGTGACAATTCCCTTGGCTCAGTTCTACAAAATGCAAATTGTCATGATCTCACTATTAACAAAGGGATCAGGGAAAAAACAACCTCCCAAGAGATGGATATCACTTAAAACAAATGCCCGGGTAACCCAGCCATTTGGGTGCTGGCCACATTTCCCAGTGCCATGTGAGTCTTTCATCCAGACTGAAATTGGATGCCAATCTCCATGTCACATTTAATCTTCAAAATTCTTCACACAATAGTTGGGGTTTTCTTTATTTGTGCCTGTCTTACCCTTTTAACTGATACTCATAATTTTCTTCCAGAGGGAGAAAAAATAACAATAGAAAATTTGGAAATATCACTTAATCTGGACTGCACATGGGATAACTGTTCACAAAATTTGAAAAATTATCATTAATAAATGGGTGGTGTGAAATAGAACCTCAGAAAAGTTAAATTCTTTAGGAGGAATGTGTTTCATTAGCGTCAGAAGCCAACTCCCTCATAGCAGTCCTGGAAACTCCATCGTGTCACAGCCTGGCAGACGCATAGACTTCCTCCGTGACAGGGACCTCTGGAGGTCATTCCATTCCAGATTAACTACTAAATCCATACTATGGGTGAAGACAACCAGAAAACATTTCACAATCTATCTCAGGAACATTCTGATGCATTATCATTCTCACTTTTAGGAAATCCTTCCCCATTTCCAAAGAAGCTGGTATTGCTCCACATCCTTTGTGAAAGTAACAGGATCAACACCTTTACAATTTCAGTACCAAAAAAGGCACAGAACTCAAGCACATTCTCCTCTTCTGCAAGCTAACTTGTCTTTTTTTTTTTTTTTTTAATCTTTAACCATCTCTATGGCTCTAATACAAGCCAAGGTGCTCCCTGGGCCTTTCTTTTGTGGTCAGAATGACTAAACATCTCACCCTACAAAATTGATACTGGGAAGAAGGATTATTTCACAATTCCTAGAAACCCCGGAAGACCAGATGCCTCAGGTTCCATAAAACTTGCTTGAGAATCAAAGTGATTCTTCATCGTGTCTTAGGCTGGGTAAATCTGAAGTGATATCGTGTTTCTAAACACCTGTTCTGTTTCTAAGGCAATTGACAATCCTGGCTTCAAGCCAAAGTGTAACACTCTCCTGGGAGCAGCAGTAAGCATTTCAGTAAACTCGGGAGTGGGGTCCAGGAGGATTGGGACTCCATTTGAAGGGAAGAGAAGGGAATACGTAGTGCAGGTGGGCCTTTGGTTAACAAGCTAACATCAGTTTCTTCTGCTGTCTTTCCTTCCTCTCTCTTGCCTAGCCCTCTTTAGCCTCTCACCTCTCCCAATTGTGGGCACATACCTTGCTGTTAACTGGAAAATTGGGAAGCACTTCTGATTTACTACTAAAACATTTTTGAAATCATATGAAATGAATTTCAAAGAGTGAAGCCCTATGAAGGTCAAGACTTTAAGCTGGAGGTACGAGCATTTGAATTGTTTTCTGGACTTCCCCCCAATCAACACGCTCAAAAGTCACTTCACCTCCTTGAACCAACCTCTTCAGCTATTAACTGAGAAGTTGGACCAGAAGGCTCTTTCTGGCTTAAAAAAGTTCCAAGGTTTTATTTTAGAGGAACTTGAAGTCCTGGTGGAAAGAGAAGAAACTGGGATGCAGGAGGTATGCTTTGTACGCATTAAATCAAGTCCCAAAGATGACTATGCTTTCCCAGCTCCCTTCCCTATTAGTAAGTACCTATGGATGTGTGGTCTTCTTGCAGGGTGACAAACAATGAAAACAAGTTTCTACAATGAAAGTCAAACCAGCCCATCCTTATTGATGCCCTGAGGGGCATTAAGATGATAAAACATAAAAAGTTGAATAGAGAATAAAGTTTGAGGATCTAGTGGATAAGACAGTGACTATAGTTGATAACACCATATTGTATCATTGAAATCTGCTAAGAATAGAATTAAACATTTTCTCTCACACACAAAAAAAGGTAGCTATGTGAGGTGATAGACGTGTTAATTAACCCATGGATGGAATACTTTCACAATGTATCATATCATCACATTGCATGCTTTAAGTATTTTACAAGTTTATTGGTCAATTACACCTCAAGGAAGCCGGAAAAAAAGTTGAATAGAGAGAAGAGTATGAAAGGGGAGTCAGAGAGACTGGTCTCAAATGCAGGGCTTTCCATCACCCACCCTGGCTAGCCCTGCACCCCTAGGCTCGGGTCAAAATCTCATCATTTTCTTTGTCCCTCCTCTTGCCCCATATCCTCAATTTCCCAACAGATCAATTTCCCAACTCCTTCCCTCCGATAAGCTTATTCTGGATACTCTTTCCTGAACGCACTGGACTATACCTCCCAGTTCCCCAAAGAAGGGATGCAAAGACACAATAACATCAGAAGTCATGCTCTGTCTCTCCAGTCAGCTGTGAGTCATGCCTGGGGCTAGCAGGGCCTGCTGGCAAAAGGACAGGGAGAGAGAGAACAATGCAGCCTTTCTGGAAAGCACCTTAATAATATACGTGAAGAGTCTTTGAAAACATTTTTATCCTATGACCTGTTCTTATTTCTCTTACTCTAAAAAATTCAGAAGAGGTTAAAGCAAAGTGTGTGAAAAGACAACCTAAGCAGAGGGAATTTAAAAGCTTCATGAGTTACAATATTTGCGGCTCTAAGTAACAGAAAAACAACAACTTGGCCTAACTAATAAGCTTCCCTAGTAGCTCTGACAGTAAAGCATCTGCCTGCAATGCAGGAGACCTGGGTTCGATCCCTGGGTCAGGAAGCTCCCTTGGAGAAGGGCACAGCAACGCACTCCAATATTCTTGCCAGGAGAACTCCATGGACAGAGGAGCCTGTCTGGCTACAGTCCATCGAGTAGCAAAGAGTTGGACACAACTGAGTCACACACACACACACACACAATAAGCACATATCCAGAGAAATCTGGAGGTATCATGGCCTTTAAGGTTGGCAGCTCAAAAATGTGCTCTGACTTACAGTTCTGTTCATCTCCCTGCTCCTCCTTCTCCAGCATTGGTCTCACATTAAGTCTGGTTCCCCTAGCAGCACCCAACATGGCTTGCCAGCATTCACACTTAAGTGGAGATGGAGAGAACCTGACTTCACGTGGCTCTTTCTTCCAAGTAAGAATGTTTTCCCAGAAGCCTTCAGCAAAACTCTCATTGGCCAGAAGTGGGTCTCATGCTAATCTCCAAATCAATTTCTGGTGGGAGACGGAAGCAGGAAACATAATTACCATTAAAGTGATAGTCCTACCTCTTCCCACTAAGATCAATTCCCCAAGAGTATTGCTTCAATTCTGTGGGGAAGGGGTACAATGTTTTGGGGGGTCTATCACCTCATCTACCCCAGGAACTCAGGCATAACTGCAGGAAATGCTGGAGCTGGTCTGAGAGCTGGTGAGTTTCCAGTCTTTCTGGGCCATAAGCTGAGTATAAAGGGATTTGGAAATTCCCAAATATTGGAGCTCTTTCCAAGCCCAAACCTTTGGATACTTACATTCTAGTCCTTACACATTTGGAAATAAAATCAATTTTGAAACACTAAAGAATGGAGGGCGATGAGTAGGGTGGTAGAGAGAACGCATGTTTCCAAAGAAGAAACAGGTCAATTTAAAGCTGCAGGAGAACATCTCCTGAAGGAGAGGGAAGCCTGAGCTGATGTTTGATTGAAAGATAAGAAACACCTGTTGGTAACTCCCCTCTGGCTCTGACCATCCAGGTGGCTGAACTAAAGCAAACTCTGAACCGTGATCTAGGGAAAATACACAGAGGGAATGAATACCTGATGTCTTCATTTCAGAGATGCTAGGATTTTGGTCCATTCTAGAATACAATAGTTGGCTGCTGTTCACTTCTAGGAAATTACTAATAACAAGGCTGAATATTTCTAGCATTTTTTTAAATTCCTACACAAAACACAGCACATCTTGCTTCTCTTTGCTACATAAGCAATTTTTTCCGATATTACTGACAGTCCTGTTCCTCCTATTCATGGGCAATGGTTTTAGATCAATTCCATATCCAGTTAGGAGGAACTTATAAAAATAAAATCCTATAGAAAAATGTCATATACTTAACAACTTTATTTTAAATATGTAATCCTCAATGATAACAACTTAGCAAAGCAAGAACCAGATCCTGTCCCTGGAAGGCCCGTCCCTTGAGTCCATGTCAGATTATTGGCCTGAAATCCCAGAACTTCCAGGTCGAGGATACACACACACAAGAGGGAAATATCATCCATATTAAAGGTATAATTTTTCTTTCCCCTTTTCCCATCCTGCTTCTCCAAAAAGTATTTAGGTTTCTGAGGAATATTTTCAGCACACATTGACTAGCAGAAATGCGGATGTGCTCCTATCAGTGACCCAGCCACCCTTTGCCCTGTGATCCTTCCTTTCCACCAGAAAAACTGGAGTACCACAGCTTGGGCAAGGCCTCTGTGTTGGAGGGCCTCCGTAAGCTTTGTCTGACATGAAAGCTCTTCCCTGCTACTGTACAGATCACCTTGCTATTTGCAGGGTATATAACAGGTTGTAGATTTCTTCTTTTGTTGGAAGAAGCCACGTTCCAAGAGAAGTACAGAGGAATGCCTACAGTTCTTCAGTCCTGGAAGTGGCCCCCCTGAAGGGTCCTTCCAGTAAGCTTCTGCTCTGTCCCTTCAGCTAAGCCTATAGGAGATGATCTAAAAGGGGCAATGTATCCTGCTTTTGTGCGCCTCTTGTGGCCCCCAAACCCTCCATTCATCTATATAAAATTAACAAGTAGGCCAGAGGAGCAGGGGACCATCAGGCCATCTTCTGAAACTGTTCCTAAGTACCCGGTATTATCAGTAGCAAGTGAAAAAAAAAAAAAAAAGAAAAGTCACCTTTCAAGGAGCTAACAGGATGCTAGGAAGGAGAAGGAAGGGGAGGGGAGTGTATGGCTGCTGACTCTGGAATTGTCAGATCTGTTTGATGAATCATTACCTATGACTTTCACGACAGGAATCTGATTTGACTAATCATCCAATAGAGGTTTTTATTTCTGTCTCCCAGCATGTGAAATCTATCTGTCAGGTTTAGCAACTACTTAAGCAACAAACAACTGTCTTAAGAACATACTTGTCATCTTCTAGAGGTGTTTGCTGTGTACTGAGTAACTAGTAAACACTCCATCACCCACATGCCCCTTGTCACACAACACTCCCACACAAGAAAAGTGAAATTGCCAGTTAGATGAATGTTTACACACGTGTGGGTGTTGGGAATCTGGCCAGGTGTGAATGCTAAGGAGGGAAGTGAACCCTAGGGATTCCCCTGGCCGGTGGCTGAGATCCTTATTTGGTGAAGCTACTACCTGCGCCCTGGGTCCCAGGGCCAGCCTGATAGTCTGGGATCACAGCAGGGGAAGTGCGGCTGCTGACGTCCCAGCCGAAGAGATGAATGGAATTCCAGGCAGCTGGAGTCATGCTGGCTTGGGACGGTGGCTTGGACACCAAACTTCCAATGACAGAAGCATTAAGCAAGCGGCAGCACTCATGGCATTGGTGCACCCACAGAAATGTAACCCACACCTCGGTTTCGGGAGCCTAAAAATGAAAAGAACGTTCAGGGAGGGGGGAAAAAAAGGAAATAAAATGATAGGAAGAAGGTAATTTATTACTCCATGAGTCTATTCTGTAAATAGTTCAAGACTCTGGAGCCAGATGGTGCTGCAAATCCTCCAACCAGGAGTCACGTTAAGCAGCACGAGTGGGCACAAAAAACTGTTTTTCAAGACAGAATTTCCAATTTGGCTTTAGGGAAGTGGGTAAGAGTAAGTACGTTTCCTTAACATTCCTGACTAGAAAGAAGCTGTCCGCTCGCATCCCCTTGATCAGAATTCGCACATCGCCCCCAAGCGGCCAGCCGTGGAAGCGCCGCAGCACTGGGAAGATGGCACTTTCCCGGGGACTCGGGCGGCAAGCCCCTGCGGAAAGGCTGCCCCGACACGCGTGGGAAGCCAAGCCGGGTACCCGCACTGCTGGCCAGTGCGACACCCACTCACGTCCATGGAGGATAGGCGGAGGGCAGGCGTGGGGCGAGGGCAGGAGCGCGGCGCTAAGCGGGTCCCGTGGTCCCCACCCCACCTGGATGGATGGACGAGGATCAACAAGTACCCAAGAGGGAACTCCTTCAACTACTGATTCCCTCTTGGTCCCATTTACCCCTTTGGGCTTATTTTTTTCTGTACAAACGGGTTCGCTCCCCAAGTGTCCACCCTTCAGCCGTCGCGCAGGCATTCAAGGGGACGAGTTTGCCTGAAAGCCTCTCTTAAGGGTCTTGGGTTGGGTGGCTAGGGCCCTGTCGGCTCGGGATGCGCGCACAGGGCTTGGGGCCGCTCGGCGCCAGAGCCCAAGTGCTGAGCCCGTGAGCGCCAAGGCCGCGTGGGCGGGCACCTATTTTTCTGAGAAGTTCCAGTGCTCCTAGGCCCCGACCCCCGCCGCCCCCCTTCCACCTTCTAGCTGGAAAGTTGTGCGCCAGGCAGCGGGGGGCGGGGAGAGGAACCCAGACTGGCCCCCCTCCCGCTTCCTGCCCCGCGGCCTCTCATTGGTCAGAGGAAACCCCAGGAATGTGAGCGCCCCTTTAAAAGCGCGCGGCTCCTCAGCTTCGCCAGCCACTGCACTCGGGCCGGCCGCTGAGAGCCCACCCTGGCGAGCTCTCCCAGCCGCAGCCTCCGAATCCACGGCCTCCACCCCGCGCCTCTCCAGCGCTCTATCCCGTCGCTGCGCCCTTGTCGCCGGCCCCGGCCGCTGCATCCGCGTCCGCACAGGTAAGGACTCCCGGTCGGCCGCCGAGGACGAGTGCTGCCCTGGCCAGCCACCTGGAGCTCCCAGGCTTCAGCGCCTCCGGAACCCCGGATCTCAATATTTTCTGCCTTCCCCGTACTGTCGCTCCCAGCCTCTGGGGGACTCTTCTTGTGGAAGGGCTCCAGGGCCATCCTCTCCAGCCTTGGGATTCACAGACTAACCCACCAGGACACCCCAAGATTTTCTTCTTTTCCCCAAGTCCTATCAGTCCTCTAGAAAAGGACTGTGCCTCCCTGCGCCCCTAAACTACATCTCCTGGTCCAGTGTTTACCCTTCTCAAGGAAAAACGCCTCCCCAGTGGTTAGTCTTGCCCCCACCACCTGTTTAAAGCGGTAATCTCCCCTCAACTCTTACTTTCTTCCTGATGCTCTCTCCAAAGTAAATACGGTTGCCCCTCCTTCCAGCAAATGTGGGTCCAAAGGGGGATCCCCAGGGATCCCTAGCCCCAAGGCCAACTGGGTTTTGCCCACACTCCCTGCTTGGCAGCCTCTGACCCTGGGCTCTGTGCTCCTTGCTGCAGGCTCCTTGCTGGGCACAAATAGCTCCACCATGGGGCTGGCCTGGGGACTCGGTGTCCTGCTCCTGTTGCATGCCTGTGGCTCCAACCGCATTCCAGGTGAGTCTGTATAATACCTTCTGTGGGGGGAGGGAAGAGGAGGAGGTCGGGTTACCCCAGGTGCGCTTCCCTCCCTGTGCACTCCTCTCTCAGCTGCTTCTCCCCTGAGCCCTGACCAAACCTCAGGATGCCGGTTGCCTCTGACTGTGCCCTTTATTTAGCTCTTCCAGTGGCTGTCAAGAGCTTTCATTCCAGCCCTCTGCCTCACCCCCACCCCCCAGAGCTGAGCTTCCACCCCACCCCCAACCCAGAGCGCTCACCACGTGTCCTGCTCTTGTCTAACAGAGTCTGGGGGAGACAACAGTGTGTTTGACATCTTTGAACTCACCGGAGCTGCCCGCAAGGGCTCTGGGCGCCGACTGGTGAAGGGTCCTGACCCTTCTAGCCCAGCTTTCCGCATAGAGGATGCCAACCTGATCCCCCCTGTGCCTGACAAGAAGTTCCAAGACCTAGTGGATGCTGTGCGGGCGGAGAAAGGTTTCCTCCTCCTGGCCTCCCTGAGGCAAATGAAGAAGACCCGGGGTACCCTGCTGGCTGTGGAGCGGAAAGACCACTCTGGCCAGGTCTTCAGCGTGGTCTCCAATGGCAAGGCGGGCACCTTGGACCTGAGCCTGACCGTGCAGGGGAAGCAGCACGTGGTGTCGGTGGAAGAAGCACTCCTGGCGACTGGCCAGTGGAAGAGCATCACCCTGTTTGTGCAGGAGGACAGGGCCCAACTGTACATCGACTGTGAGAAGATGGAGAATGCGGAGCTGGATGTCCCCATCCAGAGCATCTTCACCAGGGACCTGGCCAGCATCGCCAGACTCCGCATTGCCAAAGGAGGTGTCAATGACAATTTCCAGGTGAGGCCGCTTTGATTCCTGATCCACGGGGTCGACTGCTAGGCAGCTTATGACCAGGAGTGTGATAACAGGAGAGGCAGGGGTTCCAGTATAGGAAATATTGCCTATGCACTAAAGCAGTGGTTCTCACACAGTAGGGAGCATCAGAATCACCTGGAGAGCTTACTAAAATGTATACTGCTGCATCCCACCCCTAGAGTTTTGGATTCGATAGGTCTGGGATGGGGCCTGATCAGAATTTACATTTCTAACTGGTTCCAAGGTGAGGTTGGTGCTGGTGTTCTAGGGATCAGACATTGAAAACCTCTAAAGGAAACAAGAAATGGTTTTCCTGTAACTGCCTATTCAAACCTTAAATACTCTTTATGCTCTTCTCAAGAAAATAATTTCAAATGCATTGCACCAATTATAATATTGCTTGAACTGGATACTTTTTATGAACAGGATAAATACCACTTGGCTATTGGCTTCCTCATGGGGATGTAACCGATCCCAAAGAAAAGATTAAAATAGTGGCTATTTGCTGCTGCAGTGTCTTCCTTGCTTAAACCTCTAGATCTTTGGGTCTGTGGCTTTGAAACTCCCACATTTAACTGTTTGACACTGGAGAGTGTCATTGTATCCTCCGGCCTCAATATCAGATTCCATTTCCTGTATCCCCAAGTAGGCCGATAACTGAATTCTTTGTAAAAGACTGCAGACTTGGCAGAAGATACAATTAAGATTTTTGAAGTTATTTTGCAATTCCCGTGAATTTGGCAATTCACCAACAGTTACTTGGTGTGTTATTTTGACACGGTGATCTTGAAAGGGAGTTCTTTTCAAATTTTAGAACATCTGTTGTGTGATCCTTCTAGCGTAAACAGTCCCCCCTCCCACCGACCCCCTGGCCCCCACCAACACTCTACAGTGTATATCCTCTGCTCACAGGGGGTGCTGCAGAATGTAAGGTTTGTCTTTGGAACCACACCAGAAGACATCCTCAGGAACAAAGGCTGCTCCAGCTGTAAGTATCCCTCTGTTTTTAGGGCATATGGGAAAGTGAGGGCATTCTGCCCAAAATAAGCTGAGAAACTGAAGCAATGGTGATTGTGCATCAATTACCCCAGGTAACATAGTTACCTTTATATAAAGGTGACCTCAAACAGTTTTCCACACTCAACGGTCCCCTCCTTTTGCCTCCCTCACCCAAAATGAAATGTCTTTTACACTTAGGATGCCCAGGGGCTGGCTGGTGGGAGCATCTACTTGAAGACATTCTCCTCCTTTCCTCATTGTGTTCCTTTGTTCCTTGGCAGCTACCAGTGTCTTTGTCACCCTTGACAACAACGTGGTGAATGGGTCCAGCCCCGCCATCCGCACCGACTACATTGGCCACAAGACAAAGGACCTGCAAGCCATTTGTGGCATCTCATGTGACGAGCTGTCCAGCATGGTCCTGGAGCTCAGGGGTCTACGCACCATTGTGACCACGCTGCAGGACAGTATCCGCAAAGTGGTCAGTGGCCTCACCCGCCCCGTTAGCAGGAGCCCCTGCATGTGTATCCCCAATGATGCTGAGGGACTGAAAGTGAGGCTCGATGCTAATAACCTTTCTCCCCCTTTTAGACCGAAGAGAACAAAGAGCTGGCCAATGAGCTGAGGAGGCCCCCACTCTGCTACCACAACGGAGTGCAGTACAGGACTGGCGACGAGTGGACGGTGGACAGCTGCACTGAGTGTCGCTGCCAGGTAAGGCTCTCGACGGACTGAAACACGAATGGATGGCACACTCTCTGAAGAAAGAGGCAGATGGCTGCAGAGGCTCTTTTCATGTTCCATGGCTGGATACCCAAGTGGTGTCTTTTTCTTAAGATGCAGTTATGACATCTTTAAAATCGTTTAAATGCTCAGAGGTTTTCAAAGTCTTAATTATACCACAGGCTAAGAGTAATATCTAAAAGAATATATCTATTTAAGTATCTCGGTAACTTACCTGCTTTAGTTCAAGAGCTAAGTGTTGAATATCAGGTAAGTAAAACCGAGTTGGAACTTTTCCCCCCCGAACCTGATTCGTATTCAGCTATGACATGGAGATTCTTTAATACAGTACTGATTACTGTTCAAATCACTTAGCCCAACATCATTAGAACTATCCACTTACCTCAGATCGTACTGCCTGCAGCGTGTGTCCTTCTGGCTCACCCCCTACCTAACGCCAGGGGCAGAGGGGTTTGGGGGGTGTTACTGGCTCATTGAGCAAAGTCAAGCTTAAATACAAATCACGGATTGCCGGATTTGGGAGCCACCTTTGCTAAATTCCCATTCTTGTCCAATATTATATAAAGCCATATTTATACATGAGAAAGTAAGATGCTCATTGATCTTCTTTTCCCCATAAAGATGTAATTTAAAAATTTTTTAAGTCCTGGCTGAGTTTCAGGAGTTTGATTTTAGACATAGAGTAACAGATCTGACTCATGATATTAGGTGGTTCCAATTGCATAAATTCATGCTGTTCTGTGCATGAATAAGTGACTAAGTGGCAATTGAGAAGAATTCTAGAGGGATGGAGTGACAAGTAAGCAGCACTAGAACTGTCTCCACAGTACTGGTGGCTGCCAAAGACAGGCAGATCTTCTATTAAAATCATTCCACTACAGCGTTTATAGCCCAGACGACATTTCAGCTTGTAATTGAAATGTTTCAGTATGTAAGCTTCTGCTTGCAATATGCTTAGTACCCATTTCTCCTTCACTGTTGCCCTGCAGAACTCAGTTACCATCTGCAAAAAAGTGTCCTGTCCCATCATGCCCTGCTCCAATGCCACAGTTCCCGATGGAGAATGCTGCCCACGGTGCTGGCGTAAGTTCCTAAGATTGCATAACCATGCTTCAGCGACTGGATCGATTGTGCATAATGCTGGAATCCCAGTCCCATCTCTGTCACACGTTTTCATTCAGTTTCTTGCTGCAGCATCTGGTTAGCTGATAGCTTGTCTGCTGTATAGAGCCAAAAAAATGCCATTATGACTAAACTTAATTACCCCCCTGGATTATGGTGTAGACAATAACCTTAGTATAGTTTATTGAGTATGATTCTGTGATTTGAGAAAAGAAGAGATGAATTGGTAGCAGCAAAAGCTTTAAGTTAACTGGATTTAGAATCTGACCTTATGGCCTAGAGTCGAGAAAAATCTGCTCACTGGAGAAATTGATGGACTTAACTGGGCCTGAAAGTTCTACCCATTTTATCTACAGGCATAGGAGACCTAAGAAAAAATAGCAGTTTGAGTCTCAGGGCTCTGTAAGAAATTGTATTGTTTCATGGTACCCAGTCTGGTACTGGTTTTGCTGACAGTATAATTAATCACTTTGCTAAGACACTGTAGTAAGTACAAGTCATAGAAATGATTTATCACAACTAAGATGCATAAAACAGGAAAGTAGCACTCACCCTCCACATCCACACCCCCCACACTCCCTGTTTCCTACACACACAGATCACAGCTCAGAAGAACCAGTTCCCTTCAGAGATATCAGTGACATTGGAACTGTCATAATCATTTGTACATTGCTTTCTGTTCAGCATTCACTTCAGATGTGGGTTAAAGCGAACAAGGCTAGCTAGGGGCTAGCGGAGCGCTGAATTTTTAGTCAGGGATTACTAGCAAAACTTCCAACTGATGACAAGAGAAAACAAGTTCTATCTCCTGTCAGATACAGGACGTGATTGTAGTCATCGCGCCTGGGCAGATGGTAAACAAACACACTTCCCTCTTATGAAAATATGTGCAGAAAAGGCCCCAAATGCTAGGGTGAGAGGAGCAACCCGCTGACTGACCTCATGACTGATCCAGGGCCAGAGCCAACAGCGGCTCCGCTGCCTTCAGATTCATCTGCCAAACACATGGGCTCTCCTGAAAGTCAGAAGTGACTCCTATAAGTTGCCTAAAACCCAAGTGTTCTTGGAAGCCTGGGGCTAGAAATGCCTACCAAGACATCTTAAGTCAAAAAAGGGAAACTCATTTAAAATCCAGACTGGAAGAAGGAGGCGAGGATGACTAGAAACATATGTGGGGGAAAGGTTCAGCTATACCGACCCAGGCAAAGCATGCAATTACCCCAAAGCTGTGCACAGAATGACCACTTGGCCATTGGCCTAACAAATATACTGCTTTTCACTCTCTGGAATGGGAAGAAAGTCCTGAGCAGACCAGTCCAAAGAATAGCTTGTTTTCATGATAACACACTAAATGCACCCATTTGCTCAGCAGCCAGCGACTCTGCAGACGATGGCTGGTCCCCGTGGTCTGAGTGGACCTCTTGCTCTGTGACCTGTGGCAATGGAATCCAGCAGCGTGGCCGCTCCTGCGACAGCCTCAACAACAGATGCGAGGGCTCCTCTGTGCAGACGCGGACCTGCCACATCCAGGAGTGTGACAAGAGATGTAAGTGTTTGGCCGCTTGAGGATGTGGAGACCTGACTTGTCCTTGTTGTCACCAATAGCAACTCCAGAGCACAGAGGTTGAGGGCACAGGTTCTAGGCTCTGATCTAATCCCAGTTCTCTGCCTTATCTGTGCACCCTTGAGCACAGCTTATCCTCTCTGAGGCTCTTTCCTTACCTGTAAATTGGGGGTAAAAATAGTTTAAAGATTTTTAGTTTGGCGAGTTTGAAGATTTGGTTTAGAGGATGCATTTAAAGTGTTAACATAGAGCTTGGCTTGTGGGAAGCACCATATAACCATCAGGTTTGTCCTTTAGTTAAACAGGATGGCGGCTGGAGCCACTGGTCCCCATGGTCATCTTGCTCCGTAACATGTGGAGACGGTGTGATCACAAGGATCCGGCTCTGCAACTCCCCCAGCCCCCAGATGAATGGGAAGCCGTGTGAGGGCAAAGCCCGGGAGACCAAAGCCTGCCAGAAAGACGCCTGCCCCAGTAAGTGCATGCATCCCCCGGCATGGTGCTGGCAGCTCCACCCCGCTGGCTGCCTGGCATCCATGAGTCACAGACGGGGGGAGGTTGCCTCCTAGAGAAACAAACAGAAGCACAGCCCTGCAGGGCACAGCAGCTTCTTCTAATGGCAAATAGAACCATTTCAGATTCACCCTCTTCCCAGACATCCTTACCATGTGTCAGGGTCATGGAGGTTTATTGAACACGCTCAGGAGAGTCTCCTGTGAAGGTAAAGTGTTTGAAAATTGGTTTTAGCTTTGGCCTGTGGTTCATTTTCTTACAGTCAATGGAGGCTGGGGACCCTGGTCACCATGGGACATCTGTTCTGTCACCTGTGGAGGAGGGGTACAGAAACGTAGCCGGCTCTGCAACAACCCCACACCCCAGTTTGGAGGCAAGGACTGCATTGGTGATGTGACAGAAAACCAGATCTGCAACAAGCAAGACTGTCCCATTGGTAAGTCACACAGCCCAGGCAGCCCAGGACAAAACCACTTAATGGCATGGTCAGCTTTCATGGGGGTTCAGTCTGAATGGTCCTGAGTGGTTTGATTAAAATGCCAGATGGACAACATAATCTCAAAAGTTAGCAGTTACACAGACCTTACAATATTATACCCCCATTTAAAGTGACCAGAATGGCAGTAACAGCAGCTGAGACCCACATTTGCCTGTCACTCTTATCTCAGATGGATGCCTGTCCAATCCCTGCTTTGCTGGTGTCCAGTGTACCAGCTACCCTGATGGCAGCTGGAAGTGTGGTGCCTGTCCCCCAGGCTATAGTGGAGATGGCGTCGAGTGCAAAGACGTTGATGAGGTGAGGAGCTGGGAGCTACCAGACCTAGGAAAGCATCTCATCTGCCTTGGTCACTTCTTGTGGCAGTGTTCTCTAAACATGAACAAACCTGTTTCTTCCACAGTGCAAAGAAGTCCCTGATGCCTGCTTCAACCACAATGGAGAGCACAGGTGTGAGAACACAGACCCCGGCTACAACTGCCTGCCCTGCCCACCGCGCTTCACTGGCTCGCAGCCCTTCGGCCGGGGCGTGGAACATGCCACCGCCAACAAGCAGGTAGAGCAGAGGGGACTAGTAGATGGGAGTAGTGGGGGGTGTCCTTGACTGAGCTAGCCATGAATGCAGGGAATGTCCTCTCACACCCTTCAAGGAAAGCAGGGAAGGGGGTGAGCGTCAATCTAGCTTTTAGAAACAGGACTAGAAAATGAATTGTTCATCCAGCAGAGAAAATTGGTCCATCACATTTGACCATGCTGCTCTGGAGTGAGTTGTGAGTGGCTGGATTTGTAAGTGCCAGGGTGATGTGCAAGTTCAAGGAAAACACACATAAAGCCATGTCAGCCTATAACCTGGCATTGACATTCCCAGGGGAGGATGGGGAAGACTGGCACTCTTCCCATGGATCTCTGTCCAGAGGCAATGGGGAGCTGGGGACCCTCCAAGGCTCTGCCTTAACGTCAGAATGTTGTGCCTTCAGGTATGCAAGCCCCGAAACCCCTGCACAGACGGGACACACGACTGCAACAAGAACGCCAACTGCAACTACCTGGGCCACTACAGCGACCCCATGTACCGCTGCGAGTGCAAGCCTGGCTACGCCGGCAACGGCATCATCTGCGGGGAGGACACAGACCTGGACGGCTGGCCCAACGAGGACCTGCTGTGCGTGGCCAATGCAACTTACCACTGCAGAAAGGTAGCCCGCCCTCACCCGCCTCCAGAAACTGTATCAAGGGGATGAGCTGAGGAATTGCTTAAACTTGGGGAATGGAACGGAAAGATCAAATCATCCAAAGGCAGAGGAACACTAATTCTTATTATATCACTTCATGCCAAGAACATGAATGGGACAGGCCCTTTGGGCAATTGTGTTCCACAGTCGATTATGTTGTCCAAAAAAAGTTCATTTCTCTACCAAATGCCAGCAGAGCATGACCCGTGTTCCCGGTATATATAAAGTTTAGAGCATTTATACAAAGTATTTATGTGTGTGTGTGTGTGTGTGTGTGTGTGTGTATAGATCCTCCAAGCAAACTTTTTTGTCTTCCCACTGAAAATACTTGCTGTCACAGAGTAGCATTCGGTTCTGTCTGCAGTGTTTCGGTGCACGCTCTAGTGCATGAGCTGCGCAAAAGGCTTGCAAACTGCAGCTGCAGTGTGTCTTCTCTTTCCAGGATAATTGCCCCAACCTTCCCAACTCGGGGCAGGAAGACTATGACAAGGATGGAATCGGCGATGCCTGCGATGATGACGATGACAATGATAAGATTCCAGATGACAGGGTAAAATTGTTTTCCATTCCTCTTTCAGCTTTTGTGTTCAGCAACAGCCTGTAACCCTTAAGATTCAACAAAATTACTGATATTTAGTCATCAGAAATTATTCATTGTGATTCTGTAGTTTTCAGATACAAATGTTGCCAAGAGAATTTTTAAATGAGGGTTTTGTTTTTCATCACAGCTTGCCTTTCCCCTAGTTGGAGCAAAAAGTTACAATGTGTGAGCAAATGACACTTTGCTCCCCATATTGGTTTCAAGTGTCTTCTCTAGGTCACAGTAAGGTTTTCTCTGCTTGCACCCAGAATGGAGATGTTGACTTTCTATTTACATCTCACTGACTCATAACCAACAGAAATTCATTTTTCATTCATTATGTCCTGGCTTTTAACTTTTGCAGTGATCATTTTACAGGGGACTTAGTATATCCACCGAGTAGAAAATGATTGTTGCACATTTTCACAGTTTTATATATATTATGCATGTGATTTGAGGCTAGTTTCATGGACCAAGTTGTACAGTGCTCTGCTTCTTCTCTTGGCAGGACAACTGTCCATTCCATTACAACCCAGCCCAGTACGACTATGACAGAGATGACGTGGGAGACCGCTGTGACAACTGCCCGTACAACCACAACCCAGACCAGGCCGACACAGATAACAATGGGGAAGGAGACGCCTGCGCAGCTGACATTGATGGGGACGGTAGGGCGCTCCCTGATTCCAGCCAGCCCGTAGGCAGCTGTGACGGCATTCAGCTCTCAGCCTTGAACAGCGCTGGCTGTTAGTGTGCAGTCTGGTTGAAACAGCTGAGGCTAAAGATTCCAGCTCTTATCTGTCCCGTGTTCTCTGCAGGTATCCTCAATGAACGGGACAACTGCCAGTATGTCTACAATGTGGACCAGAAAGACACTGACATGGACGGGGTTGGTGATCAATGTGACAACTGCCCCCTGGAACACAATCCAGACCAGGTAGGTAGATTCCTTTCAGAATCTTTCAGTAAACTGTTAGAATATCCCTTTCTAAGCCGCTTTTAAAAACAGAAGAGTTTAAGTTCAAACACTTTCACTACCATGGCTATCAGTGATCTCATAGCCAATTACAGCATTTCCATGTGAACAGTTTGCCTGACCTAAGCTCTTTGCAGAGTTCCATAGGTCTTTAGCATGACAGTCTTGTAACTTCAATCTTATCCTCTATAAGAAGCCCACATGATCTGCTCAGTGGAATCTACCATTGTTAAGATAAATTATACAAAGCAGAAATCTGTGACTGACAACTGTACAGGAATATTAATCATGTCTGAAACTAAGAGATGGAAGAAAATATCCCTAAGCAAGATACACAGCCATTTTCATGGCTCATGATATAATCTGACTGCAAGAAAATCAAACTAAAAATATTTCCCCAAACTGGAGAAATCCCTGTTTCTTTGTCATTCTTCAAGTGTTTTGGCATTGCAAACAGATAATTCTGTACCGGTGCTACGAAGTACTGCAAACAGACACAGCCAGAACAAGTTCCATGTCTGAAGGTGTTTCTTTTCTGGTGTAATCGCTCATCATTTATTTTCTCAGTGCAAAACTTAAGGCTTTTTTTTCCCCTAAAAGCCATTATTCTGGAAATTTAGAAACCACCTTTTTATAAATGCAAATATTTTTTAAAAGATTCAAGAAATGATAAAGCCAGCTAATTTCTGGAGGAATCCAGAAACTCTCCTACTATTTGCTCTATGACTTTCTCTAAAACAAAAAGCACCAGGAGGAATTGCTTTGGGGAAATAGGGAAAAGCATGAATGATTTGGGATAGCATTTTTGATCAAAAGGCATTGAGGGTCATCTGTTTTGAATTTGAGTCTTACTGTAAATTAAACCTCAGTGCCATTTAACCTCCCGGGATAAGGTGTTGGTTCTTCAGATGATAATAAAATTTATAACAATTCATCATGTAAAAATCTTAATGGCAAAGAGCATAAATACTGGCAAGCAAAATTGCAATTTGTGTATAAATAATCTGTAAGCATTCCATATGTAGTGAATAAGGTAAAAAAGGTACTCTGAGAAATATGGTTTTGAAAAAAATTAGAATTTTGACTTTACCTGAGCCAACACTGGACAATCCTTTTGGACTAGATATGTAAAACCAAATACCTAAAAGAGAAGAAAATGATTTATCCCACCATACAGGTTACCCAGTATGTATGAAAAGCAGTGCATGTTGCCATGATTTAATGACCTGGAGTAGAAGTTGACGTGTCAACAATTTCCTAACTGAAAATTTGAATAGAACATAAATTGTACCCAGAGCATTCAATTCATCTATTAAGATATAAGTAGTTAATATGGCATTCTATCCTTAGTGATGAAATGATGCTTTCTATTTAATTTTATTTAGAAAGTTTTCTGTTTTAAAAGAACTTTCAAATATCCCTTTAAAAACTAATACATACAAGGATCAAGAATAAAACATTTAAGATTTGTTGATATAGATGTGAAACCTCACTGGTCTTATCAGACACTGGAGAATCTCCGTAAGTTTTCTTTAGCATCAGGGATTCACATTCCAACTCACCCTCTGTCTCTTTCAGCTCGACTCTGACTCGGACCGCATTGGAGACACCTGTGACAACAATCAGGATATTGATGAAGACGGCCACCAGAACAACCTGGACAACTGTCCCTACGTGCCCAATGCCAACCAGGCTGACCATGACAAGGATGGCAAAGGCGACGCCTGTGACCATGATGACGACAATGATGGCATTCCTGACGACCGGGACAACTGCAGGCTGGTGCCCAATCCTGACCAGAAGGACTCTGATGGTGAGTCACTGGAGCCACCTGTAAAGCGAGTAACTGAAACCATGGCTGTCTGGATTGAGGAAATAAAAACAAAGCTGAATACATTTGAGGATGAAGAGACTAAAATGTTAACTTTGACAAGACAGTGAATTTCTGGCACCAGTAATGGTGTTTTGGAATTTCACTGAACTCTTGCCTTTTTGCCTTTAGGTGATGGTCGAGGTGATGCTTGCAAAGATGATTTTGACCAGGACAAGGTGCCAGACATTGATGACATCTGTCCCGAAAATGTTGATATCAGTGAGACTGATTTCCGCCGATTCCAGATGATTCCTCTAGATCCCAAAGGGACATCCCAGAATGACCCTAACTGGGTTGTACGCCATCAGGGTAAAGAACTTGTCCAGACTGTCAACTGTGACCCTGGACTTGCTGTAGGTGAGTAGAGAGTTCTTCAAACGAAAGGCCAGTGTTACAGGGGAAAGAAGCCAATGTAAAAGCAGGCAGTTGCATGTGTCCCCGTGAGTGCTAAAATGGCTGGGAATGTGACAGAGAACCTCCAGAAGGCCGCAGGTTTTAAGCTGGGTGTGGCCTCCTCTTCCAGGTTATGACGAATTTAACGCCGTGGACTTCAGCGGCACCTTCTTCATCAACACCGAGAGGGACGACGACTATGCCGGCTTTGTGTTTGGCTACCAGTCCAGCAGCCGCTTCTATGTTGTGATGTGGAAGCAAGTCACTCAATCCTACTGGGACACCAACCCCACGAGGGCTCAGGGGTACTCTGGACTTTCCGTAAAGGTTGTAAACTCCACCACGGGGCCTGGCGAGCACCTGCGGAATGCCCTGTGGCACACAGGAAACACCCCTGGCCAGGTGAGAACAACGCCCTGCAGGAGGGGAAGGGAGGTTGTGTTTGGCCAAGCCTCCCACCAGGGAGTCTTAGACATCACGTTCCCAGCATCACCAACTATAGCATTAAGCTCTGCATTGCAAAAACCATCCTAGCATCTGAGAGGGTAGCTCACTTGAGATCAAAAGGCTAAAACTGTTTGTTTTAGCCTCTTCAAACAAACAAAAATGTCAACATCCCTTCTCTTTGCTGATATGCACATTCAAGGCTATATGCATAGCCAATAAAGCCCTTGGGGAAAAAAATCCTACATTGCAGCCCTCTAGTTTGGGTCAACTCAGTACCTTTTCAAGTACCATTTCAAGTACCATTCCATTTCATGGAATCTAACATAAATCTTATAATGAAGCTGTTTCAACCTTTGCTTTTCCTTTTCCTCCAGGTGCGCACACTGTGGCATGACCCTCGTCACATCGGCTGGAAAGATTTCACTGCCTACAGATGGCGTCTGAGCCACAGGCCAAAGACAGGTTTCATCAGGTAGGATTGCTCTGATTAAATATCCCTTAAGTCATACTGACAGGCAGGGAGGAGGGGACCAAAGGTAAGGGTGGCACTAAGGTGATTTCCTTTTTTCCCCGCAGAGTGGTGATGTATGAAGGGAAGAAAATCATGGCTGACTCAGGACCCATCTATGACAAAACCTATGCCGGTGGGAGACTAGGCTTGTTTGTCTTCTCGCAAGAAATGGTGTTCTTCTCCGACCTGAAATATGAATGCAGAGGTAGGAGCAAAATGACAGTGAATATATAGGTGAAATCCCTAATTCAGACCAGTATCAAGAACGTCAGTCATGCAAGAGGCTGATATAAAGGCTGCATAAGACACGGAGTTGTTTCTATCTTGCTGTTGAAGACACAGTGATAAAAAATGAAACAATGAAAGCCTTAGAAAGCAGAGCATAAGTTCTGGAAGGTTATGCTATATCAAACACCTCGCAACGGTGTTCAAACACATTAATGTGTAATTTTATAAACTACCAATCTCAAAATATACTTTTGCCATTATAAAAGTAGAGCTGAGCCAAGGTTGTTAATATATTAGTCGATATTAAGATTACAGTGCCTCAGTGAATACAGTTTATGTATTTATGTGTTTATATATTTATTTCACAGATTCCTAATCATCAAACTGTTGATCGAAAGACTGATCATAACCAATGCTGGTATTGCACCTTCTGGAACCATGGGCTTTAGAAAACCCCCAGGATCGCTCCTCGCTGCCTGCCTTTGCTCTCTGCTTGCATGAGTGTGGACTCCTAGAACATGTGACTTGCCTCAAGAAAATGCAATTTTCCAAATCAGACCCTGCATTCAGCCTCTGACTGAGAAGAATCTTCCAAGGAGACAAACAATGACTTTGGTTGGCTTTTGCAAAAGCAAAAGCATCCACATGCTTTGGTTGGAAGGTGCCTGTCCCACTCTGCTTTTGTCAGAGCAGAATGCGACTGTGAGGCCAGCTCTGAGCAGTGGACTCCAAACTGTTTTCAGGCATGTGAGAGAAGGGAGGACTCACTAGAATTGACAAACAAAACCAGCCCTGACCTACTCCCTCTGGAATGGCGGGGGCGGGGGGCCAAAGCCCAAAGGGGAGGATGCATACCCAAGAGACGATTGTATGAAGAAAATATGGAGGAACTGTTACATTTTTGGTACTAAATCATTTTCAGGGGATTGAAAGACTATTGCTGGATTTCATGATGCTGACCCGTGTTAGCTGATTAACCCACATAAATAGGCACTTAAATAGAAGCAGGGAAGGAAGGAAAAGACTGGCTTCTGGACTTCCTCCCAGATTTCCACCCCTTAACACATCACCTGTAGTGACCAGAACAGGGAGTTGGAGTTAAACCAACTCAAGGCAATGCTGACTGCCGCAGCTTGGTTCTATTGAAATTGTCAGTTGTATTCCAGATGTAGCTTCTGCAGATGTAGCAGGAAAATAAGAAAACACACCATCTCAGTGAGCACCAGGCTGTCTCCCAAGGGACGGGCAGCCCGTGCTTGTATTTTTATGGTTAGAAAGGCACAAAATTATCAACTAAGACATTCCTTTTCTCTCTTTTTTTCCTGAATATCATGGAGTTTTCCAGTTGTCTCTTTTGGACTGTAGTTTTTAGTGTTTTAAACAAACACTTTACAATGTAAACTATTTATTTTTTACTTATTCTGGGGGATCTGTCTGAAAGACTATTCATGGAACAGGAAGAAGCGTAAGGACTATCCATATCATCTTTGCTACAAGTCATTATGACTGTAAGATTGTAAATACAGATTATTTATTAACTCTGTTCTACCTGGAATTTAGGTTTCATATGGAAAGTGTTTGAGAGCAGGTAGTTGAGATTGATCAGCAAATCTTTCACAGGAATGGCACAAGGAAACCAGCATAGCAAGCTGCTCTTCACCTTGTGCTTAGACTGAATGATTTGGAATTCTTTTTTCCTTTTTTTTCCCAAGTGGAATTACTTGGTTGTCCATTTGCAAGTGTTTTTAGTTTGCAAAGAAAGCCAAGAGGCCATTAATACTGTCTTATCCCATCCCTTGTGCCTATTTCCAGGGAGATGAAAAGCATCTACATTTATTATTTTTGCCTTTTTCCAAAAGAAAAAAATGACAAAGGTGAAACTTGTATACAAATATTACCTCATTTGTTGTGTGACTGAGTAAAGAATTTTGGGATCAAACAGAAAGAGTTTAAGTGTCTAACAAACTTAAAGCTACTGTAGTACCTAAAAAAATAAAAAATCAATGTTGTACATAGTATAAAAATTCTTTGCAGAAAAGTATTCCCAGTAAGGAAATAGCATTGAAATGTTAAATACATTTTCTGAAAGTTGTTTTTTTCTATCATCTTGTATACCGTTGCTTTATTTTTATAAATTATTTTCTCAATGCCTTTGGAATAGATATCTCAGATTGTGTAGATATGCTATTTAAATAATTTATCAGGAAATACTGCCTGTAGAGTTAGTATTTCTATTTTTATAAAATGTTTGCACACTGAATTGAAGAATTGTTCGTTTTTTGTTTTGTTGATTTGTTTTTTGCTTGTTACCCTCCTCCCTGTTTTTACTATTTGCCAATACTTTTCTAGGAATGTGCTTTTTTTGTACACATTTTTATCCATTTTACATTCTAAAGCAGTGTAAGTTGTATATTACTGTTTCTTATGTACAAGGAACAACAATAAATCATATGGAAATTTATATTTATACTTACTGTATCCGTGTTTATTTGATTTCTGGCCTTACGTTATGAGGTATGGGTAAACTGAATCCTTAAGCCAATAGAGCATACACAAACAGAAATCACAGGAACGGTAACGTTCCCAGTTCCTATACAATTTAAGAAGACGCAGTTGCTTAGATGACGTATTTGCTGGATTTGTGGAATAAAAGAACAAAATAAATTAGCCTGTCATACTAAAAACAAGCAATGAGAAATGACCACCCCCACAAGATGTGGGACTCAAAAGGATATAAGTTTATATTTTACTAATGTCACTAAATGTCATTTATCGAATCCTTTTCAAAGCCCACTTCTGTTCCTGAAAATAAAAAGGAGAACAGGAGTGAAGCACATACTCACAGCTACATCTTCCGACCCATGAATGAGGACACCAGGCTGTGAAGAAGCTTTAGAAATGTTAGTGAAGGACAAACTGTCCTTGAAAAGCTCGGTCAAATTCTATAGAGATCACATTTTGGAGAGTGACTATGCCTTTGGTCAGAAAGATGATTTAAGAGAGGGAGAACTGGGAATAAATCCTAATACACACACACACACACACATATGTACACACACACATATAAAATATCAACTTATTGTGAGAAAGCCAAAGCCTTACAATAAGCAGAACCTGAGCTTCAGGTGTGCTAACCATGAATGTAGAATACCATCCAATTTTTAGTTTTAAAAAGAATTTTTAAAAATTTTAGAATAAAAATTTTTATGAATAAAGATCTCCCTTTGAGGTCCATTAAACAAAAAGGACAGGCTGAGTGAGACAGAATCTTTTTTCCCCTTACTGACTTTTCTCTCTCATTCTAGAAACATATATAAGTATAAATTGCCAAATCACTTTATGGTATCTAGGTGAAGAATCAGGAACTGGAAGGTGTTGGTTATAAACTTTGGAAAACTGATTTGAAAGAATTATTCTTTGAAACATGACACCATTCATTCTCAGAGCAGCTCAGCCCCTGAAGTCTTGGAAGAGAATTCAAATTCACTTTTAAGTAACGAAACAAAAGTAACTGATAGTATCAGGATGGGACAGAAGACACTGGGACCTGGAGCTTTCTGACCAGGAATGCTCCATATGCACTCCAAGACTGACCTTCGAATCATGTTGTACTGAAATAAAGGACTTGTTAAAAATTTAAACTACGCCATCGGGGTGATAGCTCTCTCCTTCTGTAGGAGTTTATTGTCATGCGTTTCCGAGTTGGACTGAACGGCAATAAACTCTAGGTCCTATGGGAATTTACAATAAAGGTGGTGTCAGTAGCTTTCTTGAGGAATCATAAGTAAAAAAAAAAAAAACCTCAAATTTTAAGATTCTAAATTTATTCCTGAAATGAGTTAGCTCTTGCTCTTTCATACTTTTTCTCTACCTTTTCTGGGGGCAAACACTCAGGTCTAGAGGGAAACTTAAAATAAAAACTCTGCTTTTTAAAGAACATTTTCTTTCTTATCAAGGTAATCTTTCATTTAATTTGGAGCCTATTGAGTATATTATACAAATTCAGCTTGCCAGCTCTTTGTTAGAGGTAGGTACCTTCAGTTTACATGCTATGGAAGGGTCTCATTCCTTTCAAGGGTAGAATTAATTACTTAATCATTCTACTTTCCTACCCTCTGTTAAACTTTTGTAACATAAAGGTCCACTATGCCCCAAATACCATTTGGAGAAATATATTATAAGCCATAAACTATCTTCTCGCCATCTATCTCCCTCTCCTCTTCTCTCCCTCCCTCTCTCTCTGTCTTTCTCTCTCTCACACACACACATACTTACCAATCAAATACCAGAAGCACATGGGTTTGGAAAAGACATAAAATGTTCTCATAAATTCAGGTTACTAACTTGTAACTAACAAACCCTCTCTCTTAAAATAGTAATACAGCTTTTTTAAAACCAGCTTATCTTTATTTGCTGAATTCTAAAAGGTAAACTCTGAAAGACGATAACAAACTAAACGTCATATATGAAATAATTCAGTCAAACTTCTGCTTATGAAAAGTACCAATAAGGTTCCCTAACATTGTTTTGTTGGGAAAAATTCATTTCTCTTCACAGCAAGCTATACTTACTTAACAGGCATAGAGAGAAGGAAAGAAGGGAAATCAGGGCAAAACCACAAGTCATGGTCAACAAACCTGTCTAAACCCCAACAAAGTAGTAATGTGTAATATCAAATATAAAACAATCATAAAACTTCAACTAGTTTTACCATAGCACGCACACATAAAATGTTGGTTTCTATAATGCAATAAAAAACAATTTTCCTGGGAATTTCAATGAGGAAAAACCAGTGAGAAATTTACCACAAGTCTCAAAAAATACCAAAAAAATATGATCCAGAAAGAGAGAATCTAAACATTAAAATCGTCATTTGAGGAATGGTCTCTATAATGCATTCACTGAATTAAAAGAATTTGGAAAAAAATGTATTTTAACTTAATTTACCAACTCTCTTAAAAGCACAACCCAGCAAGTCAGTGCTTAAGATTCTTTACATTCTTCTGTCACATCTTCAGTCTCCTGTTCATCTGCACATTAAAAAGAATAACCAAATTTGTCAGATACCTGTGCATAGTTAAGAAAAATTATCAACCTATGTTTTATAAACATTAAATCCTTTTACACATAAGACGAGTCACATTTTCATTTAATATTTATTGTACAATCACCACTGTGGAGCAAATATTAAATTTATTTTAATATTTATTGAATATTAAAATCAATATTCAAAATAGCCAAAATCACTGCAGACAGTGATTGCGGTCATGAAATTAAAAGATACTTGCTGACCAGCCTAGTCAGCATATTAAAAACCAGAGACATTACTTTGCCGACAAAGGTCCATCTAGTCAAAGCTATGGTTTTTCCAGTAGTCATGTGTGGATGTGAGATCTGGACCATAAAGAAGGCTGAGTGCCAAAGAATGATGCTTTTGAACTGTGGTGCTGGAGAAGACTCTTGAGGGTCCCTTGGACTGCAAGGAGATCCAACCAGTCCATCCTAAAGGAAACCAGCCCTGACTATTCATTGCAAGGACTCATGCTGAAGCTGAAGCTCCAATACTTTGGCCACCTGGTGCGAAGAGCTGACTCACTGGAAAAGACCCTGATGTTAGGAAAGATTGAAGGCAGGAGAAGGGGACAACAGAGGACGAGATGGTTGGATGGCATCACTGACTCGAAGAACGTGAAGGACCAGGAAGTCTGGTGTGCTGCAGTCCATGGGGTCACAAAGAGCTGGACACGATTGAGCAACTGAACTGAACTGCATGGTCACCACAAGCTGTACACAAAACTTATAACAAAAAGTGAATGGTAAGGGGCTTGCCTTCACTGAGCTTACAGCTATGGGATAGTTTTTTGGGTTTTGAACTAAAATGGTTATGAATTTGGAGACATACATCAAAATGATCATTATCATTATTATTTGCTTTGTACTAAGATTCCAGGAAGCTGGGTGAAACAAGAAGTAAATGTGACAGTTACGGTAGATAAGAACTGATCGCATTTCATCTCTTCAATGTTAGAAACAAATTGAGACACTAACCACAGTGGAATGTAAATATTCTTCTAATCTTAGTAAGAAGCTTTTCATATAAGGCAGAATTGACAATAGCACCAAATAAAAGACAATAAAAGAGAATCAGGAGAAACTGGAACCCTCAAACACTGCAGGTGGGAATGTAAAGGAGGCAGCTGACTTGGGGAACGTCTGACAGTTGCTCGAAAGGTTACCATAGACCCAGCAATTCTACTCCTAGGTATGTCCCCTAGAGAAACATGTTTGAGCTCAATCCCTCAGTCATATCTGACTCTTTGTGACCCCATGGACTATAACCCGCCAGGTTCCTCTGTCCATGGGACTTTTCAAGCAAGAATACGAGAGTAGGTTGCCATTCCCTCCTCCAGGGGATCTTCCTGACCCAGGGATTGAACCCACAATCTCCTGCATCTCCTGCATTGCAGGCAGACTTTTTTTTTTTTAACTGATGGCTGAGCCATCACAGAAGCCCCAAATGAAAATATGTATTTACCCAAAAACCTGCACACCATGATTAATAGCAGAATTACATATAACAGCCAAAAAGTTAGAAACAACTCAAATGTCCATCAGCTAATGAATGGATAAGGAGAATATTATTCAATAATAAAAGAGTAAAGTACTGATACAAGTCACAACATGAATGAATCTTAAAAACATTATAATAAATAAGGGGTCAGACACAAAAGGCCACATATTATATGATCTCATTTATATGAAGTGTCCAGACTAGGCAAATTCATACAGTCATAAAGTAGGTTAGTGATCAGCTAGGGCTGGGGGTTGGGGGAAAATGGGCAGTGACTGTGAATGGGTATGGTATTTTTCTCTAGGACAAGGAAAATATTGTAAAATTGATAGTGGTGATGAATGCAAAATTCTGTGAACATTC
This sequence comes from Bubalus kerabau, assembly GCF_029407905.1. Classification (NCBI taxonomy): domain Eukaryota; kingdom Metazoa; phylum Chordata; class Mammalia; order Artiodactyla; family Bovidae; genus Bubalus; species Bubalus kerabau. The sequence continues at coordinate 40,160,186 of NC_073633.1, forward strand.
TAAAACCCACTGAATTGCATGGTATTGTTGAAATGTTACCCCAAAAAGGTTATACCCATGTCCTAATCCCTGATACCTATGAAAGTCATCCACTTGGGAAAAGCGTCTTTGCAGATATAATTAAGGATCTTGAGACAAGAGCATCCTGGATTATACAAGTGGGACCTACATTAATGAACAAATGTCCTTATAAGAGACAAGCAGAGGGAGATTTGAGACACGTGCAGAGAGAGAATGACAATGTGAAGACAGAGTCAGAGACTGGAGTGATATGGCCACAAAGCGAAGAAGCCAAAGAATGTCAACAGCCTGAGAGAGTGGAAGAAGCAAGGAAGCATCCTTCCATAAAGCCTCCAGGCAGAGCGTGGCCTTGCTGACATCTTGATTTCAGACTTCGGCCTCCAGAACTATGAGATGATAAATTTTTGTTGTGATCATGTGCTGTAGCAACTGTAGGAAACTAACGCAGGTGTTTTGGAGAAGGCAATGGCACCCCACTCCAGTACTCTTGCCTGGAAAATCCCATGGATGGAGGAGCCTAGTAGGCTGCAGTCCATGGGGTCGCGGAGAGTCACGACTGAGCGACTTCACTTTCACTTTTCACTTTCATGCATTGGAGAAGGAAATGGCAACCCACTCCAGTGTTCGTGCCTGGAGAATCCCAGGGATGGCGGAGCCTGGTGGGACACGACTGAAGTGACTTAGCAGCAGCAGCAACGCAGGTGTTTAGGGTAGATGTCAATAAAGCGGTTACTTTAAAAATCAATCTAATATTTAACAACAAATGATTTGGAGTTTCAGAGTACAATGAGAAATGTAGTGACACTGTCAATGCATGGAGAAGAAATATTAGCATGGAGAGGAAGGTGGGATGTATGAAAGTGCACCTCAGTATCTCACGTGTGAGGTGAGGAATAAGCCCTCGGCACCACATCTTCATAAGTGCTAGTCCTTCCATCTGGAGTGCTCTCCTTCTCACCCAGTAAGTGACCACTCATCCTCAGAAGCTCAATTCAAACGCCACCTCCCCATCTCTCCAATCATTCATCATTCCCTCTAGTGTTGCCAAATACTTTGTCCAGAAGCTCTTATACTTGGCCCCATATGCTGACATTGTCTGCTTTAAGTGCCTGACTTCATTAATATCCTATGAAATAATTCAGAGCAGTGATCATGCCCTACTCACCTGATAACCTAGGAACAGCATCCTTAATGAATGAATACGATGGAACCCTGGAGCAGGTTTTAGTCATAACTTCAAACAACAGAATCACCCAGACCCCATCCTCAGAAACTGGCTTTAAAAAACACAGATGCCCAGAGCCAACCCCTAGAAATTGATTTAATTCTGGAATGGAAACAAGGTATTAACCTGTTGGTAAATATTACCTGATGATTCTAATGTGCAGAAATAAGAAGCACTGTCTAAGGGATGGACTCAGTATAGCTTTACATGCCAGGCAGACCTGAGGCAGATGCCAAAGACAGAGGTCTGAAAATCAAAAGTACACAAAGTACAGATGATCCCATACCAGCTAGGTATGTCTCCAAATAAAATACTAGCCATGAAAAAGTAGTAGAGAGCTAAAGAATAGGACTAGCTTGCTCTCAAGGAGAAGGCAATGGCAGCCCACTCCAGTCCTCTTGCCTGGAAAATCCCATGGATGGAGGAGTCTGGAAGGCTGCAGTCCGTGGAGTCACTAAGAGTCAGACACGACTGAGCATCTTCACTTTCACTTTTCACTTTCATGCATTGGAGAAGGAAATGGCAACCCACTCCAGTGTTCTTGCCTGGGGAATCCCAGGGAAGGGGGAGCTTGGTGGGCTGCTGACTATGGGGTCGCACAGAGTCAGACACGACTGAAGCAACTTAGCAGCAGCAGCAGCAGCAACAGCTTGCTCTCAGTGGTGAAGAAGAAGGTTACACACAAGAAGGAAAAGTGGGATGGGTAGGGAGGTAAAAGGACAGTCTGGAGAAGGCAGTGTCTTCATTAAAATGAAATTCAAGAGGATAAAGCAGGGCTTGAGCAGGCAGGAAAAGAAGATACTTTCTGATATTATTTTCACCATCACCACATAGGCTGCTATTTTTTTTTGTTTATAATCCTAAAATAGAGTGACAAGTAAACCATCTAATTCAGATCTTCTCAAACTTCAGTAATGGAGAAGGCAATGGCACCCCACTCCAGTGTTCTTGCCTGGAAAATCCCATGGACGGAGGAGCCTTGTAGGCTGCCATCCATGGGGTTGCACAGAGTCCATGGGGTCACTAAGAGTCAGACACAACTGAGCAACTTCACTTTCACTTTTCATTTTCCTGCATTGGAGAAGGAAATGGCAACCCACTCCAGTGTTCTTGCCTAGAAAATCCCAGGGATGGGGGAGCCTGGTGGGCTGCCATCCATAGGGTTGCCCAGAGTCGGACACGACTGAAGCGACTTAGCAGCAGCAGCAACACACTTCAGAATGCATACACCTACTGGAGGGCATCTTGTTAAAATGCAGAACCTGATACAGTAGGTCTGGGACTCTGCAGCTCTAACAAGCTCCCAAGGGATGCCAATACTGCTGGTTCATAAATCTAGTCTACAGTCATGATCTTCAGTAACTCTTTCATGTTTTCATTTTATTCAATTTGAATGATGCAGTGGAATCAGAAGTTCCCAATACTTGACAAAGTGATAAGTTCATTACAATTAAATATCAAAACTCTCCAACATACCATTGTTCACTTTATACTACTAAATAAAACAGTAGAGAAAGTGTTATTTTATGATAGAGAAAATAATCAGGGGGAAAATATTTCTATGTAGTCTACCCCAAGAAGAACTGAATTAGGGAACTACAGTCAATAATTTTTTATTAAACTATAATGAAAAATAGTTTCAAAAATAATATATGTGTATATGTTTAAATGAATCACCTTGCTATTTATTTATTACCTTGCTAACCTGAAATACTGTAAATCAACTATACTTCAACAAAATATATATTAAGAAAAAAAAGAAAATTAGTTGAGAGTAACTTGAAAAAATAAATTCATCAGATACAAATTTACTATATACTAAGGTCTTACATAAAACAGGAATTAACACTGAGAATTTCTAATATGCCAACTGTGATATTTTGATTAAAGAAACTTCGGAGGGTTAGCTTACTAAGAGCATCTGAGAAGCAATTAGTAGATTTGGAAAAGTAATTTCACATGATAACTAGGAGGCCTGAAGGCACACACTATTTGAGAGAAAGAGAATGCCATCAAAGCAATGATGAGTTGAACATTACCCTACGAGCAGGACAAAATATTTTTACTGGAAAAAAATCAGCTAGCAGTGGTAGTATTTTCAGAATCTCACTGTCCCACTGCAAACCAGTAAGACTATAGTACAAAAATGTATATATACATTGTTGTATATATAGTACAACTCTCTCAAAACAATCTAATTCCCTTCAGACTGCTCAGGTGGTAGGAGCAAGGATATACATTCACTCAGACCTCCTTCAATCCAAGGAAACATCTTCCTCAAACCCGGTTTACCTGCACCCAGGCTCAATTGAGCAAGTTGCAATCAGATCCTTTGATGGGGAGAATTTTGAGATGAAATGTATTTGGACTATAAAGTTGTCATTATTTATCTTCATTACCTCCACTATAGTTTGCTGCTGCTAAGTCACTTCAGTCGTGTCCGACTCTGTGTGACCCCATAGACGGCAGCCCACCAGGCTCCCCGCCCCTGGGATTCTCCAGGCAAGAACACTGGAGTGGGTTGCCATTTCCTTCTCCAATGCAGGAAAGTGAAAACTAAAAGTGAAGTCGCTCAGTTGTGTCCTACTCTTAGCGACCCCATGGACTGCAGCCTACCAGGCTCCTCCGTCCATGGGATTGGCCCCAGGTAAATAACAGGGAGGGAACACAGCTCCACCCATCAACAGAAAACTGTATTAAAGATTTACTGAGCATGGCCCCGCCCATCAGAACAAGATCCAGTTTCCCCCTCAGTCAGTCTCTCCCATTAGGAAGCTTCCATAAGCCTCTTATCCTTCTTCATCAGAGGGTAGACAGACTGAAAACCACAATCACAGAAAACTAACCAATCTGATCACATGGACCACAGCCTTGTCCAACTCAGTGAAACTATAAGCCATGTCATGTAGGGCTATCCAAGACTGATGGATGGGTCAGGGTGGAGAGTTTTGACAAAATGTGGTCCACTGGAGAAGGGAATGGCAAACCACTTCAGTTTTCTTGCCTTGAGAACCCCATAAACAGTATGAAAAGGCAAAAAAATAGGACACTGAAAGATGAACTCCCCAGGTTGGTAGGTGCCTAATATGCTACTGGAGATCAGTAGAGATATAACTGCATAAAGAATGAAGAGAGGGAGCCAAAGTAAAACACACAGTTGTAGATGTGACTGGTGATAGAAGTAAAGTCCAATGCTGTAAACAGTAATATTGCATAGGAACTTGGAATGTTAGGTCCATGAAGCAAACAAATTGGAAGTGATCAAACAAGATATGCCAACACTTTAGGAATCAATGAACTAAAATGGACTGGAATCGGTGAATTTAACTCAATGACCATTATATCTACTACTGTGGACAAGAATCCCTTAGAAGACATGAAGTAGCCCTCATAATCAATAAGAGAGTCCAAAATGCAGTACTTTGATGCAATCTCAAAAATGACAGAATGATCTCTGTTCGTTTCCAAAGCAAATCATTCAATATCACAGTAATCCAAGTCTATGCCCGGACCAGTAAGGCTGAAGAAGCTAAAGTTGAATGGTTCTATGAATACCTAACAGTGTCAGACTTTATTTTTCTGGGCTCCAAAATCACTACAGATGGTGAACGCAACCATGAAATTAAAAGACGCTTACTCCTTAGAAGGAAAGTTATGACCAACCTAGAGAGCATATTCAAAAGCAGAGACATTACTTTGCCAACAAAGGTCTGTCTGGTCAAGGCTATGGTTTTTCCAGTGGTCATGAATGGATGTGAGAGTTGGACTGTGAAGAAGGCTGAGCGCCAAAGAATTGATGCTTTTGAACTGTGGTGTTGGAGAAGACTCTTGAGAGTCCCTTGGACTGCAAGGAGATCCAACCAGTCCATTCTGAAGGAGATCAGCCCTGGGATTTCTTTGGAGGGAATGATGCTAAAGCTGAAACTCCAGTACTTTGGCCACCTCATGCGAAGAGTTGACTCATTGGAAAAGACTCTGATGCTGAGAGGGATTGGGGGCAGGAGAAGAAGGGGACGACAGAGGATGAGATGGCTGGATGGCATCACTGACTCGATGGACGTGAGTCTGAGTGAACTCCGGGAGTTGGCGATGGACAGGGAGGCCTGGCATGCTGCGATTCATGGGGTCACAAAGAGTCAGACACGACTGAGCGACTGATCTGATCTCATCTGATGAATACCTACAAGACCTTCTAGAATTAACACCCAAAAAAGATGTCCTTTTCATTATAGGGGACTAGAATACAAAAGTAGGAAGTCAAAAAATACCTGGAGTAACAGGCAAATTTGGCCTTGGAGTACAGAATGAAGCAGGGCAAAGGCTAATAGTTTTGCCAAGAGAACACACTGGTCATAGCAAACACCCTCTTTCCATAAGACAAAAGAAGACTCTACACATGGACATCACCAGATGGTCAACACCGAAATCAGATTGATTATATTCTTTGCAGCCAACAATGGAGAAGCTCCATACAGTCAGCAAGAACAAGACTGGGAGCTGACTGTGGTTCAGATCATGAACTCTTTATTGCCAAATTCAGACTTAAATTGAAGAAAGTAGGGAAAACCACTAGACCATTCAGGTAAATCCCTTATGATTATACAGTGGAAGGTAGAAATAGATTCAAGGGATTAGATCTGATAGACATAGTGCCTGAAGAACTATGGACCAAGGTTTGTGACACTGAACAGGAGACAGGGATCAAGACCATCCCCAAGAAAAAGAAACCAAAAAAGGCAAAATGGTTGCCTGAGGAGGCCTTACAAATAGCTGTGAAAAGAAGAGAAGTAAAAGGCAAAGGAGAAAAGGAAAGATATATCCATTTGAATGCAGAGTTCCAAAGAATAGCAAGGAGAGATAAGAAAGCTTTCCTCAGTGATCAGTGCAAAGAAATATAAGAAAACTATAGAATGGGGAAGACTAGAGATCTCTTCAAGAAAATTAGAGATACCAAGGGAACATTTCATGCAAAGATGGGCTCAATAAAGGACAGCAATTGTATGGACCTAACAGAAGCAGAAGATATTAAGAAGAGGTGGCAAGAATACATGTAAGAACTGTACAAAAAAGATCTTCATGACCCAGATAATCATGATGGTGTGATCACTCACCTAGAGCCAGACATACTGGAATGAAAAGTCAAGTGGGCTTTGGGAAGCATCACTAGGAACAGCTATTGGAGGTGACGGAATTCCAGTTGAGCTATTTCAAATCCTAAAAGATGATGCTGTGAAAGTGCTGCACTCAATATGCCAGCAAATTTGGAAAACTCAGCAGTGGCCACAGGACTGGAAAAGGTCAGTTTTCATTCCAATCCCAAACAAAGGCAATGCCAAAGAATGCTCAAACTACTGCACAATTGCACTCATCTTACACGCTAGCAAAGTAATGCTCAAAATTCTCCAAGCCAGGCTTCAACAGCATGTGAACTATGAACTTCCAGATGTTCAAGATGGATTTAGAAAAGGCAGAGGAACCAGAGATCAAATTGCCAACATCCACTAGATTATCAAAAAAGCAAGAGAGTTCCAGAAAAACATCTATTTCTGCTTTATTGACTATGCCAAAGCCTTTGACTATGTGGATCACAACAAACTGTGGAAAATTCTGAAAGACATGGGAATACCAGACCACCTGACCTGCCTCTTGAGAAATCTGTATGCAGGTCAGGAAGCAACAGAGAGAACTGGACATGGAACAACAGACTGGTTCCAAATAGGAAAAGGAGTATGTCGAGGCTGTATATTGTCACCCTGTTTATTTAACTTATATGCAGAGTACATCATGAGAAACACTGGGCTGGAAGAAGCACAAGCTGGAATCAAGATTGCCAGGAGAAATATCAATAACCTTAGATATGCAGATGACACCACCCTTATGGCAGAAAGTGAAGAGGAACTAAAAAGCCTCTTGATGAAAGTGAAAAAGGAGAGTAAAAAAGTTGGCTTGAAGCTCAACATTCAGAAAACTAAGATCATGGCATCCGGTCCCATCATTTCATGGGAAGTAGATGGGGGAACAGTGGAAACAGTGTCAGACTTTATTTTTCTGGGCTCCAAAATCACTGCAGATGGTGACTGCAGCCATGAAATTAAAAGACACTTGCTCCTTTGAAGAAAAGTTATGACAAACCTAGACAGCATATTAAAAAGCAGAGAAATTACTTTGGCAACAAAGGTTCATCTAGTCAAAGCTATGGTTTTTCCAGTGGTCATGTATGCATGTGAGAGTTGGACTACAAAGAAAGCTGAGTGCCGAAGAATTGATGCTTTTGAACTGTGGTGTTGGAGAAGACTCCTGAGAGTCCCTTGGACTGCAAGGAGATCTAACCAGTCCATCCTAAAGGAATTCAGTCCTGAATATTCATTGGAAGGACTGATGCTGAAGCTGAAACTCCAATACTTTGACCACCTGATGCGAAGAATTGACTCATTGGAAAAGACCCTGATGCTGGGAAAGATTGAAGGCAGAAGGAGAAGGGGATGACAGAGGATGAGATGGTTGGATGAAATCACTGACTCAATGGGCATGAGTTTGAATAAACTCCAGGAGTTGGTGATGGACAGGGAGACCTGGCGTGCTGTAGTCCACGGGGTCACAAAGAGTTGGACACGACTGAGTGATTGAACTGAACTGAACTGAGAACTTGTTCTATCTGAGGACCCTAATAAGATAATGTAATTAGTTTTCTTATATATAAACTCAAGGTCATATTTCTCAATATGCACAGCAAAATCTTGTCACTTGCATTAATTTGACAGATTGAGCACTCCACACCAGGGAGCCTGCTTTTAATAAGTCTAGCTAGGACCTTGGACATAGGTGTAAAACGGACAAGCAAACAAATTCCCAGATGATCTCTACATTCATCCTGGTTAGGAATAATGTTCTAGTGGTTTGTAACAGCTTCTCAAACTTTACTGTAATTATCACAGGGGAGCTTATTAAAGTGCAAATTTTGTTTCAGTAGGCTTGGGGTGGGGCCTTAGGCCCTGATCTTCTAACAATGCTCCAGTGATTGGACAATATTCTAAGCAACAAAGGCTTATAACATGGGATGGATTTCATATGGCTCCAAAGGGTCAAGCACATGAAGTGGAGAGGGCCAGATGCGGCCACGTTTTCCAGCCGAGTACGTGCTCCTAAAGGGAATATCTGCTATTCAGCTCTCCTCCACAAGTGTAAGACCTGCTGATTTGCTAGAAAAGTCAGAAATCTAGGCTTTCATGAGAAATCTGATGAAATGTTAAGTACTATGTAGGCCAGCCAAGTCAAATCACTGCACTAATCATTTTATGTGAATTTTCTCATTTGATTCTTATTACAATCCTAGAGGATAAGTACTGAAGCCATATTATCTTATAGATAAGGGAACCAAGGTAGAGAGGAGAGAGAGATTAAGTAACTTGCACAAGATCATCTACTAAAAGTCAAGCAAAGATTCAAATGGAGGTCTGTCTCACTCACAGCCCACATTCCTAACCCCTAAACCAATCATGCTGGTGGGCTGTTGAGCCAGGCATCTCTGCTCATCTACGTTCTAGCCTCGAATCCTGATACTTAGTGGGACTCTGTTAACTTTATCCTTTGGGTAATTAATTTTCTCCTTGATTTTATGTTCTCAGTTTCAGTTTAGAGTGACCAACCTTCCCAGTTTGCCAGAGACTGAGGGTTACCCAAGACAAGGGACATTCAGGGTAAAATCAGGACACTCCTGAGCAAACCAAGACAGCTGGTCTCCTTAGTTTTCATTTAATGGTGTTATGTTAAAAATAACCCTATCAGATTCACTGTTACATTTGTTATAGAAATTTTAAAAAACATTATTCAATAAATGAGTCCTATGGGAAATTTCACTGTTTTCCTTGAAAAATTAGTGCAGTCTTGTCCCCCTTTTTTACTCTGTGACTGACTTTGTGTCCCTTTATGCCTTACTCTATCTTTGTTATTTGCCAATCATATTTTCCTCTTAGTTACATGAATTTGTTCATAAGCAGCTCAAGTGCTTGATTAGAAAAAAAAAAAACTGTACATGCACAGATGCCTTTTTGATTATCTAGAAATCAATTCAGCATAAGAAGCTTTGATTAAGTACTAGACTAACCACAGACCCGCAGCACTAGAGTACCTGGCAGTGTCTCCGTGGTTGATGTGATCAAAGACCACTCACTCCTCTCACACTTCCATGTGGGGATGCATCCAGCTTCACCCCCACCATGGGAAAGAACAGCCAGTTATCTGATTGGTGAGTCTAGTGGAAGAAACAGCATGCTCAACTCATTCCTCTCTCCAAGGGGGTCACCATTCTCTGCCAGGGTGCCCTTTGCTCCTCTGTACTACTGATCCACATGGACAGGTCTCGATGGGTGAGGCTTGACGATTTCCACCTCTGCCAGAGTGAGTATGTAGGTTTATCTTGAGGGCATAACATCAAGAAGACCATTTGGCTACCTACCCAGGTGGCATCAATCCCCTACTTTTCATCAGCAATAAAGCCAACCTCCTAATCTTCCTTTGTCAGAATCTATACATCTCTCAGTTGGTTTGATAGGAGTGGGGAAGAGAAGACGCTATTTATCAGTCTTCTGAAACCCCAATAGTAGGTAAGTGTAACAATGAATTTATTGGACCTTATATCCAAAAAGTCAAATAACAGTAGTTGCCACTAAACTTAAAGCACAGAATGAAAAATGAAGCATTTCAGGAGGGGGCAATCAAGGTGGCAGAGAAGCTCATGAAGCTCACCTTCTCCCACAAACACATGAAAAGCACATCTAATGTGAAACAGTTCTCTCTGAAAACAAACTGGCAGGACTCATACAGCCGAGGCTATAAGAAAGATACACACAGAATTAGGAAAGGAAGAAAAGCAATCAGGACAGGACGTGGGCCCCTGGGAGAGGATTCAGATGAAAATGGAGATTACTCAAGCAGACACCTGCCCTGGGGAGTGAGCAGTTCAAGCAATAGGTCGGGTGCTCCAGTCTGGGGTCTTACAGAGGGGAGATAAGCCCCTTGGCTTGTTGGAGGACCTCTGGAACAATTAGAAGGGTTGTGGGAAGCTTAGACTGTTCATATAAGGAGTGCATACACACTGGCTAGGCCTAAGGCAGGACAGAGAGACATTCGCTCTAGGAGCAGCTGGTTTTCCACACCTCCCTTGCCATGTACCCCAGGCGAAGCTCCAGCCTGCTCACCCCATGCCACACCATGGCACTGAATCTGAGGTGCCCATGACCAAGAAATGACTCAACTGTAGGACACAAAGGTAACCCAGTCCTGAGGTGGAGTCTGGGTGGGATGGCAGCTGCCATTGTTGGCATTTACTCAAATGGAACCTCAGAAACTGCTCAGATCTCTGACAGCAATTGCTCCACCGCAACTCACCTCCTGATACACATCAAGACTCCACATGGGCCCCAGTCAGCCCTGGAGAATGGTTCCACCACAGGGCAGGGGTGGTAGAAGCTGGGGGCAGTGATCAGTTGTGAGGGACAAAGGTTACTAGCACTCGAGCCTGCATCTGAGCAAAGACACGGTTGCCTCCATAAGTAGCACATCAGACTTCTGTCTGTGCATGGACCTTACTTATTTCAGCAGCCCCCTTCTCTGGGGCAAGAGTTTTGAACAGGGAGAGAGAAAAACACACACTTAAAAGCAGCAGAGTCAGCTCAGAAAGGAGGAGATAATAAAGATCAAAGAAGAAATAAATAGGGGCAAAAAACTAGAAAAGATGACTGAAACCAAGAGCTGTTTTTTTATAAAGATAACAAAAAGGAAGGGAAGAAGTAAAAGTCATATTTGTAGATGACATGATACTTTATATAGAAAACTCTAAATTCTCTACCTAAAACCCATTAGAACTAATAAATAGATTCAACAAGGGAACAGGATATAAGGTTAATACACAGAAGTCTATTGTTTTTCCATATACCAATAATACTATCAGAAAAAGAAAATTTTCCCTTTTAAAACCAATCTCTTTTAAAATCACATCAAAAAGAATAAAATACGTAGGAATTAACTTAACCAAGGAGGTAGAAGACCTATACTCTGAAAACTATAAAACATTTATATAATAAATTGAAGATGATACACAGAAATGGAAAAATATCCTGTGCTCTTGGATTGGAAGAATTAATATTGTTAAAATGGCCATACTACCCTATGCAATCTACAGATTTAATGCAATACTTATCAAAATGCTGCTGCTGCTGCTAAGTCGCTTCAGTCGTGTCCGACTCTGTGAGACCCCATAGACGGCAGCCCACCAGGGTCCCCCATCCCTGGGATTCTCCAGGCAAGAACATTGCAGTGGGTTGCCATTTCCTTCTCCAATGCATGAAACTAAAAAATGAAAGTGAAGTCGCTCAGTCTTGTCTGACTCCTAGCGACCCCATGGACTGCAGCCTACCAGGCTCCTCCGTCCATGGGATTTGCCAGGCAAGAGTACTGGAGTGGGGTGCCATTGCCTTCTCTGACTTATTAAAATACCCATGACATTCTCCATTTTCCACAGAACTAGAACAAATAATCCTAAAATTCATATGGAACCACAAAAGACCCAAAATTGCCAAAGCAATCTTGAGAAAAAATAAGAACAAAGCTGGATGTATAACCCTTTTAGACTTTAAACTATACCCAGAGCTACAGAAATCAAAACAGCATGGTACTGGCAGAAAAACAGGCATGTAGATCAGTGGAATGAACAGAGAGCCCAGAAATAAACCAATGCACCTATGGTCAATTCATCTATGACAAAGAAGGCAAGAATATGCAATGGAGAGAAAAATCTCTCTTTAATAAGTGGTGCTGGGAAAACTGGGCAACTACACGTAAAAGAATGAGGCTACAACATTTCCTCACAACATATACAAAAATAAACTCAAAACAGATTAAGGACATAAATGCAACAACTGAAACCATAAAACTCTTAGAAGACAAAATAGGCATAACATTTTTTGACATAAGTTGTAGTAACTTTTTTTAGTCTGTAGCCTAAGGCAAAAGAAATAAAAGCAAAATTAAACAAACAGAATCTAACTTAACTCCAAAGCTTTTGTGCAACAATAGAAGCCATCAATGAAACAAAAAGACAACTTGCAGAATAGGAGAAAATATTTGCAAATGATATGACTAACAAGGGTTTAATATCCAAAATATATAAACAGTTAATACAACCCAATATCAAAAAAACAACCCAATCAAAAAATGAACAGAAGATCTCAATAGATATTTTACCAAAGAGGACATGCAGATGACTAACAGGCACATAAAAAAGATATTCAATGCTGTAATTATCAGAGAAATGCAAATCAAAACAAAATGTGATATCACCTCACAACTGCCAGAATGGCTATCATCCAAAAGTCTACAAACTACACATGTTAGGATGTGGAATAAAGGGGCCCTTGTACACTGTCTGTGGGAATGTAAATTGGTACATTTACTGTGGAAAACCATATGTAGTTTCCTCAAAAAACTGAAAAGAGAACTACGATATGATCCAGGAATTCCACTCCTGGTTCTATACTCAGGAAAAAAAAAAAAAAATGAGAAGACTAATTCAAAAAAACACATGGATCCCAAAGTTCTTAACAGTACTATTTACAATAGTCAAAATATGGATGCAATCCAAGTGACCATCAACAGAAAAATGCATAAAAAGTGACATATCTATCTACCTACCTACCTATAATAGAATATTGCTGCTGCTGCTGCTGCTGCTAAGTCGCTTCAGTTGTGTCCAACCTTGTGCGACCCCATAGATGGCAGCCCACCAGACTCCCCCGTCCCTGGGATTCTCCAGGCAAGAACACTGGAGTGGGTTGCCATTTCCTTCTCCAATGCAGGAAAGTGAAAACTAAAAGTGAAGTCGCTCAGTCGTGTCCAACTCTTCTCGACCCCATGGACTGCAGCCTACCAGGCTCCTCTGTCCATGGGATTTTCCAGGCAAGAGTACTAGAGTGGGGTGCCATTGCCTTCTCCAATAATGGAATATTATTCAGCCATAAAAAGAATTAAATTCTACCATTTACAGCAATACAAATGAACTTGGAGTATATTATACTTAAGTCAGAGAAAGAAAGACAAATACCGTATAATATCAATTCCATGTGGAATCTAAAAGATAATACAAATCAATATATACAGCAAAACAGAAACTGACTCACACACGGAGAAAACAAATTAATGGTTCCCAGAGGGGAGAGGGAAGGGGAAGGGGCAAGTTAGTGATATGTGATGAAGAGATACAAACTACTATGTGTAAAATAGATAAGCAACAAAAATATATTATATAGCACAGGGAATTCTAGACATTATCTTGTAATAACCACTAATAGAGTATAATATGCAAAAATATCGAATCACTATGCTACACACCTGAAACCAATATTGTAAATCAACTACACTTGCCCCAAAATGAGGTACTTCACACTGGAAACTTCTAATACATCTGTGAAGCAAATCCTTATTTTCAATACCACAATTGAAATTGGTCCTCAGTGTCACTAGATTTGGACCCCAATGCTTTTGAACTGTGGTGTTGGAGAAGACTCTTGAGAGTCCCTTGGACTGCAAGGAGATCCAACCAGTCCATCCTAAAGGAGATCAGTCCTGGATGTTCACTGGAAGGACTGATGCTGAAGCTGAAACTCCAATACTTTGGCCACCTGATGCAAAGAGCTGACTCATTTAAAAAGACCATGATGCTGGGAAAGATTGAGGGCAGGAGAAGAAGGGGACAACAGAGGATGAGATGGTTGGACGGCATCACCGACTCAATGGACATGGGTTTGGGTAAACTCCGGGAGTTGGCGATGGACAGGGAGGCCTGGCATGCTGCAGTTCATGGGGTCACAAAGAGTCAGACACGACTGAGCTACTGAACTGAAGTTTTATCTGACTCTATGTTTTAGAAGCAGAATTTTAAAATTCATGACAGACCTCAGTTCATGTAGGAAAATAATATATTTGCTACTTAAAGAGAAAATGATGAATGATTCTTCTTATTTTCTTCCTGTCTGCTTACAGAAATCTCATCTGAATCATATATTCACACATATCTGTTTCCTGAGAAAGAGAGGGAATATAACATAATAGCTGAATACACTGTAATTTCTCATTATAATTACTTCTTTAAAAGGCTTTTTCCCAGGAAAACTGGTTTAGCATTTACTTTTGGGGTTCACTTTTGCATAAATCACATAATGTCTAATTTGGTATTTTAGAATAAATTGATTAGCAAGTTATTTTAATAATTGTAAATATTGAGGTTAGTAAAAGAAAAACTCCCAGGTTCAGATAGGCTGACAAGCATCCAAAATAATAATGTAGGATTTATTCCTTAAAGTTTATCATGTAATAAACAGAAAGTAAAATATGGTTCATATATTCACATCTATTCTATCTTAAACCTCCATAATCACAAGGTTGTTTTAGTCAAATACTGGGAATATCTAGAGCCATCAGAGGCATGTTTTCAGAAGTTACAGGTAAATCACCATAGCTTCTTTCCATTATGTCACATTAAATTCTGCTGCTGCTGCTGCTGCTTTGTCACTTCAGTCGTGTCCGACTCTGTGCGACCCCATAGACGGCAGTCCATCAGGCTCTACCATCCCTCGGATTCTCCAGGCAAGAACACTGGAGTGGGTTGCCAGTTCCTTCTCCAATGCATGAAAGTGAAAAGTCAAAGTGAAGTCACTCAGTCATGTCCGACTCTTAGCGACCCCATGGAATGCAGCCTACCAGGCTCTTAAATTCTAGTTCATTCCATATTTTCATGCTCCACTTGGCGACAGATGTACATCAGTGTGACTGACATTCACATGGAAGTAATGTCATGTCCCAGTAAAATGCTCCTCTCAACCCCCACATACTGATTCCATGAGAATAAGACCCCATACACAATAAATCATCATACCCGCCTAAATAAGTTTTGATTACAGTTGACCAAAAAGAAATCCCAATACTTTCTTCCTAATAAAACCTTTTTGTCCAAAAAGAAAAATACACTGCAATTTTAGAGTAGAACAAAGTTTTTACAGTCTATTTGTTAAGTGAAGAAGGTTAGTGGGAGAAGACAGACCACACTCATTTAACTGAATTATCTGTTGTAAGTAAACTCTGCTGCTAGGTAAAGAGAATATAGTTTGTGGAATTTCACTAAAAAAAAAAAAGAAAAAGTTCCAAATCTTTATATAGAATATCAGGCTTGCATAATTCTTAAGCAATACCACGTGCTTTCATTCATAATGCGAAGAATAAATTTGAACTGCATTTTCAGTGTATTATACTAAAACTAGGGATTTCCAGATGGTGCTAATGGTAAAGAACCTGCCTATCAACGCAGGAGATGTAAGAGAGGTGAGTTTGATCCCTGGGTTGGGAAGATCACCTGGAGGAGGATACAGCAACCTACTCCAGTATTCTTGCCTGGAGAATTCCTGGAGCCGGATGGGCTACAGTCCATAGTGTCTCAAAGAGTCGGACATGACTGAAGCAACCTAGCACGCGCTCACATGTCTAAACCTGGATAATTTAAATTCCTTTATTTATTAAACAGGCACTTGATTTAGACTCTTGAGAGGCCCTTGGACTGCAAGGAGATCCAACCAGTCCATTCTGAAGGAGATCAGCCCTGGGATTTCTTTGGAAGGAATGATGCTAAAGCTGAAACTCCAGTACTTTGGCCACCTCATGCGAAGAGTTGACTCATTGGAAAAGACTCTGATGCTGAGAGGATTGGGGGCAGGAGGAGAAGGGGACGACAGAGGATAAGATGGCTGGATGGCATCACTGACTCGATGGACGTGAGTCTGAGTGAACTCCGGGAGTTGGTGATGGACAGGGACGCCTGGCATGCTGTGATTCAAAGGGTCGCAAACAGTCGGATACGACTGAGCAACTGAACTGAACTGAACTGATTTAAGGCAGCACATTGGACATCAGAGAAGATGTAACAATGAATCAGAAGATAGGACCTCTGTCCTCAAAAAGGTTACGTAGTTCTAAGGAAGAGTATATGGGTGTGTGCACCTAACAATGTGAGACTGTGTGTAAAATGATGTGATAGGGGACTAATACCCTTGGACATTCAGAAGAGAAGTAAAACTTTTAAAAGAGGGGAGCAGGGAAGGTTACATAGACAGGATGGGGTTAGAATTCAACTACCATTGAAGGTACACCTGCACGTTCCTGAGAAGAAATAGACTTGAGCAACATAGAGAGCACTGTACATCCTGAGCCCAAATTAGCTACATAACCTGAATAACATTTAAGGCACTACATAGAGACTGATTATGAAGACAACTTCAGGTCAGATTCTGAAGGCCTTGAACAGCAAGTGAAGGAATTCAAATTTCATTCAACAGACAGAGGAGAGCCGTGGAAGCTTTTTGAGCTGGAGAGTATGTTCATCAAAGTTGTACTTTGGGGGAATAAGTTTAGGTGGCTGACAATGGCAGGAGAAGAGACAGCAGAGCAGGCATACCTGATCAGGTTCCTGCACTGATCCAGCTGAGAGGGCAGGAACAGCAAGGGAGTGATGGACATGGGAGACAGTGCAGAAGCAGAACAAACAAGATTTGAAGACTGGAAGTGGGAAGCGAGGGAAAGGGAAGAATCAATGATGACTCACATTTTAAGCCTGGGTGACTGAGGAAATGGAAGTCAAGAGGAAAATCTGAGTTGAGAGGGAAGGATGAGGAAATTAGTTTGAGTTCATATCCAGATGGCAGTCAGAAATACAGGGCTAAGGAGTTAGTTCAGAATTAATAGATTATAGATTTAATAGGTAATAGGAAATATATTTTAACCTACATGAGAGGAAAAGTTGAAGCTATTTAACTTCAAAGTTTGAGTTTATAAACTCAACAAATATAACACAGACCATGTTAGACCTCCAACATAAATAACTGAATATTTGTTTATATCCAAAAAACTACCCGTAGTATTGGTATTTTGTACCATTGGTAAGATGCAACACTCGATCAAAAAAAAAAAAACCCTGACAATATACAAGTAGCTGGGAGGGGAAGTTTGTATACCGAAACTAACAAAACCACAATGATACACAGCATTCCACGAATTCATTCCTCGGAACAAATATTCACCACTGATATTTGGAAGCTAAAATACTGAGCAAATCTACTCAAATTATTTGTAGCCCTTCAAACTAATTTCTCTTTTCTTCTGAAATCAACACTGCTTTCTGGATAACCATAACTACCATAACTAATAATGGCATTAGTTATTAAAAATAATGTATTTTGTAAAAGTACTAATCCCAACAATGATCTGATAGAAATATTAATAAATATGTTCTTATGTTAGCACGCTCTTAACTGACCCGTCTGTGACTTTCAGGGATACCTCCTTATCCTACTATATTTTGAACTGTATTACCTTTATATTGAGGTGTTTAGTAAAGATTATTTTCAGCGTATTCTCCAAGCCTCACCTGGTTTGAGTTTCTCTGGAGGGCTGAGTTTCACATGTTGGTCTTCAGATGAAAGGCTCACACTGATCTCATACAGTGGATCGTCCAAGAAAGAGGGCCTTTTCAGTCTCCCAATGCCCAGAGTCTTAGACATAAAGTAGTCTTCTGCATCACTAATAATCTTGTCCTCAGAAAACTGAAGGCATTTCACATTCTCTGCTTCAAGGAGAAGAGCTGGTGACATGTGATGCCCAGTCAAGGCTTTGGTGAGAAAGTAGCCTCTGGATGTTGCACATTCTACATTCTTGGGCACATTTACGTCCTCCACTTCAGTGCTTCTAACCTTTGTTTTTGACCTGTTTAATGACTCAGAGAGACTAGATCCAGAAAGTTGGGGGAACTCAGGTATCATATCCTCAATGTCTTTCTCTTCTCTTTCTGGAGACAGTCTAACTGTGGATTTTTGTTTGAAGGAGCATTCATCCAGAAGACACCTTAACTGTTCCTCAGAGAGAAGTGATGTTGAATCTAACTGATGAGACAAACCAAAAGTTTTCAGTCAGTTGAATGAGTAAACACATTTATCTTTGGTAAGCTTTCAGTAATACAATATAAATGCAAGTAACAGAAAATCCTTTACACAAAACACCCAAATAGTACAATCATTCATTTTAAGCCATTCAGAATTGCAGGGGAAATGTACAACACGCCTAGAGAAGAAGCTTAGAATCAATCACACATACTAAAAGCCAGAAAAGTCCCATGACACTGATGGAAACAAATTACTGCACCAACCTAACCACGAACACTCCACATATAGTTATAACCTTGGGCTGAAATGAAGATATTAGAAAAACCCTTCAATTTTTTAAGTCTTGGGGCATCAAGCAGGGTAGTAAGTAACCACTTCTTTTGATAGAAAGCAAGAAATTCTGCCACAATATCTAGTTGGTGTTTCTCTGTTTCCTCCATTTCTGGGTATGAACCCTATCACCACCCAATTCCTTAACTCAGGCAAACAGGGTGGATCAACCTGCCCCTGGGGATTCACCACTCCTATGTCTGTCTACAGCTTTCAGTGGACAATACTATGGAAGACAGAAAAGGAAGGGAGAGGGGGTGATGCATCCTGAGATGTGCAGTGGCTTCAGTGCTACAGGTCTAGACAGAGGCCAGGGGCATTCCAACAGCAGAGCACTCTGGCAGGAGGATTTGGCCATTTAATCTCTGTTTGTAAACATTATCAGGATTGATCGTTTCAAACAAGATATTAAATATTTTAAAACATTTTTTTTCTCTTCCAGTAATGTTCTCAGGAAACAAAATTAATCAAACAAAATTATAGAGCTATGTGTTCTACAAGAATTCAACTGAACAGCATGCCACCTGAATTGCAACAATGATTGGAAAGGAACATGATTGAAATATATTGAAAGACACTGAAAAAAATTCTCCTTCTTTAAAGAATTAGCACTGTGCCTGACTTAATAATAGATTATCTGCTGCTGCTGCTGCTAGGTCGCTTCAGTCGTGTCCGACTCTGTGCAACCCCATAGACGGCAGCCCACCAGGCTCCCCCGTCCCTGGGATTCTCCAGGCAAGAACACTGGAGTGGGTTGCCATTTCCTTCTCCAATGCATGAAAGTGAAAAGTGAAAGTGAAGTCGCTCAGTCATGTCCGACTCTTAGCAACCCCATGGACTGCAGCCTACCAGGCTCCTCTGTCCATGGGAGTCTCCAGGCAAGAGTACTAGAGTGGGGTGCCATTGCCTTCTCCGAGTAGATTATCTAGGATAACATTAATCTTCCTTTACAGGGGAGTGAATTATCTGACAATAAGAAGTCCCCATAAGAAAACCTAATCATGACTTGTAACGACCTTAACTTTTACTTCAATAAAGTAAAACAATGTTATTGGTCTAATCTGTAGTACACAGTAAGAATTAACCAAATATTCTGCATTTACAAAGAATTGGTGGGAAGCTATCATGGAACTAGTATAGTTAATTCCCCATAACTGTGTAACGCCTCTAATGTAGCTAACAAAAAGTAGCATGTAAAAAGAACTTCATATCATGCTTTTAAAATATATCATATGTTTTAAAATTATATTTAACTTTCATACATTAAAAACCAAGTTTCATACTGGCAAGTACCATTAAGAGTTTGAAAGTAACAAGAAATTATCTGGGAATATATTCTTAATAATCATCTGGGATTCAAAATTCAGGTAATTCACCTTGAGGTTAATGTGCATGACAAAAAAAAAATAGTTGTAGCTTTTCTAAAGAAAAAAAAAGAGTTGTAGCATATATTAGCAAATCCTACTTTTAATCACTAGACATTTCAGGTATCCAGATGTAGTACTTTATCCATTACTAGCAGCATTTCCTTCACCCAATTATGTGAAGCTAGATAGCTAGAAAATGAAAGCAGTCCTTATATGGTACCAGATAACTAAAATACACCTTCAAAAACTGCTTATATAAAATTCCTTGCAATGCATAAACAATTCACTAGGATTTAGAAATGGTCCACTGATTGTTATCCTCAGCAAACATCAAACCAAAGGCTTAACATATGAAATTTCCAGACCTTAGAATAAAATCAGTCCATCCAGGAGCAAGAGGGTGAAGGAATATGGAAGGAGGTCTCTGGGAGGAAATAAAAGAGGGGGCTGTGGAAAATTGGTAGATTATCTGATATGTTTGACCACGTCCCCAAATAATATTGATAGGATAAATGCTTAGAAGTTCCAAAGATTTATTTAGCTAGATACACAGAAAATTAAGTCAAAGGAAAAATAATTGTGAACTCTGAAAAAACAAGAAGCTATACGAAAAGAAAGGAAAGGTATTTTTTCAGAGATGTTACAGAAAAATAAGCAAAGAAAATAATATAATTATTAACTCTACAACAAACAAAAAAAGTTGTACAAGAAAGAATACTATAGAATACTACTTAGAAGCACTGAAATTGGAGCTGTGATCAAAAATCTCCCAAAAAACAAAAGCTTAGGACCAGATGGCTTCACAGGAGAATTCTATCAAACATTTAGAGAAGAGCTAAAGCCTCTCCTTCTACAGCTGTTTCAAAAAACTGCAGAGGAAGAAACACTTCAATCTCATTCTATGAGGCCACCATTACCCTGATACCAAAACCAGACAAAGACAACACACAAAAAGAAAACTACAGCCCAATATCACTGATGAACATAGATGCAAAAATCCTCAACAAAATTTTAGCAAACAGAATTCAGCAACACATCAAAAAGCTCATACACCATGATCAAGTTGGGTTTATTCCAGGAATGCAAGGATTCTTCAATCTACACAAATCAATCAATGTGATACACTACCTTAACAAATCGAAAGATTAAAAACCATATGATAATCTCAGTAGATGCAGAAAAAGCCTTTGACAAAATTCAGCACCCATTTATGATCAAAACTCTTCAAAAAATGGGCATAGAAGGAACCTACCTCAACATAGTAAAGGCCATATATGATAAGGCTACAGCAAACATTATTCTCAATGGTGAAAAACTGAAAGCATTCCCCCTAAGATCAGGAACAAGACAAGGGTGTCCACTTTCACCACTATTATTCAACATAGTTCTGGAAGTCCTAGCTACAGCAATCAGAGAAGAAAAAGAAAGAAAAGGAATCCAGATCAGAAAAGAAGAAGTAAAGCTCTCACTGTTTGCAGATGACATGATACTGTACATAGAAAACCCTAAAGAAAGTATCAGAAAATTACTAGAGCTAATCAGTGAATTTAGCAAAGTTGCAGGATACAAAGTCAATAGATGGAAATCACTTGCATTTCTATATAGTAACAATGAAAAATCAGGAAGAGAAATTAAAGAATCAATCCCATTCAACAAAAAGAATTAAATATCTAGGAATAAATTTACCTAAGGAGACAAAAGAACTGTACACAGAAAATTATTAGACACTGTTGGAAGAAATCAAAGATGACATAAACGGAGAGATATTCCATGTTCCTGGGTAGGAAGAATCAATATTGTGAAAATGACTATACCACCAAATGTAATCTACAGATTCAATGAGATAGATCCCTATCCAATTACCAATGACATTTTTCACAGAACTAGAACAAAAAATTTCACAATTCATATGGAAACACAAAAGACCCCAAATAGCCAAAGCAGTCTTGAGAATAAAGAATGGAGCTGGAGGAATCAACCTTCCTGACTTCAGATTATACTACAAAGCTACAGTCCTCAAGACACTATGGTACTGGCACAAAAACAGAAATATAGACCAATGGAATGAGATAGAAAGCCCAGAAATAAACCCATGCACCTATGGGTAGCTTATATTCGACAAAGGAGGCAAGAATATACAATGGGGCAAACACAGCCTCGTCAATAAATGGTGCTGGGAAAACTGGACAACTACACATGTAAAAGAATGAAATTAGAACACTTCCTAACATCATACACAAAGATAAACTCAAAATGGATTAAAGACCTAAATGCAAGACCAGAAACTATAAAACTCTTAGAGGAAAACACAGGCAGAACACTCAATGACATAAATCAAAGCAAGATCCTCTATGACCCATCTCCTAGAGTAAAGGAAATAAAAACAGAAGTAAACAAGTGGAACCTGATTAACTTAAAAGCTTTTGCACAGCAAAGGAAACTATAAGCAAGGTGAAAAGACAAACCTCAGAATGGGAGAAAATAATAGCAAATGAAACAACTGACAAAGGATTAATTTCCAAAATATACGAGCAGCTCATGCAACTCAATGCCAGAAAAACAAACAACCCAATCAAAAAGTGGGAAAAAGAACTAAACAGACATTTCTGCAAAGAAGACATACAGATGGCTAACACATGAAATGATGCTCAACATCGCTCATTATTCAGTTCAGTTCAGTTCAGTTGCTCAGTCGTCTTCGACTCTTTGTGACCCCATGAATCGCAGCACGCCAGGCCTCCCTGTCCATCACCAACTCCCGGAGTTCACTCAGACTCACGTCCATCGAGTCAGTGATGCCATCCAGCCATCTCATCCTCTTTCATCCCCTTCTCCTCCTGCCCCCAATCCCTCATGCAAATCAAAACCACAATGAGATATCACCTTACACCAGTCAGAATGGCCATCATCAAAAAGTCTACAAACAATAAATGCTGGAGAGGGTGTGGAGAAAAGGGAATGCTCTTGCACTGTTGGTGGGAATGCAAATTGATAGAGCCACTATGGAAGATGGTATGGAGATTCCTTAAAAAACTAGGAATAAAACCACCATATGACCCAGCAATCCCACTCCTAGGCATATACCCTGAGGAAACCAAAATTGAAAAAGACACATGTATCCCATTGTTCACTGCAGCACTTTTTACAATAGCTAGAACATGGAAGCAACCCAGATGTCCATTGACAGATGAATGGATAAAGAAATCGTGGTACATATACACAATGGAATATAACTCAGCCATAAAAAGGAATGCATTTGAGTCAGTTCTAACAGGGTGGATGAACCTAGAACCTATTATACAGAGTGAAGTGAGTCAGAAAGACAAATATCATATTCTAACTCACATATATGGAATCTAGAAAAATAGTACTGAAGAATTTATTTACAGGGCAGCAGTGGAGAAACAGACATAGAGAATATGGACATGGGGAGAGGGGAGGAGAGGGTGAGATGTATGGAAAGAGTAACATGGAAACTTACATTATCATATGTAAAATAGATAGCCAATGGGAATTTGCTGTATGGCTCAGGAAACTCAAACAGGGGCTCTGCATCAACAGAGAGGGGTGGGATGGGGAGGGAGATGGGAGGGAATTTCAAAAGGGAGGGAATATATGTATACCTGTGGCTGATTCATGTTGAGGTCTGACAGAAAACAGCAAAATTCTATAAAGCAATTATCCTTTAATAAAATATTTAAAATAAAATTAGAAATATTATACAAGGAAAAAAGAGCTGGTTGGAATTTCATTTTAATATTTCAAATTATTATTTTTAAATTAATTTTATTTAAAATTTTAATAGCACTTTTATTTTTGTTTTAAGTTACTTTAAATTTTCTCAAAGTAATAAAATGCTAAAGAAATAACTGTTTAAATGTTTAAGCAAATATGGTAGCTCCTTGTCCCATTTGTCCCCACTCTTTAGTCTTGTTTTTCAGAGTCAACCCCTTTTAATTCCTTAGAAGTTTTCCCCTGCCATTGACTTTATACTGTTTCTTAATAGTTTTCTTTCCTAACTGATCAGTTTTGTGTCAATACCTCACATTTCATATCAATCATACGATGCTACTGTATTATTACATCAATTATATGCTGACTTCTTTTAACAGTAGCCAAAGATTTAACTTTGTTACTTCAAATATCCCTTCTCTTTCCTACCGTTTTTCCAAAATAGTCAAATCACAATTTTTGGTTACCCTGATCATCACTATTTATATTAAGACTTGTGTTTCCTATTAATATTCTGTTTTGATGATCTGTCTATTGGTGTGAGTGGGGTGTTAAAGTCTCCTACTATTATTGTGTTACTGTCAATTTCCCCTTTTATGTCTGTTGGTGTTTGTCTTATGTCAACCAGCTATATCTTTGGGTATCAGAAGCCTATCCAGATTTCAAGGAGCCTGAAATTTATATAATCTTGTAGCAGGGGAAAGGTACTTCTTTAAGAAAAATAATACAAAAATACAAATAGAAAATAGGTACAAGAGTGAGTTTCTTTTTCTTTAGAATGTGAAAAGATCACAGCAATTTAATGGAGGCTTGGAAAATCAAGTTCATCTCTTATGTTATCTCTTTAGATCATTTACCAAAAATGCTCATATAGAAATGTTTCCTGATTACAACCTAGCTTCCTCTCCCCACTCAAGGTTCATACAAGAGAGGGGCCCTGGAGCTTAAGCCTCACTGGGTCCATAGTACATCTACTCCTGAGTGCTCCAAGATAAAGCACAGAAATCTGGAGGAGGGCATGGCTACCCACTCCAGTATTCTTGCCTGGAGAATCCCATGGACAGAGAAGCTTGACAGGCTGCAGTCGATAGGGTTGCAAAGAGTTGGACATGACTGAAGTAACTAAGCACGTGCACATACAAATACACACACACACAAATACACACACACACACAAATACACACAGAGAAATAAGCTCAACTACAATCACCCTGATCCTCTGGGAGAAGCAGTTTGATGGGAAAGAAAACCTAGAAGACTAAAACTTGGGCTTTAGTCCAAGCTTTCCCACCTTGTTCATGTCACTTAAGGACCCATTTCATGCAGCTATGAAATAGGGACCTGAAGAACTCTGCATTAACTTTCAGCTCCAAAAGTGCTTTTTGTGAATAACTACTCCAAAATTAAAAATAAATATGAGATGTTCAATTGTACCTCAGAATGTGACCTGTATAGAATTTATGAAGACAAAATATCACAAAAAAAGAACTTTTATTTCTTGAATTTCTTCACAATACCAATCTTGAACTCAAAAAATAATGAAAAATTCTCTAGTCTCAAAACATTATAAGTAAAAGTGAACCAAGTATATTAAGCCTGCAGATTAAATTAAATTCATCACAGTGTTTCATAGTGGTAATTATATCAGACACAACACAAACCATCACAAGCCATCTTTCTCATCTTTTGATTCTCTGCAGAACCTTGCCCACGATCTAAGCTCAGTAAATCAGTATTGTGGGAATCAAATGAATTAAGGCTGCTGAGTGTTTTGAAATGGCTAAGTACTACATTAATATAAGTTATTTACAAATGCTGAATGGGACTAAACTGGGTCTTATAACAAATATCCCTGATGACCCTTGATAGTGCAGGGGCCATAATCCATATCCTTCACCCAGTTTGCTTTGAAACTCTGACCTAATGAGCTCCATTAGCTGAATGACTCACTGAGCAAGCACAGTCAAGTAACCATCTGTTCAAGTCCTCACCTCAAAGTATGCATCTTTCATGCCAGCTCTAATTTTCCAGTATTTCATAAACAAGTTATTTATTCACGCTATTCCTGTCCTTTATGAAATTCACCATAGAGCATTTCAGTCTTCATTTTTCCAGACCAGAGCCCAATCTATTTTCTCTCCTTCTATGAAAGCCCCTCTTTTCCCATCCTCATTTTAGTAACCTTTTTATGGATCTTCTTTCTTGTTTTAGTCAAAACAGACACACTCCAGAGTCAATGAGTAAATGTATTCGATGTTCTCATTAGAAAAAAAATACTATAGACCACTTGTGGTGTTAGTATCACGCATCTCACTGGTCTTGTTGGCACCCCAGGTGATGTCTTACAGAATAATAACCAGCATTCACTAAGCACCTACTTTGGGCCAATACTGCCCTATGCACCTTACATGTATCAATTCCTTAAATCTTCATAACAAATCTATGTAGATACTATTGCTATTCCCATTTTATAGATGAAGAACTAAAGCAATAAGAAATTAAGAAAACTGTCCTTGGGCATACAACTAGTAAGTGGTGGAACTTGAATCCAAGTAGTCTGGGTCCGCCTACATGTTTAACTACCAGGCTACACAGCCTCTCACTATAAATGAGTTCTCCCTCTACCATTCTCTACATGTCCTTTTCCAAACTGAGCTTCATTCTTCAGTCCATTCCCTCAGATATTAAAAACTCTTCCTGTAGATTATTTCACTTAACTTTGGACTCTATTACCCACACTAGCTTAGTATCTTGCCCAGATTTATACAGTGTCCTCTCCTTCAGTTCATTTCAGGGAGGAAAAAAAAAGACAACCTCAGCTCCATTCCCAGGGTGCCCACTGTTTACATTTCTCCACCCATACAAACACCAGTTTGGTGTAGGAGCTAAATCTGATGGGGAGTGCAACTTGTAATTGCTGGAGAGGGATCACAGACTGTGGATTACCTCACCCTCATCCCTGCCTCCCATACTATGCTCTGTATCTGGATTTCCCCAGCCATAAAAATCTCTACTCATTTCACCCTGGATTTATTGACAAGGCAATCAAGATTACATCTCTGGTGCAGATAACCAGAAAGTCAAGCATTATAAACTAGCAAAGGCAATTTTGTCCTTTGATGTAAGCTTATGTCTGATGTGGATTTTCCCGCCCACAATGTTAAGTTCCTGAAGACACACCCTATAAAGCCAATACAATTATCACAAATGAGAAAAGGGTGGAAAACCGGAACATCCTAAATGATTAACAGCAAGAGTATGGATGTAAACAGCTTTCAATGACATCAAGTTCTACTTTAAAAGAAGCAACTAGAAAACATTCCTCCTTTTGCTTAATTACCAATATATAAGTTTACAACTCTTTGTTGCAGCCATTACTGGCAACACCTAAGTAGTGGTGTAATCAAAGGTTTTTAGCCACAAGGAACAGAAATCCTTATCTCAAAAACACAAGGTAGGGAATGATGAACTAATCCTTTAGCTTTTGCTTGCCTGGAAAACTCTTTATTCAGGCAGTAGAGGTGAGTATTGATGAAAGATCTAAGAAGTCATCTCATGGATGGTTTGCTGAAGTCATCAACAAGCAGGAAATGAACTATCAACAGGCCTCTTGGGGTCTGGAGCTGAGAAGCCCCCAGGAACCAAAGTCATCTTCTTCATCTTGTTCTCTTACTAAGTCCCTATGGTCTCAACTGCTTGTTCAATCCAACCTCCTCTCTCCAAATCAGCTTTCTCTGTTTATTAATGGTTTCTGCTCTCTCACAACCTCAGCTTGACCAGGTAGCATGAATTAACTCTTGTCTGCACTCGACATGATGTTGAGTCTAACACCCACCAATGACTGACCATGGTCTTTATGTCCATTAGCTCAAATTTTTAAGCAAGATAACTGAGTTGGTCATTGAGCAGGTGACAGACTGACCATGTCAGTTTCAAGTGTTCAACCACTTGTCCAATCACCAGTGGTGAGGGTCACATGGTATGAACTGGGCCATTCAAGTCCATGTTTTGGGGTAAGGGGTATTTCCCAAAGAAGAAGGCATGAGCAGAGAGGGATCTATTGATCATTGTGCAACTTTTGAAACTGCTATTAAGTACATAAACAATAGAAGGGACCTGACATTTAATAAAGTATAAAGGATTAAGAATCAAGGTGTTGCTGAACTTCACCAATCTCATTCAGTCTGAGCATTCATTGAATAGCTCACTGAGATATAAAAGCAGAATTACTTGTCAGAAAATAATCACTTGGGATAGAATAGTAAGACTTATAGTTGGACTACAGAACAGCATTTGCAAGTTGACATACCACCAATCTGTTCATACAGGCTCAATAGAGTCATATCACTAGTTGAGGCTCTTAAGAGTAAAGTCTAAAAAAATGGTGAGGGTAAGTGATTAGTATTCTGTTTAATGTCTGCATCAACCAGGATGCAGTGCCAAGGATTCATAGAAGGAATGAACTTATTCGTCACCCCATTCCAGTACTCTTGCCTGGAAAATCCCATGGACGGAGGAGTCTGGTAGGCTGCAGTCCATGGGGTCGCGAAGAGTCAGACATGACTGAGTGACTTCCCTTTCCTTTCCCCTTAGCTCCTTTCCTCTTTATCCTATTCCTCCCTCTTTCTCTCTTACACTGAGACTGCCCCAACTGCATAGAGGCAAGTCTGGCAGGTACAACACTCTTTAGGAGGTCACTAAGGTCCTGGGGGCCAAGCAAGATCTGGCATATTTTCACCCAGAATACTCAGAAGTTGTCCGGCCAGAGGAGAATCTGAACTCTAGTTAAAAGGAAAGCAAAGGTCATTGCCAGAGAAACTATGTAAAACATTAGGAATGAGGGCTGAGGCAAGGTTGTAAACAGGAAAATGAGTCAGCCCTCAGGTCAGAAGCCGGAGAATCTGTGGACAGAATAACACAGAGTGTGAAACAGGTCAAGACAAGTGGTTCCGAAGTGAGTTCATGAATGTTGCAGTGGTGTTGGAAGCCTGATTTGATGCAAGGCCTGCATGTCAAAGTAACTATGTAGCACAGGACACTGCCCTTGCCCAGGCCACCTATCTTCCCCAAATGGCTGGGCGAGGCAGGGCCTGGGAGGGTTTGCCTGATGTGTTTGCTCAATGAAAGGCTGCTGTGCCCCTGAGCCCTCAGTGATGGTTTTTTCCCAGCCTCGGTACCAGAGCTGCTCTCCATGAAATCAGGCTTTCTGTTTCTAAGAGGATAAGAAGGGTGGGATGCCAGCAGAATCCCAGTGTATAAAGGAAGGGTGGGCATGGATGGGAGGAGCTAGAACCAAGGTATGGGATTCTCCATTCCTCCAATTTGAAAAGGGGCCAGGAACTGAGCTTTAGTTGGGGACATAGTCAGAAGGGTGCAGATGGAGAACTAGATTGACTTCACAACTTTGGTTCATAAAACAATGATGGGGAAAGGGAGCTCTCATCTTTCCATTCTGGGGGAAAACTATCATTTTAGGATTGTCAGCAGCTGCTATTTTCTAGGATAGAAACAGTAGATCCACTTCAATCAGGTTCCCTTTGCACTGAGCAAGACATTGGAATGGCCCCTCTTTAACACATCTGTCACTTTCTTTGCAGAAACAAGGCTTGGGATACAACTCTACAGCTGGAAAAAGCCTGGCACTCCTGCCCTACATTTTCCCAGCAAAACAAAGCTTAACCAGGACGTTGTTGGCAATGAGGTGGACAAGCCTGCACACAATGCATTTTTTTCTGGTCACAGGGGGCTGGACCACCCACCCACCCCCCACTCCCTGGAGAAATAAATCCTGCATGTCACTTTTAAAACAACCATGTCTCACTGCTAGGCAAGATTGCTGATTTATTGCACAGTAACAGTTGTGAAAATCATTTGCATGGTTTTCTCTACTCTCAGTTTGAAGTTTATCTTTACTATGTAGAGATAAGTTGGGTCAGAGGAGGTCATGATGGGGTCAGAAGTCAGGACGGCCACTACCTACTTAAATGCTTAAATGTGGGCCAGAGTCCAGATCAAGCCTCACCCTTTTGTCAGAGGTCAGCTGGGACTTGAGTCAAGTTAGAGAAATTTGGTATCATCAAAATAGATAACCAATAAGGACCTACTATATAGCACAGGGAACTCTGCTCAATACTCTGTAATAACCTAAATGGAAAAAGAATAGATGCATGCATAACTGAATTACTTTGATGAAACCTGTACATGTGAAACTAACATTGTTAATCAACTCTGCTGCTGCTAAGTCGCTTCAGTCGTGTCCAACTCTGTGCGACCCATAGACGGCAGCCCACCAGGCTTCCCCATCCCTGGGATTCTCCAGGCAAGAACACTGGAGTGGGTTGCCATTTCCTTCTCCAATGCATGAAAGTGAAAAGTGAAAGTGAAGTTGCTCAGTCGTGTCTGACTCTTAGCCACCCCATGGACTGCAGCCTACCAGACTCCTCCGTCCATGGATTTTCCAGGCAAGAGTACTGGAGTGGGGTGCCATAACTCCAAAAAAAAAAAAAAAAAAAAGCCCAAAAAACAAGAACCTAAAGAACTTCTGTATGCCCACAGGGCTGCCTCCCTAAAACTTTAAATACTTCTCTTGACATCATCTAAACTTCCCATTAAGGAGAAGGTGATCTCAGAACCCTGTCTCTGGGATCTTCAACATGCACTCTCTAGGCTAGCCTGCAGGCAGAAGTGCTGTGGTCAGTACAGGACCATCCCCAACAAGCGCTCCTATAAGGTCAGGGGGGTATATCCAACAGGTGTTGAGGAGGATAACTGACCACCACTCACGCCCAGCCCACAAGACCACAAAGGAGGCTATCTCTAGGGGTGTTGAAACAAAGTGGAGATACAGCACCTCACACGGCTTGTCAATGGGTTGAACAAAGCCTACAGGCTCTGACCAAGAGGACTTTTGCTTTCCAGAGAGAGCGGCCATCAATGCCACATTCATCAGCTGCTCCGAGAACAGCTCTTCTGCCTTTTGCTGTGAAGGATCTTATTATGGCAGTATTATCTAGACAGCCCCAAGCAAAGAGAACATTCAGTTGGACCCCACTGGTCACCAAGCAGGACCCTATGCAGCCTTCCCAGACAGCCTTCCCTCCCCCATGTCCTCTGTAGCTCTTTTGTCTGTAGAAAAACTTTAGTCAAAGATTAAGTTTAATCAGAGAAGTGGAAAAACAAAATGCAAAGGCAAAAGAAAACAGTCAAACAGGACCAAACAGTTTAGCCATTAAACAAAGTCAAGGATCTTTAGTTCCTCCTCGAGGACTTCATATAATATTCTGAGCCACGTCGTTAGTGCATGTGCTGACGCCCTCACCAGGTAGAAGACGTGAACTGTACTTTGCCACAAGCAAAGATCTCAGACTGACTGTAATCAGAAGATTGATGATGGTGACTTCCTATTACCTCCCCTCCAACCAGTCAGAAGAAGGTCCACGAGCGGATCACATACCCCTCAAAGCCCCTCCCTCACTCTGCCTTTAAAAAACCTTTCCCTGAAAGTCTGTGGGGAGTTCAGGTCTTCTAAGCACAAGTTGCCCTGGACTGTTTGCTTGGTGCCCTAGAGCGAACACTTTCCCTTCACCACAACCTGCTGTCAGTCAGTTGGCTTAACTGTGCCCCAGAGAGCAGACTCAAGTTTGGTTCCATAACACAACCCACATACGTGACATCCCTCAGAGAGATGCCCCAACCCTGGGAACTGGAAAGGAAAACTATTTCCTTGAATATACAAGAAGTTTCCTAGCAGCACGGACAAGCCCAGGGACCAAGTTGCACTGGCATTAAAATGCTCCAGTATGACTGTATTCAGTTTATCCATCACTGGGAGCTGTGCACCTGCCTGAAGCAGGGCAGAGCGGATCTAACAAGGCTTGTGCTGCCCCCACAGCTACATATTCAGGCATGCTATTGATGCCACTGCCACACCCCTCCTGTCACCCTCAGGCACACCCCTCTAGCCACTCATCCAAGGCTGTCCTCTTGAGGCTGAGTTGTGACTTGCTAATAACGTGGGAGATGCTCAGCTGGCCACTTCCACACTTGTGCAAATTAGTTGGCCCTTAGAGTAGATTTTGACCAAGAGTGGAGAACCAGTGAATAAAATCCTTTCCCTTCCTTCCTCTGGGAGGACTGCCCTACTATGTAGCCCGCATATGGATCCCCTCTGAAGACATCCCTCAAGATGAAACAATCAACTAACTATACTTGCTGTGGCCAGCTTTACTGCCCCCACCCACTTCCGCTTTTCTGGTGCTACTATAGTCAATTAAGTGACAGCTTGTAAATTTCAGGCTCTGCTCCTCCAGACTGAGACAGTCACAATAAGCCACAGCTTCCAGGTCTGGGCAGGGCTCTGGAAGTGGCAGCTGGAGCTGCGCAGGATCAGCGGGAGCAGTGGGGCAGCAGCTCTGCCCCAATCTCTACAAACTGGTCAGAGGCTTGCAAGGCAGAGCTGGCTGGGCACAGACATTGCCGAACTATGGCCAGCACTGTCAAGGTCACAGGAGGCAAAGTAATGCTTTGGGATCCTTGGGGTTTATGGCTTAAAGCTGGTTCCTACTGCCACAGTTCAGCACTGCCTGAGGGATCAGCTCAAAGGAGAAAAGCCCTTGGAGTCCTGGGAGGACATTTGCCCAGGGCAGTCAGAGATAGCGAAGCTGGAGGGAGAATACGAACTGGAGCCAAGGCAAGACAGCTGAGGTTTGAGTGTCAAGATAAACAGAAAATGACCAACACAAGCTGTAAAAGTGGCCATGGAATGGTGTTCTGTACAAAGTCACATTCACTGCCAAGACAGGGGAGGTCTGCCTTCATTCTGGGTGGGAAGAGTTCAAGACCAGGCTTGAAAGAGAGTTAAGCAGGAGCAAACCCTTTCTTGTCAGCAGTTACTGATGGATCAACACAAAGTGCTGGACAAGTTGTGCAAATACGTGGCATTTGTCCTCTTCTTAAATGCATCTCCAGCATCCTTTCTCCGTGTTGTTGTCCCGCAGCTGTTGACATTCCATTTGGTAAAGTGCCCCCAAGTGCAGTGTTCTTAGGCTGCATGCTGTCTTTCTGCTTGGGGGAGGGGGGTGAGGATGGGGGGAAGTAACAGAAATCCCCAGGAGGAGAAAAAACACCTTTAACAGCAAGAGTAGGAGCCTGAGGCTGCCGTTTCTGAGTTTAAACCCCAGATCTCTCATTCCCAGTTGTTCCATTTCATATTGGGCAGAGTACTCGATTTCTCAAAGCCTCACATGTCTAAACTGTAAAAGTCAAACCCTAACTCACTGACTCCTAACATCTGGTCGTGAGGAGTACTAACAACCAATAATAGGCAATGAGAATGAGACACAGGTGTGAGGCTGCTGGCACTGTGCCTGACGCAAAGCAGGACGGATTTCAATCAATGTCGGAACACCGGGAGAAACACTAGACTTGACTTGAAAAGCAGGGGCTAGATGACCCACTTCTGAAGTTGCCTCCTGAAATCTGCACATCCCAACTTCCAGCGGCCCCTACCCACTGAGAGTCTGTCTGGAGTACCAGGAGTAGAGCTTTTCAGATTGTGTCACGGTAGTTTGCAAAGAGTGAACTGTCCTCTACTGACTTCATATGGGGCTATGGCAATCATCAGATGCCAGGAGAGGACACACTCGAGCAAGAGGTTGAAAGTGAATCTCCATCACCCCTGCCAAAGCTGACACTTCAAGAAGATGCTCTAAAGTCTTCAGTACCAGAAAGCACCGCAGTAACCAAAAAGGACCAGAGAGGGGATGGTTTCATGACACTTATATCAGTGCTCAAAATAATCAATGTCAGGACTCAAGATGACTTTTGTGAAGTACAGGAATGTAGGTGAAATGGGCTTTTTCCTGCAGAGGACATGTTTCCCTCTCACCAATGTCCCCTCCTTGCTCTGCTCCCTGCCTTAGGGCATCTGGAGACCCCATGGCTGTCTCCTCAGCCCTCTCCCCTGAGCACATGCTTCTCAAAAAGTACATCAATTCCAAACCTTTTTAAATGTCTCACTGCCCTCCCATCAAAACTTACCTGTGCTGAGATGTTTCCTCATATCTCCCCCTCAGACAAAGCAATCTAGGTCTACGGATAATCTTCGCAAGGAGCAAGTTCTTCAAATAGAATGACTTAGTCCGAAGGGGCAATTCTAAGAATGGGAATCCAGGCCCCTCAACTGCACAATACCAGATATTTGGGAGATCCCAGTGTTAGCAGCCTCAAAGAAGTCACACAGTGAGGCCTAGTCTAGCTATGAAGCGGTCAGTCCTGTCTAATCTCATCAGATCTGATTTTCCTCTTATGTGTTAAGTCTAGGGCCAGAGAGTTAACTCCATGTTTAACTTGATAATCAAGGAGAGTTTTTTTCTGGTCACAAATGGGTGGCCTGTAGCTTTTCCCAGGGTTTCAACAGTGCTCCTCAAGCTTTACCCTGTCTAGACATGTATCTGAAACATCTAATTACCCCATACATTCTGCATGGCACACAAAGCCCGACATCATTACATAAACATGAAGCTCCCTATTAATATTGCTGCTCAGTGAACTGTCCTTTTGCATTTGCCAATCTGAAAGTGAAGTCATGCTACCACTGAGACTTAGGATAACGTGCTGGGAACAATAACTGCTAAGTTTTGCTATGACCCAAATTGTGGGAGCTAAATTCTCCAGAAAGTAAACAAAAAAATCCATGTAGTAAACTGGATCCAAATTCATAAGAATCTAAACTGATTGATGCATATTCTCTCTTAAATGATGAGTTTAATTGTCCCTTCTACACAGAGCAAGAAGCCATATTAAAGGGATAACTCTTTCCACCTCTCTGGCCATCAAGTCCTACATTAGGCAGGTAACCGTTCCAGCCCTGGTCATTAGTTAGTGGCACTAGGGTTGGGGTGTGGAGTTGGGGTATGGACAGAGTTTATATGAAGTCAAAGACTACCACTGGTATGTACCAAGAATGCTGACATAATTATTCCATTCCATTCTCCCAAATACCCAATGAGGGAACTGGGAAATCATTCTTCACATTGAACAGATAAGGAAATTAAGGCTCAGAGAAATTAAGTATCTTGGTCCAAGGTCCAGATGTAATAAAAAATGAAGTCAGAATATAAACCCAGAAATTTTCATAATCTTACTGGGCTTCCCTTGTGGCTCAGCTGGTAAAGAATCCGCCTGCCATGCAGGAGACCTGGGTTCGATCCCTGGGTTGGGAAGATCCCCTGGAGAAGGGAAAGGCTACCCACTCCAGTATTCTGGCCTGGAGAATTCCATGGACTGTATAGTCCATGGGGTCGCAAGGAGTCTGACATTACTGAGTGACTTTCACTGTCTTCACACAGATGCTCAGAAGAGTTGGTTTAGCTCCATTTTCCAGGGGAAGCACTCTGGCAGTAGTATGGCACCACATGTCCCCTCCACACTCTACATCTGAAAACATTATACAACAAAACAGCCTAGTAGAGCCCCTTCCCCTTCACAAACCTGAAACACAAGTATGATCAAGAACCTCCTTCCAGTGTCTGGCAGTTGCTCCCTTCTTCCCCCAAACCTGCAGTGCCAGGTTATATCAGCACAGCACCCCCTGCATCTGCCCTTCCTGATAGATGTTAAGTTTCTCAAGACTGGGACTAGATTCTTCCCATCTCTGTGTTCCCACATCTGTGGCACAAAACAGACACACGGCAAAGTTTTATAGGTTACCTGAGACCTTCTCTGGGTGCTCCTTCACCTTCCACAGTAGCACTCACTCTAAACTAAACTCAGTGGCTTAGCCTGTCCCCCCAGGCCTTTCTCACCCCTGTGTCCTGCTCCCTCTGGACCCTGCTCACTCCACTTGACTTTGGAAGGTAAGGGTTTAATGGATTAATGAAACTTCACTTAACTATTTGAGAAGACCAGATAACAAAGCTTTAACTCCTAAAGAATCCCCAACATTTCAGATGTCGCCAACAGCAGACAGGCAGACAAATTAGCTGAAGGGAGAAGATACTTCTGGTATTCTCTATATCACCCATCACAGGCAATGACTCCCCCCATCTATGGATGCCCCCTCATCCCTGCCATCTCCATACCCACTGACCAAGGAAAAATGTTTCAGATTCACAAAAATTTTCAAGTGCAATAAAAAGCCTATATTTCGGGCCTATCACTATGATATTCACTACATGTTTGACATAGAGGTTTAATTTGGTCTGCCATGAAAATAGAACTGAATAATAATCACAGTCTTTAATTGTGGTTAGGTTTAATTATGGAAATCTGCTCATGTATTTATATAGAAAGCCTCACACACACAGCAGAAAACCATTTCTTTTCATAAGTATTTATAGGAAAAGAGCCTTCTAAAAAGGTTGTTTATTAGGAAGTAAATACTTCATATAAACAAGGCAAAATAGGGTCCCCACTTTACACAGGATATATTTTCTAATCATGTCATGTTAACATTCTCTCTTTTGATTTCCAGGGGTGAGCAAGGATTAGCTACAGCCCCAGCTCCAGGTGGGGGTGCTGAGTCACTTATTTAGAATGAAATATGCAAGGTATCAAGACAAATAAGTACAATCCATGTTCAACATGGTGGTGTTGGAAACATCATCTAATTGAATGTGTTAAAATTATCTTCCTGAAAAAAATAGGGAAAAAAGGAATAAAAGCTTTAAATCTTTGTATTTTCTGATTTTATGATACAGAAAATACTGTCAAATCAGACAAAATAATGAACAGCCTTTATCTCCTTTTAATAAAATTTCAAATTAATGTTTTAACTTCAGGTATGTGTGGTAAAAACACAAGTTCCCCTAAAGCAGCTAATAATTAATTTTAGGGTGACAGGCTAAATACAAAATGCATTTGGAAAAAAATGGAAACAAAGGGAAGTTTCACTAGAAAAATGGTCCTGAAGAATTTATTTACAGGGCAGCAATGGAGAAACAGACATAGAGAATAGACTTATAGACATGGGGAGAGAGGAGGAGAGAGTAAGATGTATGAAAAAAGTAACATGGAAACTTACATTACCATATGTAAAATAGATAGCCAATGGGAATTTGCTGTTTGGCTCAGGAAACTCAAACAGGGACTCTGTATCAACCTAGAGGGGTGGGATGGGGAGGGAGATGGGAGGGAGGTTCAAAAGGGAGGAGATATATGTATACCTGTGGCTGATTCATTTTGAGGTTTGACAGAAAACAACAAAGTTCTGTAAAGCAATTATCCTTCAATTAAAAAAATAAAAAAAAATTTTTAAGTAAATTTTTTTTAAAAAAGGGAAGTATATTCAAATAAGCACTTCCGTTTGTTGGATGTAAATTCTCTTACCATAATTATCATTTTTTAATGTCCAAAATTTTTCCCACATAGACCATCCTTATAAAATGCCAAAACTATTAACTTAATAAGTCCAGTTTTTTAATTATTAAAATGCATTTTTATCTGAATTCACTAGTTAATTTTTCATGACTAACTTGTTAAAATTAATTTCGTATTTATAAATTATAACTCTATCAACCTATAGTATAATTATCATGTCGTAACTAACATACCATATTCAAATTAATAATATATAACTATAAAGCCAGTGGAAATGAAAATCTTTAGATTGTAGTTAATTATTTTAATAAATACATGATATTGAAGATTCATCTGGGATTTTAATGCTCTAACTTGAAACCACTGCACATTATCAATCTATTTCAAATATATTTCATATTTAAGAGCTAGATATTAAAAGATTAGATGCCAGCTGCATCATCTCCAGCTACATGTAATCTGAAACACTACAGTTGGTCGCCATGTATACTGTACAAAAAGTGAAAAAAAAAAGTAACAGCAAAGTAGACTATCGTCATTCCTAAATGATCTGAGACTCTCACGCGTGTGTGCTCAGTCACCTCAGCTGCGTCCAACTCTGCAATCCTAGGAACTACAGCCCCCAAGTTCTTCTGTCTATGGAATTCTCCTGGCAAGAATATTGGAGTGGGCTGCCATTTCCTCCTCCAGGGGATCTTCCCAACCCAGGGATCGAACTCGTGTCTCCTGCATTGCAGCCAGATTCTTTGCTGCTGAGCCACCAGAGAAGGCCCAACCTGAGACTCTCATGACCCTCAAATCTGCAAATACATAAACACATGTATGAGTTCCTGGCTTTCCCCTCAGTTTATCTACAAGCTCCACCACCCCATCTACCAGAATCTCTACCTCTTGCCCTGCTGGCCCTTGTCATCACTGGATGAACTCTCCATGCTTTTCTCTGTAGCTAACCCCTTCACTTGTACAAAGAGATGACCCCTTCTTGCCTACTCAAAGTCATTGTTTTGACAATTCTCCCCATCCTCTTCTGCATCACCATGTTCCCCTCTCCCTCCTGAATTATTCCTATGAGCATACAAAAAGTCTGTTGCTCTTCACCTTAAGAAAACACCCAACTTTGACCCTATATCTGTCTCCACCCACCACTCCATTTCTCTCATTTTCTTTACAATGAAATTTCTTTAAATGCTCTTACTGTCATCAAATCCCTCTTCCTCTAATGTCTCTTAAGCCCATTCCAAATAGGATTTAGTCCACCACTCCATCTAAATTGCTCTTGCCCATGGACCAATGTCCTCCACGTTGGTTATGGAGGACATAACCAATAGGTCTGTCCCTATCTAACCAGACCTCTCAGCATGTAAGACAGCTGATGACTCTTCACTTGGCTTCCAGATCACTGCTCTCTCCCAATTTTCCACCTTCTTCACTGGTTGCTCCTCCTCATTGGCCCCTTGGCCAGTTTTTCCTGATTTCCCCAATTTCTTTACCTTGGCGAATGCCCCAGGGCTCAGCCCTTGGATCAATCCTCTTTTCTACTAATCTCACCACCTTGCATCTGTACAAGGCTGACTCTCAAATCTCTACCTCTTGCTTGGAGCACTCCTCGAACTTTAAATTCTTCTGTCCCACTTCCTACTGAACATCTCCACTTAGATATGCAATATATCACAACAAACTGTGGAATATTCTTCAAGAGATGGGGAATACCAGACCACCCTACCTACCTCCTGAGAAATCTGTATGCAGGTCAAGAAGCAACAGTTAGAACCAGACATGGAAAAAGAGACTGGTTCCAAATTGGGAAAGGAGTACATCAAGGCTGTAGATTGTCACCCTGCTTATTTAACTTGCAAAGTACATCAGGCGAAATGCTGGGCTGGATAAAGCACAAGCTGGAATCAAGATTGCCAGGAGAAATATTAATAACCTCAGATATGCAGATGACACTACCCTTATGGAAAAAAGTGAAAAGGAACTGAAAAGCCTCTTGATGAGGCTGAAAAGCCTCTTGAAAGTGAAAGAGGAGAGTGAAAAAGCTGGCTTAAAACTCAACATTCAGATACTAAGATCATGGCATCCAGTCCCATCAGTTCATGGCAAATAGATGGGGAAACAATGGAAACAGTGACAGGCTTTTTTGGGGGGCTCCAAAATCATTGCAGATGGTGACTGCAGCCATGAAATTAAAAGACGCTTGTTCCTTGGAAGGAAAGTTATGACCAACCTAGATAGCATATTGAAAAGCAGAGACATTACTTTGCCAACAAAGGTACGTCTAGTCAAAGCTATGGTTTTTCCAGTGGTCATGTATGGATGTGAGAGTTGGACTGTGAAGAAAGCTGAGCGCCAAAGAATTGATGCTTTTGAACTGTGGTGATGGAGAAGACCCATGAGAGTCCCTTGGACTTCAAGGAGATCAAACCACTCAATCCTAAAGGAAATCAGTCCTGAATATTGATTGGAAGGACTAATGTCGAAGCTGTAACTCCAATACTTTGGACACCTGATGCAAAGAACTGACTCCTTGGAAAGGACCCTGATGCTGGGAAAGATTGAAGGTAGGAGGAGAAGGGGATGACAGAGGATGAGATGGCTGGATAGCATCACCGACTCAATGGACATGTGTTTGAGTAAGCTCCAGGAGTTGGTGATGGACAGGGAAGCCTGGCGTGCTGCAGTCTGTGGGGTTACAAAGTCGAACACAACTGAGAGACTGAACTGAACTGATGCACCTGAAGTTTAACATGTCCA
The DNA here is from genome assembly GCF_029407905.1 of Bubalus kerabau. Taxonomy (NCBI): domain Eukaryota; kingdom Metazoa; phylum Chordata; class Mammalia; order Artiodactyla; family Bovidae; genus Bubalus; species Bubalus kerabau. Next base: position 40,199,908 of record NC_073633.1, read on the forward strand.
AAGCCAAATTCCTGATCTCACCCTTAACCCTGCTTCTCCCACAGTCTTCATGTCAATTAATAGCAACTGCAGCTTTCCAGCTGCTCAAGTGAGAAACCATGGAGCCATCCCTGGTTCCATTATTTCTCTCACACCATGTCTACAATGTATCCGGAAATCTTATTGGTTCTACCTCAAAATATATCCAGAATCTAGCTTATTCTCACTTTCTCCACGCTATCATGCTAACGTATCATCATTTCCCACCAGATTGCTGCTTGTCCTCCAGACTGCACTGCTTCCCTTGGCTGCCCTACTGAGCATTCTCAACCCTGAGAGTCCTATCAGAAATGTACGTTAAACCACTGAGTGCTTTTCTACTTAGAACCTTCCAATGGTCCACAGCTACCTGAACATAAAAGTCAAACTCCTAGGAGTTTGGTTCCCTTATCACCATTGTGTTTTTATCTCCTACTTTCCTTTCAATTCAATTCCTCCAGTCACACTAACTACCCTTCTATTGCTTGAACATGAAGGGCATGTTCCTGTCATAGGGATGTTGCTCTTGCTGTCCATCTTCCTGAAATGGCCACCTCCCAGATATGGTCACAACTTCTTCTCCCATGTCTTTCAAGCATTTGTTCAAATGTCACCTTCTCATGGAACCGCTCCCTGACCACTCTACGTAAAAGTACAAGAGCGTCCTCTGTACCTGCACTCCTGGTGTCCCTTCCCTGCCTTATTTCTCTCCATACACAGGACTTCCCCTTCTTATATTTTCTATAATTTTTTGTTGTTGTTGCCTGCCTCCTTCCATTGGAATGCAAGCTCAAAGGGGACAGAGATGTTCACTGATCATTTCATGACTCTATCCCCAGAAAAATATTTTGACATAGTAGGAGCTTAACAAAACTTGGCTAATGAATGAAATATTTTTTCTTAGAAAGGTACGTGCTACACCTGGATGTGCTCATATCATGACTTGAGCATCCTTTTTTTATTCTCCAGTAAAATTTGACCTCCTACTTGATGAATGATACTGGCATTATTTGGAATCTGCTCGAATAATTTGATGAATCACTTTTTCTTACTTCTGTAACCAATATGTTTCTTTTGGATGGTCTAGTGTTTTTAATCTTTTTTTAAAATTTAAATGTCTTCAAGAAGAATGTAAGAATGTGTATATTCTCTAGTCTGCCAGAACAACTCTTCTCTCTACTGTCCTACCCTCATCTATACATTTAAGTAACCTTCTTACTCTTGGAAGGAAGAACGCTTAGCAGTACCTGCATAGAGCATATTATAGATTTCATAAGCTAGTGCCATTTCTACTTTAATTTAACCAACAATTCCATTTTTTGGCCAAGAACCATAACTTTCTCAAACTACTTTTTCCTTTATTCATTTCCATCACCACACCAGTATATGATCTTTTCAGGATTATTTCTCACAGCAAAATAAAGTATCCATAACATGGTGAGAATTACGCTGTCAGTGGTCAGGGACAGAGAAAGGAGGTTCACTGTTGTAGGGATGGCAGCCAGCTGCCTGGACGGTCTCCTTTATGCTACTACACACGTGTCTTATACCAAGATATCAGTGGTACCTGCTTTATCCTACTCTCCAGATCCTATTAGCAAGTCAAAATACACTGGACTAACATGATGTCCTGTGTGATGGTCAACAACTTTGTGGACAAAACGGCGACACGGTGCCAAAGGAGATACCACCCACTCTGAGGCCAGGCAGTGAGATTATTCTGCTTCTCTCACTAGATAAAAGCAAACTGTTTCCAGAGTATGCTCTGCTTATTTGCCCAGAGGAAAAAGCATTTGCCAGGTACATAAATGCACAGCAAATATCAAGGAATGAGTTTGGTTGCTTCAATAAAGAGATTCTAATAAATATGCTCAGGTCTCTTTTGTAGGAAGTTCTTGACCTTGCTTCCACTGAAAGGATGTTGGGCTTATGAACAGATATCTGTCTAGGAATTAGGTGAGAGCCCAAACCATCCTCCTATAAAAAGAAAAGTCAAACAAGCCTCTGTTTGCCCAAGATGCTGAAATTTTGGTTGTAAGAACCAAGGAGCACAGCTAAGTATCTATTTCCGTCACAGGGATCCATCATCAATAGCTATTCCCAAAGATCCCTGATTGTCATTCCATTCAAAATGCCCATCCTGCTGCCTGTTATGGTAGCCATGTTTCCCATCTTGCCTTCTAGTGGTAAAGTGCTGCTACTTAAGCCCCATTATGTGTGTGTGTTCGTTGCTCAGTCGTGTCCGACTATTTGCGACCCCATGGACTGTAGCCCACCAGGCTCCTCTGTCCATAGAATTCTCCAGGCAAGAATACTGGAGTGGGTTGCCATTCCTTTCCCCAGAAGCTCCATTATATCAGGATCTCAATATCCCTAGTAACATCAGGGAGTCCCATTTCAGCTTGAGCATATTCTACTAGCCCCACTGGCCTACACAGAATGACCACTAATTTTTCTCCCAAAGATGTGAGTAGGCCCTTTATCACTGTATCTCTCAAGCTTTCGCTGAAGAGTTTCATCAGGACACCCTCAAGGGATTCAATACCAATGACATATCCCCACTGTTGATCTTATCTCCCTAAGTGTTTAGATTCCTTACTTCTACATTCTATAAAGGAATTTCTAGCATCTCAGTGGAGTCACATCCCAGTTTTGGTCAACCAATCCAGGAAACAATTAGAATCAATGCTGCCTATTCAGACTAGCACATTGAATCCAGAACCTCTGATTAAGTGCTCCCACAGAGTTTTCTTTCTTGGACATAGAACCTTCAAAATCCATTTTAACATTTCCTATTTTTTTCAATATTAACTGGCAAAATTTTACAATTTTTTAGCACCCTAACCTATTTCCTCCTAACATTGACTTTATTATTGGCATTCTGAGGTATGCTGGGATCCAGGTTTAGCTGTACATCTGTGAATTGGTCATAGGCACACAGGGAGAACTGACTTGGTAATGCAACTCCTTCAGGTGTCAGAAAATTCAATCAAAAGGGGAACAGACTCATCAAACAGGAAAACAGGTGGTACTTCAGCTGGGAAGGGTGGCTTGACGACTCTAAGGATTCAAGGTACCTCAAGTCACCAAATCCTGCCATATCCCCTGTTCTAATTCTCAGAGTCCCACCCTTTCTCTCTCAAAGCCCCAGCTTTAACATAAGAGACCTAGCTGTGAATTCAACTGACACTAATTTGGCAACCTGCATGATTGCATTTGGCTTTTGACCTTTGCCACCAAGAATTACAAAAGAAAAGAGATTCTTTTACCGTAGTCATGGAAAGTGCCTAGTTTTTAATCCATGCTTAGAGAAAAACATTTTGGAATTTGAGCTCAAATTCTCTTTCTTTAAGCTGTCCAGCACTGTTAGAAGCAGCTACCACACCACCCCAGTTCTTCAAATCCTCATCCCATCACATTATTTTATGGAAGTTCCTGCTTGGCTCCCAAAGACCTTTTCCTTCAATGACTACTTAATTTTAGTAGTTCACAAATGCTCTATCTGCTGACTTGCCCCTGAATGTTGCTGTATGCCAGGGTTTCAATCCTTATGCAGCTGGACTTTTATATTACCTTTAGCTCCAACTAAACCAGACAACCAATCCCAGAGCCCCCACCACCATCCAATTTCTCTGCGGTTCCATTTTTTGCAACCATTTCTGTTACCAAATTTCATACCTCAGGGTTCTTAGTTGCAAACAACAGAAATAGCAAAACTGAGACTGGCTGTTTTAAGTAGAAACAATTGATGGAGATGATGTTGGATACTCTCACATAATCACTGAGAAGGTTTAAGAAGGGTTTTGGGAAACAATCAGGACCAATAGAAGGCTAACCACCACCACCAGAATCATGCCGAAGAGTTCAAGGCTGCTGCTCCACTGGGCCATTCAGCAAGTTATCACACACCGGTGCTGTGCTTTGCCTCAGGAAACTGACATTTCTATCCCCAGTGTTGACGTGGAGTGGATTCTCCACTCTTTCTGCCCCAATCATTAGTTCAGAGTTGGATGGATGGATAGGCTAGGTCTTATGTATGTCCTGTGGCAAAGGCCACTATGAAACTAAATAGTGAGACTTCCCAGATGCTATAGTAAGAGGGGCAGATCTGAATCCTAAGATTCATAAAGTGGGGACTTTCTCAAACAAGGGAAGAGGAATCATATCTAGCAGTCAGAAAAAAGAAAATGAAAGGAAAGGAGGGAAGGGAAGGGAAGGACATCTCATACAGGTATCCCCTTTATATTATTGGGAAGCATCATTACAGCAGAAAAAGACAGGAAGATAAGATTTTTAGGCGAACCAAAGTTGGAAATTTTCAATGTTAAGGGGAAAACAAAGTGTTGCAAAAGTTTCACTTATCTGTGGGTATTTGGCATCTGTGAAGGAGAGGAATATCTTTTTTTAAAACTTCTTATTTTATATTGGAGTATAGCCAATTAACAATGTTGTGATAGTCTCAGGTGGGCAACAAAGGGACTCAGCCATCCATATACATGTATCTATTCCTCCCCAAACTTGTATCTTATAATGAAAAAAAGGAAGCTGGTAAATAGTAAAAGTTCCCTTGAGTTTATCCATGTAAATTAGAGAATCTGGAAATAATACTCTTCCCTCATCCTTTTTTCAGTTCTCACTTAAGCCCAATTCATGAAAAGGTATTTAAAATATCTGCCAATATTTTCTCAAGAATGTTTTAAAATTCCACAAGGACCTACGGGAGAACATTTGCTACCAATTTGAATGGATACAAGCATCAAAGAAGAGAAAAAATTCTTCTAACTTTATTCCATTCTTTTCCTTAAGTGTGCTTAAAGCACATTATGGAACAGCATGTTAAAGACATGTGCTTTCCAACAAGAACTAAGAGGAGAAACAAAAGAAGAAACAGAGCAACAATGGAGAACCAGAAGTCTAACTGGACGGAGAAGGGTAGGTAATATGTGACTTGGCAAAGGAATTAGTGAGTACATGGCGATCTTAGAAATTTTGCCATTGGCAAAGAGCAGGGCATTTTTTCTCCATATTAAGAAAACAGAAAATATCGAAGCTACAGAAGTACACAGTGATCTCTCATCTTAAGCAAGGATCTTTACCATCTTTCTAAATTCCATATATATGCGTTAGTATACTGTATTGGTGTTTTTCTTTCTGGCTTACTTCACTCTGTATAATAGGCTCCAGTTTCATCCACCTCATTAGAACCCAATACAGTATACTAACGCATATACATGGAATTTAGAAAGATGGTAACAATAACCCTGTGTACGAGACAGCAAAAGAGACACTGATGTATAGAACAGTCTTATGGACTCTGTGAGAGAGGGAGAGGGTGGGAAGATTTGGGAGAATGGCATTGAAACATGTAAAATATCATGTATGAAACGAGTTGCCAGTCCAGGTTCGATGCACGATACTGGATGCTTGGGGCTGGTGCACTGGGACGACCCAGAGGGATGGAATGGGGAGGGAGGAGGGAGGAGGGTTCAGGATGGGGAACACATGTATACCTGTGGTGGATTCATTTTGACATTTGGCAAAATTAATACAGTTATGTAAAGTTTAAAAATAAAAAATTAAAAAAAAAAGAATAAAAAAAAAAAAAAAGCAAGGATCTGTCCCTCCCTCTAGCTATAAATCTCCTGAACATTATTTAAGTAATTTAGCCTCTTGTTAGCATGAGGGGTTACACAGATCTCACTATGTGTATTTTCATTATGGACATCAAGAAGACAAAATACTTCATAAAAATGTAGCTAGGTGGACCACAGGAAGAGTGAAAGAGAGAAAAGAGGGAAAGGGAAACAGCGAGGAGGAGACAAAGGGGAAAGTGACCACTCTACTATTCCCCATGTGTGTTTATATCTGCATGTATGTGTGTGGCTTTGACTAGCAAATTTGCCCCATTTTAATAGAAACTTTAAACTTCACAATACTGTTTTTATTATTTCTAAGTATAAGGGCTTCCCTTGTGGCTCAGCTGGTAAAGAATCCACCTTCAATGTGGGCGACCAGGGTTACATCCCTGGGTTGGGAAGATCCCCTCGAGAAGGGAAAGGCTACCCACACCAGTATTCTGGCCTGGAGAATTCAATGAACTGTATAGTCCATGGGGCTGTAAAGAGTCGGACATGACTGAGCGACTTTCACTTCACTTCACTTTTAAACTTCACAATTCTGTATTTATTATTTCTAAGTATAAAACTAGTGCCAGCTGTTAACAAAAGTCAAGCCATGGAAAGGAAGCTAAGTGTCACTGGATAGATAAGTGGATAAACATACACACACCACCACCACTACCACCAATGGAGTATGATTCAGCCTGAGAAAGAAATCCTGCAACTTGTTACAAGATGGATGGACCTTGAAGGCATTATGCTAAGTGAAATAAGTCAGACAGAAAAAATAAATACTCTATGCCCTCACTTTAATGTGAAATCTAAAAGATCTAAACTCAGAAACAGAGGAGAACGGTGTCTGCCAAGGATTGGGGAGGGTGGGGAAAATGGGGAGATGTTGGTCAATAGGTATAAACTTCCAGTTGTAAGATGAATAAATTCTGGGGATCTTAAGTACAGCCTAGTGACTGTATTTAAAATACCATATTATATACCTTAAACTTGCTAAGAAAGAGGATCTTAAATTTCTCACCATCAAAAAAAGTCATTAAGTGAGGTGATGGAGATATTAACTGACCTTATAAGTCATAGTAATCATCATACAATACAGACCTATATCAAATCTTCTCATCATACATCTTAAACTTATACATGTTATATGTCAATTATATTTTAATAAAGCTAGGGGGAAAAAGTTAATGTCAGGTCAAGACCCAATGCTATACGCTGGGGAAAATTTAAAGGTGTATCCTCAGATTTTAAAAGTAATTTATGAAGTCAGAGGGATATTGTGAAATCACAAGTAATACTGGGGAAAGAAAAAAAAAAGAGCAGATAGCTTCAAAATATGAGGTTAAAAATTTATCAAATTCTCTTAGTCCCCAAGAGACACCTAAGGCCAAAGTTCACCACTTTCCTTTCTTCTGAAGCTAAAGCCATAGCAGTCATGGCCAAAGTTGGAAGGTCTGTGGGGGATCCAGAGACATTTAAGAGGAATGACTGAGCCCTGGAGGTGATGAGGCAGGGAAAGTATTTTTTCTTATTTCTCTGGCAACATTTAAGTGTTTTTAACATAGCTCTTCTATGTCTCCTTGAAAGTCCTTGTGAAAGTTTGTGAAAAGAAAGCTAGGAAACCACAAACTTGGTCTGTAATTAAACAAGCAATCTCAGTTAAAGGCAATAAAAGCTGTCAGAACAAAAAAGAATTACAAGTTAGTATACAAGACTCTACAATTATGTTCTTGAAAAGGCTGTAGTCGGAAATGGATAAACTCTATTTTATATTGGAACTTTGTGACACAACTGAGTATGTGAAGTTTTTTTTCATGAGTCCTATGATTGTCAGATTTTTTTTTACTCCAAGTAATCCTTTGACTCTCTATCCCCACAAAATACAGCAACGTATGGAGAGCACCTTTCCTGTTTGAATCACAAATGCAAACAAGAACATACTATAAAAGTTCAGTGAATATTCAGTTGAATCCTCAGGATACCCAAGAGTGTGATATAGAACAGATAGAATTATTATTTCATATAAATTCTCACTAATCCATGAAAGGAAAAGAAAAGTATCACAAATAAGTAACAAGGAATTTAATCTAGTTATAAAACAGTAGTTTCAAATTCCTCTCAAAATTGAAACAAGAAATGTATTTTACTTCCACTGGACAATAAGTACCATTTGGCAAGGGTAAATTTCCTCTTTTCACTGTTGTAATGCTGGCATTTAACAGGGTACCTGACATAGAGAAGATGCTCAAAACATATATCTTGAAACATGTATAACATCATATATGAAACGAGTTGCCAGTCCAGGTTCGATGCAAGATACTGGATGCTTGGGGCTGGTGCACTGGGATGACCCAGAGGGATGGTATGGGGAGGGAGGAGGGTTCAGGATGGGGAACACATGTATACCTGTGGTGGATTCATTTTGATATATGGCAAAACCAATACAATAAAGTTAAAATAAAATGAAAAAAAAAAACATATATCTGAATAAATAAATGAATATTCAGTATATAGAAGAATAATTCAATGAATATTTGTGTTAACTTCATGTATCTACTAAAATATACTTAGTCCCCAAATAATGTCAACTAAGAAATAAGCAAAGGAGGGTCTTGCCTGGCAGGCCAGTATGCTCCCAGTGCAGGGGCCCAGGTTTGGCCTTGGTCAGGGAGCTAGACCCCACATGCTGCAACTAACAGTTCGCATGCTGCAATGAGGAACCAGCACAGACAAATAAATACATAAATATATCAAAAAAAAAGAAATAAGCAGAAGTGGGAAAGGCGAGAAAATGAAAGAATGAGAAGCAAAAACAAATACAGAAAAATATCACTTGCCTTTGTAAAATCCTATTGGCAGTCAATCCAATGATTATGGCACCTTGAAAATGCTCATCCTTCAACGAATAGAGCTCTTCAAATGGAATAGCTCAAGGAGCCACCAAAGAGATAATACTGTTCCGAGCATAATTAATGATCTCCCCACACCATTACACCTAATAACGTAAAATGAAGTCTCATCTGGCTGTACAATTATTTTGGGGATCTGTTGTCATGTCATAGAATCAAGGAACCCTAGAGCTGGGAGGAAACATGAACCATCTAATGAACCACCTAATTCAACCTCAGTAATTCACAGATGAAGAACTTCCCAGAGGCTCTGAGTACCTTGGCCCAGGGCCCTTGCAGCAGTGTGAAAACCTGAACCTCTGTCCTTCAGAGTCCTAAAGTCTGACACAATCAAGATATTTGTTAGCTTGTATTCACCAGAGTTTTAACCATTCATTAAGAATTCAAGACCTTTCAAGCAACTTCTAGGTTTGAACTTCTTAGTTCAGTTCAGTCACTCAGTCATGTCCAACTCTTTGCGACCCCATGAATCGCAGCACGCCAGGCCTCCCTGTCCATCACCAACTCCCAGAGTTCACTCAGACTCACGTCCATTGAGTCGGTGATGCCATCCAGCCATCTCATCCTCTGTCGTCCCCTTCTCCTCCTGCCCCCAATCCCTCCCAGCATCAGAGTCTTTTCCAATGAGTCAACTCTTCGCATGAGATGGCCAAAGTATTGGAGTTTCAGCTTTAGCATCATTCCCTCCAAAGAAATCCCAGGGCTGATCTCCTTCAGAATGGACTGGTTGGATCTCCTTGCAGTCCAAGGGACTCTCAAGAGTCTTCTCCAACACCACAGTTCAAAAGCATCCATTCTTCGGGGCTCAGCCTTCTTCACAGTCCAACTGTTCTACTTCCATTCTAATAGCAATGTGACACAGTCATTGTCTACAAAACTCACGGGCTGAGTTCCACTGTGGCACCAGGATGCATACAGGATGGGTGAAAACAGCTCTAGAGCAAATGTTTAGATTTCTAGGTTCTCATTTCCCACTCATGAGTTAGGCCTTTTCCCCTGTACCTCTGGCTTTTAACCTACAGTTAGGGAAAATGTAAATAAGCAAATGTATTAAACTGTCTCGATAATGACACCAGGACCTCTAAATCCAACTGGTAGTAACAGGACTCAAATGCTTCAAAAAAGGAGAAGTGCAACCTCAACTGGATCCTCAGGGGAAGTCTCAAAAAGTGGTCCAAATGAAGGGTGCGTGTGTGTGTGTGTGTGTGTGTGTATGCGTGCTCTGTCACTTCAGTCGTGCCCAACTTGTGACTGCATGGACTGTAGCCTGCCTGGCTCCTCTGTCCATGGGATTCTCAGGCAAGAATACTGGAGTGGGTTGCCATGCCCTCCTCCAGGGGATCTTCCCAACCCACGGATCGAACCCATGTCTCTTAAGTCTCCTGCACTGGCAGGCGGTTCTTTGTCACCAAGCCACTAGGGGAGCCCCCCAAATGAAGGCTACACAAGAACAATAAAGGTGGGAGAGCCTATGTGTAAAACACAATTCTCCCACATTCCTCTTCTCACCTGGTACAACAGAGAACTATGAGGGATGGCATCCACCAAGGTGCTGCAAAAAAGACTAAATGGTACAGACGTTTATTTAAACTTTTTAATCCCAAAAAGGCTCGAACAGAAACTATTCATTACTACATGTAGGATCTATTAGATGCTTGAAAATCTTTGGAGACAAAGATGTCTCATATACCCACAGAAGGATATGAGTAAGGAAAATATACAAGTTATATATACAAATTTTTTCCATTTCTAATTCAGACTGAAATTATTATTTTTTTTTTAATTCCCATTACTCTCAAGAGAGAGGGAAGCAGGAGTTTCTCTCTACAGTACACATCTCTTCAGTCTAAGAGATGTGGTACCACCACATTACCTACCATTGGGGCATAAGAACAAATTCAGGCCCTCATTTTTATAATCAGCATGGGTGGCTGGCAACTCTCAATTGCACCAATGGGTAAATAAATGCATACAACTCCCCTGGATGCCTGTTGTTTTTCCTCTTTTCACATTATATGTAGTAACCAGTTTTTATGCTAATGCTAATGCTAAGTCACTTCAGTAGTGTCCGACTCTGTGCCACCCCATAGACGGCAGCCCACCAGGCTCCGCCATCCCTGGGATTCTCCAGGCAAGAACACTGGAGTGGGTTGCCATTTCCTTCTCCAATGCATGAAAGTGAAAAGTAAAAGTGAAGTCACTCAGTCGTGTCTGACTCTTCGCAACCCCATGGACTGCAGCCTACCAGGCTCCTCTGTCCATGGGATTTTGCAGGCAAGAGTACTGGAGTGGGGTGCCATTGCCTTCTCTGACCAGTTTTTATAAGCAGGCAAAAAAATCCTCAGAACTGTTTACTGACTATAATTAACAGGGTTTATAGTATTTGAAATCAAATAAGCACTATGACTAATACTATAAAATATGACATATAAAAATGAGATTAAACCAATGTGGTGTTCTATTTGACTTTCCAGTGAATGTAATTTTTCTGGTTTCCCTGATGAAATGTTGTTTTGGAGGTACAGTGGAAGAACTATGAGTCATGCCCCCAGTCTCTATTTGCCACTTTGCCATTTACATGATTTAAAGCCAAAATCTGCTCTCCTTCCTATGTTATAACAAAATTACACAGCATTAAAACACAAGTCCACCACCCATGTTCTAGGACATTTGCATCAACAATCAGATGTAAAATAGGAAAATATCCAGAACTCTGAATAGATCACCTAGCTGTGAGTATAAATGTATAGCAGCTTGTAAGCCTTAATAATGTTCACAAAATTATTGAGCAATCCTTGATTAAAAGGTGCTATAAAAATTCAAATTGTAATCATAAGAATAGGATGTGGATTGGGACCTTTGATATCAACCTTCATTTTTTTTTTTACCTCACATGTAATATTCTGCTACAAAGCCTCCAATTTTAATGTTATACTTGTCAGAGTTAGTGAAACTGAAATGAATCACAGACAATATCTATCCCTGATTCCATTATCACAGTTATTATTATATCATTCAATACTATAATATCATCATTATATAATACTATAAGTATTCATGGTGCAGAAGCAGAATACTACAGGATAAAATACCTTATCTGCTGATCCTTTATTATAATGAATAAAGCAGTGAGCATTCTTGCTAATTTTGATAAGACAGAAAAGTTTCAATGTAAGCTCCCTTCCCCCACCCTTATATTTTATTTATTTTTAACCTGCTTGGGGTCCAAGAAACCACTGGAGTGATAGACATTTACTAATGACCTTTCCAGCAGGGCTCACATATATGAGTAGCTTTCTCCAGCTCCCTCGCAGACTCAGAGACTCAGGGTGGCTCTCAACTACCCATTTCTACCTGAGGGTCTTTGTATTTAACTGAATTCTTTAGTGACAGTGATCTATGGAAGAAAGAATGCTGCTTTGGGTAGGAATGCACACACGTGTTTTCAGCTATTTTATATTCAGGCCTGCTGTGACTCAGCTGGCAAGTTCAAAGTTATAGTCATTTTTCATTTCTTGGAGGAAACCATCTCAGTAAAAATAAGAAAATTTAAGAAAATCCAGAGCTTTTCTTTTGAAGGGAAATGTAGGATAAACTTTCAAAATGATTTCAGTTTGTCTCAGTAATGGTACAGATCATGAAATGACAACCATGAAGGTCCATTTAACGAAATCTAAGATAAATAAATATGATTAAATAAAATTTAAAATAACATGCAAATTAATTCCTTTGGGAAAGTGAATAATTTGGATGTTTATTATCATTGTACTTGTCGACCTTCATGGAATGTATCTCTAAAATAACTTTGTACTATGATTTTCTCCCAGGAGTTGTAGTGAGAAAATAAAATTTCTCTAATGGAGAAATTCTTTACACAATTGATTTCATCCTTGAAAGCAGTTCATTTTTAGTATGTACTACTGAATCAACAAATTCATATTCAGACTTGGCCTTTGGAGAGAATCCTGCGGCAGTGTAATTAGTCCTTTGCACCTGAGGTCAGAAGTGTGGCAGAAAAATGGCACCGTTTTAGGTATTGGTAGAGGAAAGTTTGATTATACAGTGGGAAAGAGAAAAGAAGAAGAAGAAAAAAAAAAGAGGTCCAATACATGAAGTGACTGTTATTTTATTAGAACAGTCATTACAGGTATGAGAAAATATTTAAAAGACAAGCAGTAACAGTGAAATCACAAAATTTTTGTTTTCTTTTTATGGATTTCAAACTGAAGTCATTAGAGAAAGTTAAAACTGAGTTCTTAAGTGTTGAGAGTAATTCTGGAAAATATTTGCCCATACAAATCCTAATTGGGCCTGTTCTGGACAATGCTCCTATGTGGAACTGCCCAAGTAGGCTAATTTGGGTCTTATCAAATCCTGAGGCACCTGGAAGGAAAGATCTGAGAAACACTGATTAAAAAAAGAAAAAAAAAAGATGTGGAAAAAGATGAACAACATAGTCTGTTTTCTGATCAGAAACAAGCTTGCCCAAACCCATGAGAAAATACTTAATGCTTGTAGGTCTCAAATTTGTTTGTATTCACTCTGGGACTTCTGGATATATCTGGAAAAATCTAGATGATGTGCTTCAACTTTAGTAATAAACGATTGTTACCTACAACAAGTGGGATTATTAAGTCTGGTCCTTATTTCTGGATGTGCCTGCAATTTGGTGCATACTTTACAAACTGCCTTTGCAAATATTCTTTCACAAGCAAGTTCTTTAAATTGGATCTAAGCTTCAACAATCAATGTCATATTTGTCAACCTTCCAGTGGGGTATGATTAGAAAATTCTGCAAGTGTGCCAACCATAAATTGAAATAAGGTCTGAAGGGGTGGCCATGTGGCTACATGATTTACAAGCCTGCCGTGCCATGCTAAGTCTCTTCAGTCGTGTCTAACTCTTTGTGACCCTAATGGGCTGTAGCCCGCCAGGCTCCTCTGGCCATGGAATTCTCCAGGCAAGAATACTGAAGTGGGTTGCCATGCCCTCCTCCAGGGGATCTTCCTGACCCAGGGATCAAACCCACATCTCCTGTGGCTCCTGGGTTGTAGGCAGACTCTTTACTGCTGAGCCACCAGGGTAGCCCAGCTTACAAGCCTACAAAGGATCTAATGTCATGAAGTGTATGAATAACAAACCTTGGTGACAGTCATTTTCCTCAGCTGAAACTATTAGTCAAAATAATCTGTGAGACATCCTTCTCCATCTTTAGATGTTTCAAAAGGCTTTTGTTACTTTAAAAACTCAATTTCTGAAACTCCCTCCATACACTTGACCTCTCCAAGTACACCTTCTCCTGGAATTTCATGCCCATCACAGCTGACTGCCTGTGAGTATCCAAACACTTCCCCTCCCTACAGGAAAGTACATTAACCTCCAGCCGTCTGGCTGTGCCACGTTCCTATCAGTTAGGTTTGAACATTTAAAACAGCTGTTCCAGAGGTGATTAATGACTGGAAATTTGCAACCCTTTTGTGTCCCTGTGGACAGGTCACCCCAGACCCTCTGTCATTGCCACCTGTCAAGATGCCCTGACTGCACACCACGCACCCCCCACCAGTGCTCATTTATCAGTCAAATCTGCCAAAATGATTCTTTTCTGGTGTGCATCTGAGACACAAACAAGAGAGACCTGTTTAATTGCTCATGACTTGCTTTATAGCCTCTAAGAACTCAAGAGAATTTTGCAAGCAGTTTCAAATTCAGAAGCTGAGAACAGTATTTCCACTAGAGCTGAAAACCAGCATCTGGATGCATGATGTTCAAAACCTCTCTGGAATGCACTGTGATTTATAAGTACTGAAAAACTAAACTTAGCAGAAAGGATGATTTAAATACCTAACTAAAGGTACAACTATTTTATAGTTAGTTTCTATTTGTTCAAGAAACTCCTTTCTCAAGATCTGCTGCTCTCAAAAACTGAGAAAATTATTTAATTCAAGCTTTCAAATTGCTCGTGTAAAGTTGTATAATTCCATTTCTCATCCAGGCATTGGTGAGATGAATAATCATCAGGCAGTTATACGAAAAAAGGTTTTCAGAACAAAGTGGCCAGGAAGAGGGATGAGAACAAGAGCCCTGAGGATGCATAATTTGGGGTTTATTCCCTAACGTTGAATATGTGGCTTTGTCTACTGGTAAGTGGGCCTCAGGTATTGATCGCACCCCTTCCTGCCCCGGGCACACCACACCTTTGCTCTTTCCACACCTTCCTACCACACCCCCAGGCCTCTCACAGGGTGTTGTTACACACTGGTTTGGGTGTTCTCTAACACACGTGGGCCATGGGATGATAATTTATGGGTAAAATTTAAGAACAATCATTCCAAAAATTATCCCTCAAAGGCTGAAAACACACACACACACCAAGGATGGGGGGATGCCGGGAAGGACTGAGGGCAAAGGGAGAAGCGGGCAGCAGAGGATGGGATGGGCAGATAGTGTCACTGACTCAGTGGACAGAAATTTGAGCAAACTCTGGGAGATAGTAAAGGACACAGGAGCCTGGCATGCTACAGTCCAGAGGTCACAGAGTCTGACACGACTTAGCAACTGAACAACTACAACAAAATATTTCTTAAAAGACTTCTTTTTTTCATTTCTAATTTCCAAAAGAAAATGCATGTTTAAGTGTTCCAACAATATCTGCTAAATAGGACATACAGTATATCGCACTAGTAGGTTGAATTTTTTAAGACCAGGATGATAAAGTCTGAATCCAAAAGTGAATTTATCA
This sequence comes from Bubalus kerabau, assembly GCF_029407905.1. Taxonomy (NCBI): domain Eukaryota; kingdom Metazoa; phylum Chordata; class Mammalia; order Artiodactyla; family Bovidae; genus Bubalus; species Bubalus kerabau. The sequence goes on from NC_073633.1 coordinate 40,215,204, forward strand.
TCACTAGATTTTACCCTTGAGTTAATTAAAAGATGGTCACCAGTGATCTTTCGGAGAAGGCAATGGCACCCCACTCCAGTACTCTTGCCTGCAAAATCCCATGGACGGAGGAGCCTGGTAGGCTGCAGTCCATGGGGTTGCGAAGAGTCGGACACGACTGAGCGACTTCCCTTTCACTTTTCACTTTTCATGCATTGGAGAAGGAAATGGCAACCCACTCCAGTGTTCTTGCCTGGAAAATCCCAGGGACGGTGGAGCCTGATGGGCTGCCATCTATGGGGTCGCACAGAGTCGGACACGACTGAAGTGACTTAGCAGTAACAGTAGCAACAGTGATCTTTAGAAAATTGTTACCCAAAAAAAAAAAATAATAAACTTGTCATGGTACTGGCAGCTTGAAATTTCCTAAACAATTTTAATTACCTTAATATAAAGCATTTACCATATGTTAATAGATTTTCCTAGCACCTACTCACTACAATATAGTTTTATGATTTGGGTTTGATATAAACAGGGGGTTCTACAAATTATTCATGATCTTAGAGGGTGAGACCTAAGCATCAGAATGCTTAGAAAGCTCTCCAGGTGATTCTTATCTTTAGTGGTTGAGAACCACTGGGGCAGAGCAATGATCTCCAAGACCTGACTCCTTAGGAAAAGACAAATGCAATGATTAAGAACCTGGAAGAAATAAGCATACAAATAGAACGTGCTAATTATGTAAATAAAATACTAGCTCTGCGCACAAAAGTAAAAGTAGATTGGAAAACATAGATGTAGGATGTGGTAGGTGGTTTAGGATCAATGGTGCAGGGTTGGGGGTACTTCTTACAAAAGGTACACTATAAATAAAAGTATAAAAGCCAATAGAGTCACTGAATATGGAATGAGTAGGCATTTCAAGACCACCCCTTAAAATTATCTGAGCATTCAAGCCACCAAGCAATAATGGCTGTGATGTAACTTATCTTTATATCACTGTTTAGAAAGGAATGCTATTTAAGACCAGGGTGTGTGTGTGTGTGTGTGTGTGTGTGTGTAAAGTTTTTTATTTTGGTTGATTCTGGAAAATATTTCACCCCAAAGAGAACTGAACTCTTTGTCTAGCCTAAGAGCAAATGAAAGAGAATTAAGCAAAGCAAACAGAAAATAACAGCAAAATGAAGACAAACAGGCACATAAGCATTTCACTGAACACTTTTAGTTTTCTTTCTTTAAGAAAGGGAAAAGGAATTGTGTTGAGAGTCCTAAGAGTTTTCATAAGATGCATAAAAAGAAATTACTGGCCTCTTCATATACACAATTTTGCAAAATGAGGACACGAAAAACACTTGGAAAGCCAGTGTCTAACCCACTTCAGGAACTCTGGCTGGTGACATTTCCTGACAGAATATTTTATCCTGAATTTCACACCTTGCTAGCATAATAAGGACAAATATGCATTAGTAATAGATATACAGATATTATATCATATATACATACCACAAGTTTCCTGTCTCCAGGGACATTTTTCCTACCTATTATGATAATACTTCACTATCCCTGTGTTCGTCAAGATATCAAAGATGGTTGTGATGGAACAGTCTAGCTTACGTCTTATATTTAAAAAGGTCTCCTGTTTTTGCTATTACTTGGGTATGTATAAAAACCAGTATGTGACCTACTTTTTAACCACAGAGCTTAGATCACTTTCTAAGGCCGCTCGCTCTTCACTGTGGCTCCGGTCTCTTCGCCCCTCCCCGGCCCCACACCACCTGGGGTGTTCCTCCCAAACACCGCTTTACTGTTGTCACCCTCTGCCTAGGAACCAACAAGTGTTCCCTGTTGGATCAAGTCCTACGTTCAGCCTGACCCTCAAGAATCTGATGCTGCTGCCTCTTCAACTCTGGGTCCACCTCTCAATTGTTCATGCCAATCCAGCTGATATTCAAACTGCCTTCCATGGAAATCACATTTTCACTCATACACTCACTCAGTTAACATTCATTGAGCACCAGCTGAGTGCTGTGTCTGGTGCTCATTCCTGGCCCCACACTTTTGCTCATGCTTGTTCCTCTCTGTATATTCACACCTCACCCATTCTTCAAAGCCTGGTTCATACACCCCGCCCTCCACAAAGCTCTCAATTCTGCTCACCTGCCACCTGCCTCCCTTATCCTCAGGACCCCTAAATCACACATTTCTCAATCTGGGTTTATAAAACACTGGCCTAGAACACTAAAAAATTCCATCCCTCAGGCTTCCCTAGTGGTCCAGTGGTTAAGAATCTACCTGCCAATGCAGGGAACACAGGTTTGATCTCTGGTCCGGTAAGATCCCTCCGCTAGTTTAAATGTCAGTTGGGCTTTCCTGATAGCTCAGTTGGTAAAGAATTCGCCTGCAATGCAGGAAAGCTGGTTTCAATCCCTGGATTGGGAAGATCCCCTGGAGAAGGGAAAGGCAACCCACTCCAGTAGTCTGGCCTGCAGAATAGTCCATGGAGTCACAAAGTGTTGGACAGGATTGAGCAACTTTCACTTTTCAGGAAGATCCCACATGCTGCAAGGCAACCAGGCCCCTGTGCCTTAACTATTACTGAGCCAGAGCTCTGGAGCCCATGCTCTGCAATGGGAGAGGCCATTACAATGAGAGATCTGCATACTACAAGGAAGGGTAGCCCTCACTCTGCAACTAGAGAAAGCCCATATGCAGCAACAAAGACCCAGCACAGCCAAAAATAAGGAAGAACACTCCAAACCACCAAAAGATGCCATTAAAAACTCCATTCCTCAAATAAAATTGAAAATTCTGGTTTAAACAAGGTTGAATATGTTTCTTTACTATAGGAATTCTCAGAGCCTTTATAAAAAGTTAACATCAGTTGTGAATTCCTAAGAAGGCATAAAGGAGTCAGCATTTCACAAACTTACTTGGACAAGGAGGATAACTTTTTTATATTTCTACCGATATTCCAGGAAAATCCTGCTTGGGAAGTGTTGTTCATTGGTATTTAAAATTGGTACCAATTTAAAACTGCTACATGATTTACCACTTAATTGTTCTGGCTCTCTGGTATTATCCTATTATTCCTCTGTCTTTCTATGCATCTTAACACTTTTCCAATATCCAAACTATTAAGTCCTTCCACCCTTATGACTAAAAGCAAACAATTAAAACATAAAATACTGTTTACTCAATCCTTGGTAAAAGTTTTTTAAGACACATGAATCTATATCTATGCTTTAGTAAGCAGCATAATGAACAAATCTCTGATGGCCAAAGCAGGATGAAATAATAAAATAGCACCACTCTTAAAAGTGACCTCTTGTAGACCACCTCCCTGGGCCTCAGTGTCCTCATCTAAATAATAACAGGAACCTCCCAGTTCTGATGGTCTGTCTTCCAGCATCTCAGTATTCAGTTCAGTTCAGTTCAGTCACTCAGTCGTGTCCGACTCTTTGCGACCCCATGAATCGCAACATGCCAGGCCTCCCTGTCCATCACCAACTCCCAGAGTTCACCCAGACTCACATCCTTCGAGTCAGTGATGCCATCCAGCCATCTCATCCTCTGTCATCCCCTTCTCCTCCTGCTCCCAATCCCTCCCAGCATCAGAGTCTTTTCCAATGAGTCAACTCTTCGCATGAGGTGGCCAAAGTACTGGAGTTTCAGCTTTAGCATCATTCCTTCCGAAGAAATCCCAGGGCCGATCTCCTTCAGAATGGACTGGTTGGATCTCCTTGCAGTCCAAAGGACTCTCAAGAGTCTTCTCCAACACCACAGTTCAAAAGCATCAATTCTTCGGTGCTCAGCCTTCTTCACAGTCCAACTCTCACATGCATACATGACCACAGGAAAAACCATAGCCTTGACTAGACGGACCTTTGTTGACAAAGTAATGTCTCTGCTTTTCAACATGCTATCTAGGTTGGTCATAACTTTCCTTCCAAGGAGTAAGCGTCTTTTAATTATTATCCCTTAAATGAGTATTCACTGTATGGCCCCATAAAGGAAAGGACAAAACAATCATATAGTAGACTGAACTCATCATTCCCAGAACATTCTTAAGAAGTCTTTGTGCTTTGTGCTCTGCTTTCTCATTATTCTAATGTTATTTTCTTTTCTTATTATTTGCCTGCTTTAAATAAAAAACATCCCTGCTAACTGAGGCTTCTTGTGATTTGAATTTGAGTTAACCAAGGTTTCACGAGACAGAGAATGGGATGCCTCTCAGCTATAATAGTGACAGCAACACCCCAAGTGCTCTTTAATTCACAATATACATCTCTGGTCTTGGTCAGACGGAGTCCTAGCGGGCACTGTCTATGGTAAGGAAAACTTGTTTAAAGTGGAGGGTGGCATAAACCTCTGAAAAACAACTGAAGCAAGTCCCCATGTCTAGTGATAGCTCTAGTTCTATGGTTTAACAACTAAACAAACAATGCATTTCAAAATTTAGGGATTTCTAAGCTAACAAATCGGAGAAGGTGATGGCACCCCACTCCAGTACTCTCACCTGGAGAATCCCATGGACGGAGGAGCCTGGTAGGCTGCAGTCCATGGGGTCGCTAAGAGTCAGACACAACTGAGCAACTTCACTTTCACTTTTCACTTTCATGCATTGGAGAAGGAAATGGCAACCTGCTCCAGTATTCTTGCCTGGAGAATCCCACGGATGGGGGAGCCTGGTGGGCTGCCATCTATGGGGTTGCACAGAGTCGGACACGACTGATGCGACTTAGCAGCAGCAGCAGCAAGTTAACAAATACAAAATTTCTTATGCTTCAAGAATCCATTTGAAAAAAAAAATCATCATAAATCCAATATTCCAGAAATGGTGACTGTTAATCTCTATTCCATTCTTCTAATAAATTTTGCAACATTAATTGATTTTCTCCTAATAAATGATAAGCAACTCAAATTTTCATATTTTTTCTTCTAACCATCTATTAAAAAAGATGTTTAGTTCAAGCTATGGAAACTGCATTATTTTTTTCAAGAAGCTTTAAAGTATGTGACTTGGGGCAAGTTAACTTCTCATGCCTCCTCATTTCTTCATCCACCCCTCCTCAAAGTAGAGATTACATTATAATAATATCTACTTCTAGGGTTGTCATGAGGGTTCAAGAAAATAACATATTAAAACACTTGACACATCATTGTTGCTATTGTTATTACTGTTGTTTTACTACGGTTGTTGTCATTGTTTGTTATTATTAGTAGTAGCAGTGTTCTTTCTTAAATGACAGAAAGGATTCTATGAAGCCTCTTGAGGAGATTACATCACTTTGATCTGAAAGCCAAAATTTTTTTTGCACTCCTCTAAATCGACCTATAAAAATAGCCAGATCCCAAGTGGGAAAAAACCCAGAAAATCTTTTTCATGTGATTTCTTTTGCCTTTAACAGTTCCCCCATCTCAACCACTAAGCATCTGTCTCCCCCAATTCATGTCATCCAAGAAGCTTAAAGCAATTAACTGGGGGAAAGAAGTAAAATGAAATTGGATGAAATTAGACTGAAACAGCTCAATGCTTGACACACAGATTGGAGGATGAATTAAGGAGCAAAAAGAACAGATTTTTCCTCCCCAGGCAGAAGGCACAACTTGTACCCCCATAACCAACTTATGTCAATAAACAGCTGTGTCACTGTGAGTAGGTGGAGAAACCACTAGATTAGATGACCTCGGTGGTTCCCTTCCAACTCAAAGTCAGCCTCAAAGGCCACACTGTTGCTTTCTGGAAAGTCAAGTCTGAAGGGGAGGATCAGTCTAAATATTATCATTTTAAAAAGAAGCTCAGCGCTATTCAAGAATGAAGCATAACTTCGTTTTGAGGAGTACAACCTCAGCTCATTTACTTAAATTCTTCCAGTGCAGATTAAGACAACATGAAGTGATGTTTGGGTTAAAAGTTAATTTCTAAATATTTGCTACATTCAGAGTTAGTATCAATACATACTTAGTCATATATGAGTTTAACAGAAGCAAATGCTACTTGTATAGGACTAAGCGATACTGAAAAAAAGAAATTGTCGATTTTCCACATGCAGATTAGCAACGAAAAGATTTCATTTCCTTAAACCTTTCCTTCTATTTTCCCCCTCTTAATCTTGGATCCTACTTATCTAAGAAGGGTTCCTTTCTGCTGGAAGAAACCAAAGGAAAAGTAAACTTACTCTATGATATTGCTCAAACTTTTTTTTCTAAGACTTCAGCACATTTTATTTGTTATAACATTTAATAATTATTAACTAATGGAAGCTCTTCAAGCAGACAGTACCTTCCTTTGGACTGAGTCAAACACCACTAACTAAGAATATATTAATCATTAACTATATGCTGTGCTAGCTATTTTGGGGAGAACAAGGCTACTTAGAGTCCCCACCCACAGCAATTTACAATAATTAACCTGGATGATGTAGATGAGAAATGCAGTGAAGTTCAAAATATTCCATTCTCTTTAACTTGACATGAAAAGAAGCATCCTAGAGGTTACTAAGGACATTACAGAATCGAAAGTACAGTTTCTGGTCTCCGGAAGCTCACCAAATAGAGGGTTATAAATGTCAGATTCTAGATACGAAGACTTGTACTTTTTTAATAGTATATTTTTATTTCTCTGTGTATAGTGTGTGGGCTTCCCTTGTGGCTCAGGTGGTAAAGGATCTGCCTGCAATGCAGGAGACCTGGGTTCAATCCTTGGGTTGGGAAGATCCCCTGGAGAAGGGAATGGCTACCTACTCCAGTATTCTGGCCTGGAGAATTCCATAGATAAGAGGAGCCTGGAGGGCTATATAATCCATGGGATCACACATGAAGAGCAAACACAGACCAGAGACTAACACTTTTACTTTCATAGTGTGTAACAATTTCCATTTTCCCAATTGTTCTACTCTAATTCCAAATTGAGTTTGGATGTATAGATTAGCAAGATCTCATGTGTAAAACAGGTCACGTTTCTTGAAAAACTCTGTAGAAGTCCAAGTATACCTTTGGGAATGTGAAAAATGAATGTGCCTAATGACCAATAAATAACTTAAGGTATGTGTTTCTCATTGGTTTTCCCCCTCTTTCCTCCGGGTTCCACAAACTACTTTCATATGTATAAGAGGTTGAAAGTGTTAGTCACTCAGTCGTGTCCGACTCTTTGCCACCCCATGGACCATAGCCTGCTAGGCTCCTCTGTCCATGGAACTCTCCAGGCAAGAGAACTGGAGTGGATAGCCATTCCCTTCTCCAGGGAATCTTCCTGACCCAGGGATTGAACCCAGGTCTCCTGCATTGCAGGCAGATCCTTTGCCACTTGAACCACCAGGGAAGCCCAGATTGTCTTGCTAATAACAAAGGTTTCTATCACTAGAGGAGAGATTGTATAAATCACTAAATTAAACAGTGCAATAGATAACAAGACCATCTGTTCTACACCAGTTGTTTACAGCAAACCTTCTAGGGTGCCTAATAATGGAGGAGAAGCTGTCCTCTCATGTGTCCATGCGTCCAGGAAATGTTCTCAAAGTCACATAAATTGCAAGAAAGACATGTTTCTTAAAGTTAGTCAGAAGAACTGGTCTTGTCATTTATTAGATTAGAAAATTATGACCTCATATTTATCACCATAAAGGTAGAAAATTTCAAAAGAACAATAGATGAGAATACTGGATGCCTGAAATACTACAACTGAAGAGAAATTTTAAATAGAGCATCTACTGAGAAAAATTGCTAGAACCCTTTGAGAGAAAATACATCCAACTCAGTCTGCCCAGTAGAAAAAGACAGCCCTTTGGAAGTTTCAAAAGAGGAGGCAAGAGCGAATGTTCTCTCAGACATAGCAGTGTATCCATGTTTCACCAGTCTCAAGGCCTGCAGGCTCACTAGGGTTAGTTTACAAAGATACATCAGTCAGGAAGACCTGCGTGACCAATGGCTCTCATGACTAATGGGCTAAACACGGGACAAAATTCCACAGCCCCCAAGTCTGGTGAATGATGAATGACAATGAAAATAGTTGCCTGTTCTGACCATGTAAATTCCTTTCCTTTACAGGGAGGCTGTTTGCCTAAAGGCTTCAAGGTGAATCATGGAACTGCACATGTTCTGGAAAAAGACACACTAGCTGATAAAAAGATGGCTTCTCCAGTAATACACGAAAAACATCAAAACCTTGATAATCACGTGCTATTGCTTAAGCTGGCATTCTCTCTGTCTTATCAGTTTCACCAATCAAAATGTATCAGGGTATGAGCGTTTATATAACAAGTACAGAAAGATCCCAAGGAAACTCCCTGTCATCTGGGTTCCCCAAACTATAGTTTTCCCAGCACCTGTTTTCTCCTTGTTAGCAATGTAAGAAGGTATACTGTCTATAAAGAGATTTAAGACATGTCAGGAACCAAGTTATATGAGAACCTGTCCTTATGGAAAAGAAATTTAAACATACAGGGAATCTTTTTCTAAGGCTCTTCATGGATATAGATGATCCCCCCACTCCCCGCCCCACCAACAGTTGCCATTTAGCCTCAAAAATATTGAACTAGAGACATATTAAAAGAATGTCTCCATTCTAGAATTTTTTTCAGAGAAACAAGCCTAAGAATGGATATCTTCTGTTCAGTTGCAATCATCAACCAATTCTTCTGCTGATCTGACATTTCAGCTGACATTAACAGACTGACCATCTATTAATTCATCCATTCATGTAACAAACATTTATTGAATGCCTACACAAAACCCATGTTGTAATGTGTGTCTATGTGTGTGCGTGTGCGTGTGTGTGCTTAGTCACTCAGTCGTCTCTGGCTCTTTGTAACCGCTTGGACTGTAGCCCACCAGGCTCCACTATCCATGGGATTCCCTGGGCAAGAATACTGGAGTGTGCTGCCATTTCATTTTCCAGGGGATCTTTCTGACCCAGGAAGCAAACCCACATCTCTTGCATGTCCTGCATTGGCAGGTGGATTCTTTACCATGGCACCAGCTGGGAAGCCCCCATGTTGGAATAATGCTCTAGAAATCTTGGCTCTGAAACCCAAAATCTGTGTAATCTTGAGTAAATTTCTTGAACTCTCACTGTCAGTGTCTTTGTCTCTAAAATACTGGTTGCTAGTGTGTAACTACTTTTTAAAAGCCAAGCTAGAGAAACACCATCCTCCTTACTCAGATGCCATCCAATCCCCCGGGAGGGGAAGCACATGGACAAACCTAAAGGGGGACTATGATATATTTTATTTTGGGATTCAACTCACAATCTTGGGCAGGTTGCTCTGGATCCTTCCACCGGTCCAAGAACAGGATCACTCACTGAGACACTGAGTGTCCCATTCCCGTTGCATATGGATATATGTAGGTCTACACAGCAGCTAAGATGAAGAGATGCTGAAGGCATCAATCACAGCCAGTGTTCAGATGAACCCCCACTTGGTCTCTGGAAGTTAGTCAAGAAGGCAGTAAGATGCAGAAATTGAGTGTAATATGATAGGATTGCCCCTAAATCCCAGAAACCTCTGAAAACAGTAGCTGACTGTGGGAGTGAATGGAAGGCAGGGTTATGTCACCCTTGACCTGTTGCTACCAGCATACTTCAAACTGGAAATGCCTTGTGCAAGGACCTCTGTGATTTTAAAGACAGAACTGCTCTTATTGGCTTGGAAAAATCAGTTGATTCAAAACTTTCCTGATAGTCTTGAAGTATGTCAGGTCATTTCAAATCTTTTGTGCTGCCACAATGATAGCATATACATGGCTAATAAGCACATGAGAAGATGCTCAGCGTCACTAACCACTGGGGAAGTGCAAATCAAATCCACAATGAGATACCAATTTGCATAGCCATTAGGATGATTATTATTAAGAAAGAAAAGAAGTTTTGGTGAGGACGCAGAGACTGCAACCTTTGGGTACGGGTTGTAGAAATGTAAAATACTGCAACCACTGCAGAAAATATCAGTTCCTCAAAAAACTAAACATACAATCTGGTAATTCCATTTCTAAGGTATATACCCAAAAGAACTGAAAGCAGTTGAACAGACATTTATATACCCATATTGATAGCAGGATTATTTATAATAGCTGAAAAGTGGAAGTAAACCAAGTGTCCACCAAAGGATGGATGAACAAAATGTGGTATATTTATACACACACACACACACACACACGCAATGGAATGTGATTTAGGCTTAAAAAGAAAGGAAATTCTGACACATGCTACAACATGGATCACCCTGAGCACATGATGGTAAGTGAAACAAGTTAGACACAGAAGAACAAGCAAGAACAAACACTGTATGTTTCCACTTACATGGGGCACCTAGAGTAGCCATATTTATAGAGACAGGAAGTAGAATGGTAGCTTCCAGGGTCTGGGAGGAAGGAGAACTGGGGAGTCATTGTTTAATGAGTACACAAGTGTCAGTTTGGGAAAACGAAAAAGTCTTGAATAAAGATGGAGATGATGCTTACAAGAAAACATGAATGTGCTTAACACCACCGAACTGTGCACTTAAAATGGTTAAAATGTAAGATACTGAAAGGGTACATCATGGTGATTTGATATATGGATAAATTTTGAAAGGATTCCCACCATCTAGCAAATTACTATATCCATCACCTCATGTATCTTACAATTTTATTTGTCAATCATATCTCATCAAAGCTGAAAAAAATGGTTAAAATGATCAATTTTATGTTACATGTATTTCATCACCATTAAAAAAAATAGGGGAAAAAGACTGCTTTTGCTTGGAGTCTTATGGGAAGGCTTGACATTGGGGTGCACTGACCTTGGACTGCAAGGAGATCCACCAGTCCATCCTAAAGGAGATCAGTCCTGAGTGTTCATTGGAGGGACTGATGTTGAAGCTGAAACTCCAATACTTTGGCCACCCGATGCAAAGAGCTGATTCATTTGAAAAGACCCTGATGCTGGGAAAGATTAAGGGCAGGAGGAGAAGGGGACGACAGAAGATGAGATGGTTGCATGGTATCACTGACTCAATAGACATAGGTTTGGGTGGACTCCGGGAGTTGGTGATGGACAGGGAGGCCTGGTGTGCAGCAGTTCATGGGGTCGCAAAGAGTCGGATATGACTGAGCAACTGAACTGAACTGAACAAACAGAAGTAGGAAATGGGGGATAAGGGATGTCACCAAAGGCACTGAGTAATTATCTGAGGATATTGGGAGAAATTCAGTAGAGAACTCCATGTCTAGAGTAAAACTTAAGAGATCAGATGAGGCTGAAAGGACAGTTGTGTGTAGTTGAAGGACTTTGAATGTCAAGCAAGAACATCTGTACATAGAGGAAGGCAGGATATGAATAAGTTTGAACTCTTAAAAAGATGCCTTTATTAGACCAGACTGGAGCAAGAAGTGTGTGGAGGCTGGGGAGCCAGTGAAGAGTCTGCTGTAACAGCTCAGAAGAGAATGTAAAAATGCAAGAGGCTTCAAAAGCACAGTGCCTTACCACAACACTTCTCATGCCTGAGTATAGTACACAGCCCGCCTGTAATGATTTTTCAAGTTAAATTATCATTTTTATAATGTTACTTCAATGTGTACAATACAGAATTAGATATAAATTCCTTATACCTATAGCTCCATGGACTGTGAAGAAAGCTGAGTGCCAAAGAATTGATGCTTTTGAACTGTGGTGTTGGAGAAGACTCTTGAGAGTCCCTTGGACTGCAAGGAGATCCAACCAGTCCATTCTAAAGGAGATCAGTCCTGGGTGTTCTTTGGAAGGAATGATGCTAAAGCTGAAACTCCAGTACTTTGGCCACGTCATGCGAAGAGTTGATTAATTGGAAAAGACCCTGATGCTGGGAGGGATTGGGGGCAGGAGGAGAAGGGGACGGCAGAGGATGAGATGGCTGGATGGCATCACCAACTTGATGGACGTGAGTTTGAGTGAACTCTGGGAGTTGGTGATGGGCAGAGAGGCCTGGCATGCTGTGATTCATGGGGTCACAGGGAGTCAGACACGACTGAGTGACTGAACTGAACTGATAGCTCCTATGAAATTAAAAACCAAAACAAAGTTACCAATAGACAGTCTTGTTCTAAAGCTCGTCCTTTCCTGCTACTGGACACATGTCAAGGATGTCCAGCATCCTTCCTGGGGAATGAACAATTGTCTGAGGGTGTAAGCCTGAAGCAGAAGACCTGAGTTCAAGTCCTGACTCTGTCACCTGCTGGAGACTTGAGCAAATTCTTAATGTGAACATCAATTTTTACATCTATCAAGTGAGCAAAATAACCTACCTCACATGGTTTTTTGAAAATCAAGAGATAAGTGGAAAGTACCCTACTATCTATAATGTATTTTCTAAGAAGTTCTCACTGTCACAATCTTGTGGATTTGTATTAATAAGCAATAGATAACTGAAATTTGCTGAATTAAGTGACTTTTTTGAAATTCTGAACCATTTTGAGAGAATCATCAAAGTTTACATTTTTTTGAGAAAGAGGTAATCACTTATTTTTTACTAATTATACTCAGGAGATCGTGTGTTCCTCCATCTAGCGCCCTCATTTGCAGAGGAGAAAAGGCAGACAGGTTGAGGGCCCTCTTGTGTTGGTGACAAAGGCAAATGAGCTCAGGCTTCTTGGATCCCAGATCCTTTCCCCAATGATAAGCCAGAAGGCTCATCATTAATGCCAAGAAAAAGTAAAAAGTAACACCTTCTGTGGAAAGCATACCTGGGCACCCTTCCATGACTCCCTCTTCCATACATGGGCTAAAGTGGGTCTCAGAGAAGATTCAACAGTTCCCAAGGAGGATGGAGGGTCTTCACTCCTCAGGACCCCCACTAGTGCTCAGGGTAAGAGCTAATTCTTCACCCCACACATCATGCAGAAGAAGGGCACTATCCTAACCACCAGGTCTGAATGTCAACCCATGTCTTTCCCATTCTGATCTGACAGGCAGCATGACACTATATATGCCCCTGTGCGTGCATGCTAAGTCACTTCAGTCATGCCTGAGTCTTTGCACCCGGATGGTCTGTAGCCTGCTAGGCTCCTCTGTCCATGGAATTCTCCAGGCAAGAATACTAGAGTGGGTTGCCATGCCCTCCTCCAAGGGATCTTCCCAACCCAGGGATCAAACCTGCGTCTCATGTCTCTTGCACTAGCAGGTAGATTCTTTACTACCAGCGCCACCTGGGAAGCCCATACACACCCCCAAGTCCACATAATTCTCTTTGCCAGAACAATTTATCTGAGTCATATTTATAACTCCTTAAACACAGGCTTACCAGACCACCTGACCTGCCTCTTGAGAAACCTATATGCAGGTCAGGAAGCAACAGTTAGAACTGGACATGGAACAACAGACTGGTTCCAAATAGGAAAAGGAGTTCGTCAAGGCTGTATATTGTCACCCTGCTTATTTCACTTATATGCAGAGTACATCATGAGAAACGCTGGGCTGGAAGAAGCACAAGCTAGAATCAAGATTGCTGGGAGAAATATCAATAACCTCAGATATGCAGATGACACCACCTTATAGCAGAAAGTGAAGAGGAACTAAAAAGCCTCTTGATGAAAGTGAAAGTGGAGAGTGAAAAAGTTGGCTTAAAGCTCAACATTCAGAAAACAAAGATCATGGCATCTGGTCCCATCACTTCATGGCAAATAGATGGGAAAACAGTGGAAACAGTGTCAGACTTTGTTTTTCTGGGCTGCAAAATCACTGCAGATGGTGACTGCAGCCATGAAATTAAAAGACGCTTACTCCTTGGAAGGAAAGTTATGACCAACCTAGAGAGCATATTCAAAAGCAGAGACATTACTTTGCCAACAAAGATCCATCTAGTCAAGGCTATGGTTTTTCCAGTGGTCCTGTATGGATGTGAGAGTTGGACTGTGAAGAAAGCTGAACGCCGAAGAATTGATGCTTTTGAACTGTGGTGTTCGAGAAGACTCTTGAGAGTCCCTGGGACTGCAAGGAGATCCAACCAGTCCATTCTAAAGGAGATCAGCCCTGGGATTAATTCGGAAGGAATGATGCTAAAGCTGAAACTCCAGTACTTTGGCCACCTCGTGTGAAGAGTTGACTTACTGGAAAAGACTCTGATACTGGGAGGGATTGGGGGCAGGAGGAGAAGGGGACGACAGAGGATGGGATAGCTGGATGGCATCACTGACTCGATGGATGTGAGTCAGAGTGAACTCCAGGAGTTGGTGATGGACAGGGAGGCCTGGCGTGCTGCGATTCGTGGGGTTGCAAACAGTTGGACACGACTGAGCGACTGAACTGAACTGAAACACAGGCTTTATCCTACTCTTTTTCAAAGAGAAGTCCTTTAAGAGCAGAGTTATTAGCACCAATGAAACTGTGTACTTTCCAGAATCATATGAATTATTAGATTGTATAGGTTTTACTTGTTTTTCAAAATATTGACCTTTTTTAAGTTTTGCACTTGTAAGTCAACTTTGAAGAACTGTTGTTTTTTGTTTTTTTTTTAAAAAAGGCTAAACACAAATATTGCTGCTTTTTTTTTTTTTTTCTTTTTAATGACTCCCTAAGAGAAGTCAGCAGAGCCAAATCTGCTTTCTGAGGTTTGGGCTTTGCGCTTTGCTGGCTGCGCTCTGACAGACCACACAGATGCAGGACCAAATGTATCTGGCACTCCCTGAAAAAAGCCATCAGCGCTGATCTTCAGAATGCTGGTTGTGCACCTAAAAACATGCGCTACAGCTCTCACATCCTGGATCTCAGTACTTTGAGCCAAGATGGCTTGAGTTTTGAACAGTAACAGTTAGGATTGGTCGCGCTATTCCTCTTCACCAGTGACTCCACTCTCTTCTTCAACAAGCACTGTGGCTGTTATAGTAATTTCTCAGATCTACTCAGGGGAAGATCATGTAACAAACTCTAGCAACTCAGTGAACCTCAATAACTGACAAAGTTGCTAAATCCAAGAATAGGTTCTCTGCAATCCTGTATGAAGAAGGTCATAGGGGGCATCTGCTAAACAAAAAATGTAGTTTCTGTGACTGCTGAAATCAGATAAGTGGGAAATTGGAGGAGCTTAACACAAAATGCATTTTCTTGACTTTCTTAGCACAAGGAAAAAGTAGAATAAATGGAAAGCTATCAAGTACAAACAGCAAATATCAGAAAAATCAGCATCTTTTAGAAGGGATGAATGTTGTGCATGAACATAATTCTATAAACCTCTAGTAGCCCTCATTATATATTTAAAGAATTCTTTTACTCTGTGTTTGTGTATGTGTGCGTGTATACTCAGTTGCTTGGTCATGTCCAACTCTTTGCAACCCCATGGACCGTAGCCCCCCAGGCTCCTCTGTCCATGCAATTTTGTTAGAAATAACTAGGAGAACAAAACCATTACTGTAGGTCCCCCTGTGATGAAAAGTAACAAAAGAGAACTTTAGTAATGAAATCATCAAGAAGTAAGAAATGTGGATTTTCAAATGCAGATTTGGTCCAAAATTTCACAAAATGTTTATGATATGCAAAACCTCCTCTTAAATGGAGAGAAGGGGAGCAGTAACCTGAATCAGGATCAATGAAAAGAATTACCTAAAAGAATCAACCAACAGGTACTTCCTTGGTGGTCCAGTGGCTAAGACTACATGCTCCCAATGCAGGGGGCCTGGGTTCAATCCCTAGTCAGGGAACTAGATTCCACATGCCCCAACTAAGGTCCTGCAAAGATCCTGCATGCCACAGTGAAGATCAAGATCCCATATACTGCAACTAAGATCTGGCATGGCCAAATAAATAAATTTATTTTAAAGAAAAAAGAATCAACCAGAAGCCTTCATACTCAGAATTTTATGTCTTCAATGTGGAGAAGAGTTTATACATAAATGCAGGGACAAAGTTGCACAACTTATAAAAGTGGATCATAACTGATCCACATCACCACTATGTTCAGTCGATATAATGAGAAAAAAGTACTGGCAAACAAAAAATGACATGTTTCTTTCTACTGTATTAACCTTAAACAAAAAAGCTTTATCCTGCCTTTTCTGTTCTTGGAGAAAAAATGAAACACCTTTAATTTAGTAGTGAACTTCCCATGTTTTGGGAGGTTCAAATTATGCTTATAAATAGAGCAAATAAGCTTCTAACATATCCAAGACGGCAGAGTAGAAGGACGTGCGCTCATCTTCTCCTGCAGAACTCCAAAATTACAACTCACTGCTGAACAACCATCAACAGGAGAATGTTGGACCCCACCAAAAAAAGATACCCCACATCCAAGGGCAAAAGAGAAGCCCCAACAAGATGGTAGGAGGGGCAAAATACCATTTAGAATCAAACCCCATACCCACCAGAGACTCTCAGAGGGCTCAAACAAAACGTTGTGCGCACAAGGAGAACCCACAGAGACTGGGTTTGAGTGTTTGAACTTCTCCCACAGAGGTATGGGTCAGCAGTGGCCTGCTGCAGGGGCAGGGGCTCTGGGTACAGCAGACCTGGGTATGGCACAAGCCCTCTTGGAGGAGGTAGCCATTAACCCCACCATTAGGAGCCACCAGAACTTACACAGGACTGGGGAAACAGACACTTGGAGGACACAAACAAAACCCTGTGTGCGCCAGGACCCAGGAGAAAGGAGCAGTGACCCCAAGGAGACTGACCCAGACTTGCCCATGAGTGTCCAGGAGTCTCTGGCGGAGGCGTGGGTTGGCACTGGCCTGCTGCAGGGCTGGGGGCACTGAGCGCGGTAGTGCCTGCACAGGACCTTTTGAAGGAGGTCCTTCATTATCTTCATTATCTTCATAGTTTGGCCTCAAGTCAAACAACAGAGAGGGAACACAGCTGCATGCATAACAGAAAAGATTTACTGAGCATCAGAACAAAACCCAGTTTCCCCCTCAGTCAGTCTCTCTCATCAGGAAGCTTCTATAAGCCTCTTATCCTTATCCATCAGAGAGAAGACAGAATGAAAACCACAATCACAGAAAAATAATCAAACTGATCACATGGACCACAGCCTTGTCTAACTCAATGAAACTATGAGCCATGCCATGTAGGGCCACCCAAGACGGATCACGGTGGAGAGTTCTGACGCAGTCCACTGGAGAAGGGAATGGCAACCCACTTCAGTATTCTTGCCTTGAGAACCCCATGAACAACAGTATGAAAAAGCAAAAGATATGACCCTGAAGATGAACTCCCCAGGTGGTAGGGGCCCAATATGCTACTGGAGATCAGTGGAGAAACAACTCCAGAAAGAATGAAGAGACAGAGCCAAAGTAAAAACAACACCCAGTTGTGGATGTGCCTGCTGATGGAAGTTAAGTCTGACGCTGTAAAGAACAATATTGCATAGGAACCTGGAATGTTAGGTCCATGAAGCAAGGCAAATTAGAAGTGGTCAAAGAGTGAACATCGACATTTTAGGAATCAGTGAATTAAAATGGACTGGAATGGGTGAACTTAACTCAGATGACCATTATATCTACTACTGTGGGCAAGAATCCCTTAGAAGAAATGAAGTAGCCCTCATAGTCAACAAAAGAGTCTGAAATGCAGTACTTGGACACAATCTCAAAAACGACAGAATGACCTCTGTTCATTTCCAGAGCAAACCATTCAATATCACAGTAATCCAAGTCTATGCTCTGACAAGTAATGCTGAAGAAGCTGAAGTTGAAAGATTCTTTGAAAACCTACAAGGCCTTCTAGAACTAACACCCAAAAAAAGATGTCCTTTTCATTATACGGGACTGGAATGCAAAAGTAGGAAGTCAAGAAATACGGGGAGTAACAGGCAAATTTGGCCTTGGAGTACAGAATGAAGCAGGGCAAAGGCTAAATAGAGTTCTGTCAAGAGAACACACTGGTCATAGCAAACACCCTCTTCCAACAACACAAGAGAAGACTCTACACGTGGACATCACCAGATGGTCAATACTGAAATCAGATTGATTATATTCTTTGCAGCCAAAGATGGAGAAGCTCTATACAGTCAGCAAAAACAAGACCAGGAGCTGACTGTGGCTCAGATCACGAATTCCTTATTGCAAAATTCAGACTTAAATTGAATAAAGTAGGGAAAACCACTAGACCATTCAGGTATGACCTAAATCAAATCCCTTACAATTATACAGTGGAAATGATGAATAGATTCAAGGCATTAGATCTGATAGACAGACTGCCTGAAGAACTATAGACAGAGGTTCCTGACATTGTACAGAAGACAGTGATCAAGACCATTCCCAAGAAAAAGAAATGCAAAAGGGAAAAATGGTTGTCTGAAGAGGCCTTACAAAGAGCTGAGAAAAGAAGACAAGTGAAAGGCAAAGGAGAAAAAGAAAGATATACCCATCTGAATGCAGAGTTCCAAAGAATAGCAAGTAGAGATAAGAAAGCCTTCCTCAGTGATCAATGCAAAGAAATAGAGGAAAACATTGGAATGTGAAAGACGAGAGATCTCTTCAAAAAAATTAGAGATACCAAGGGAATATTTCAGCAAAGATGGGCTCAATAAAGGACAGAAATGGTATGGAAGCAGAAGATATTAAGAAGAGGTGGCAAAAATACACAGAACTATACAAAAAAAAAATCTTCATGACCAAATAACCCTGATGGTGTGATCACTGACCTAGAGCCAGACATCCTGGAATGCAAAGTCAAGTGGGCCTTAGGAAGCATCACTATGAACAAAGCTAGAGGAGGTGATAGAATTCGAGTTAAGCTATTTCAAATCCTAAAAGATGATGCTGTGAAAGTGCTGCACTCAATATCCCAACAAATTTGGAAAACTCAGTAGTGGCCACAGGACTGGGAAAGGTCAGTTTTCATTCCAATCTCAAAGAAAGGCAATGCCAAATAATGTTCAAACTACTGCACAATTGCACTTATCTCACACGCTGGTAAAGTAATGATCAAAATTCTCCAAGTCAGGCTTCACCAATACATGAACCATGAACTTCCAGATGTTCAAGCTGGATTTAGAAAAGGCGGAGTAACCAAAGATCAAACTGCAAACATCCGTTGGATAATCAAAAAAGCAAGAGAGTTCCAGAAAAACATCTGCTTTATTGACTATGCCAAAGTCACAACAGGATCACAACAAACTGTGGAAAATTCTTTAAGAGATGGGAATATCAGACCACCTTACCTACCTCCTGAGAAATCTGTATGCAGGTCAGGAAGCAACAGTTAGAACTGGACATGGAAAAATGGACTAGTTCAAATCTGGAAAGGAGTACATCAAAGCTATATGTTGTCACCCTGCTTATTTAACTTTTATGCAGAGTACATCATGCAAAATGCTGAGCTGGAAGAAGCACAATCTGGAATCAAGATTGCTGGGAGAACTATCAATAACCTCAGATATGCAGATGGTACCACCCTTATGGCAGAAAGTGAAGAAGAACTAAAGAGCCTATTGATGAAAGTGAAAGAGGAAAGTGAAAAAGTTGGCTTAAAGCTCAACATTCAGAAAACTAAGATAATGGCATCCAGTCTCTTCACTTCATGGCAAATAGATGGGGGAACAATGGAAACGGGGACAGACTTTATTTTGTGGGGCTCCAAAATCAAGGCTATGGTTTTTCCAGTGGTTATGTATAGATGTGAGTTGGACTGTGAAGAAAGCTGAGTGCCGAAGAATTGATGCTTTTGAACTGTGGTGTTGGAGAAGACTCTTGAGAGTCCCTTGGACTGCAAGGAGATCCAACCAGTCCATCCTAAAGGAGATCAGTCCTGGGTGTTCACTGGAAGGACTGATGCTGAAACTGAAACTCCAATACTTTGGCCACCTGATGCAAAGAGTTGACTCATTGGAAAAGACTCTGATGCTGGGAGGGATTGGGGGCAGGAGGAGAAGGGGATGACAGAGGATGAGATGGCTGGATGGCATCACCCACTTGATGGACATGAGTTCGAGTGAACTCTGGGAGTTGGTGATGGACAGGGAGGCCTGGCATGCTGTAATTCATGGGGTCACAAAGAGTCGGACACGACTGAGTGACTGAACTGAACTGAACTGAAGCTCTTTCTTTGCTATTCCTCCTTCTTGAAAATAAAAAGTTCAGTGTCAAATTCTACTCATTCTTTCTTTTACTGATAAAACAGACACTTTGGGGTCACCCACAATGTGCCAGTACTATGTGAATCCTAGGGGACATAAAAATGAAGACAACCAAAGTCTCTACCTTCTGATGAAATTAATATTAATACAAAATCGTAGCCAGCAGACATTCAGTGAAGCATTTTCATCCAAGAGTAAAAGGAGATACAAAAAATTACTATTTGTGGGTAAAAAGGAAGTTATCACAAAAAGAGATGACTGTAAAAGTTCATAGGAAAGATTTTAGCAACAAAATATTCTGAAATGCCTAATTAGGATTTTGGCCATTCATTCAAGAACAGTGTATTTACTAGAACCAGTGACGGTTAGCACAAAATCGTTGGGACATTGATTAATTTGCAATTTAGCAAAAGAGTATTGGCTATGTACTTTGACATAAAACTACTTATTTTATGCTATTTTACTCCATCCTTTTTTATTTTTTTTAATTTTATTTTATTTTTAAACTTTACATAATTGTATCCATCCTTTTTTAAAAAATGAGGACTCTGTTAACATTAGTTATCAGGTTACCATTTTAGACAATGAAATATCAAGGCAAATTAACCAATATTCTACAAGGAAATTTGATTCTTCTTTTAGCTTCAGCAGACATGATAATCTATTCCTTCAATCAACATAACTCATATAGTCAAACAAGTCTCCCTAAATTATCTATAATTACAAAATAATTCAGTGCATTAAAGTATGATTTTAAGTTAGATTTAGCAATACAAGTTTATCCTAAATAGATAATCTAATTCCAAAATCTTGCTTATATTTGACTGCTTCCTATTCAGAAGTTGCATTAAAAGTCATAGATTCCTCAAAAAGCCAAGCATAGAGTTGCCCTATGACCTAGAAATTCCATCTCTAAATATACATCCTAGAGAATTGAAAGTAAATCCGAACAAAAACTTGTATATGAATGTGCACAACACAACATCATTACTCATAATAGCCAAAAAATGGAAACAACCCAAATGTCCATCAACTGATGAAAAAAATATTCCATACACTGAAATATTATTTGGCCATAAATAGAAATGAACTGATACATGATACAGAATGGATGAACCACAAAAACTATGCAAATGAAAGAAGCCAGACATAAAAGACCACATAAGATTCCATTTATATGAGATATCCAGACTATGCAAATATAAACAAAGATTAGTGGTTTGGAGTGGTAAGAGATTGGTGATGGTTAATGTGTACAGGGTTAGAGAAATCTTCTGGTATTAGATAATAATGAATGATGCACAAGTCAGTGAATATACTAAAAACTACTGAATTTTCACTTTAAAAGAGTGAACTTTATACTATGTGAATTACAACTCAATAAAACTGTTAATGAAAAAAGAAAAACTAATGGCCTTTCAATGCTCTCTAAAATTTGTCACTTTTTACTCTTTCTTGTTACTGCTTTATTTCCTTGTATATAATAAACAAAAGTCCATTACATGAATAAATCTGAACACTTTGTCAGTGCATGCAACATTATAGTATTCTGATTCTGGAATTTTTACTGCAATTTTTACATCCAAAATTGAAATGCTATGATGTAAAAAATTCAGTGTCATTGGGTCCTCTTATGATAGCAAGAGTTTAGTCATAATTCTAAAATCTTTTCTAAATATACAGTATCTGAGACCAAAAAATATTTCAAAACATGAAATAACACAAACCTGTTTGTGACTTCCTCCTCCCATCCCTCCCCACAATTCCCACAGAATCTGTACCTACCTATGGGGAAAAGAAAAATAGCCAACTATGAACTGCAAGAGCAAGAATGGCCAGCCTTCCCCAGGATCAAGAGAGGAAGAGAGAAAGAGGAGCCCACATCTGCCTTGACAGCATCAGTTCAGTTCAGTCGCTCAGTCATGTCCAACTCTTTGTGATCCCATGGACTGCAGCTCGCCAGACCTCCCTGTCCATCATCAACTCCCGGAGTTTACCCAAATTCATGTCCATTGAGTCTGTGATGCCATCAAACCATCTCATCCTCTGTCGTCCCCTTCTCCTCCCACCCTCAATCTCTGCCAGCATCAGGGTCTTTTCCAATGAGTCAGTTCGTCACATCAGGTAGCAGCAAGTAAAAACCAGCAACACTTCTATCCTCAGCTTGAGCCAATCAGTTAAGCAGCCCCACCTTCCTCAGGGGAAACCAGAGAGAGTGAAAAGAAGGACAGAGTGTCCTTGGTTTCCCTTCCCCTTGCTAAGCATGGAACACAGGAAGGGCAATCTGCTCCCATACAGAAGGAAGAGCTCATAAATGTCAACCATTTTTATATTTTCTTCACCCCAGACACTGTGCAAATGGAGCTTATTGTGGTCTTTTTAATAACTTTCAAGAAATATTAGTTGAACTCATTGAAAAAGTTTAATCAGAAAAAAAGGAGAGAAGAGATCATTGGGTATGTATGACATTATTAATCTAATAGTTTACATGGAATGTAAACCAGTGGATTGATTCCTCGATTCTAAATCCTAAAGTTAGATTTCTTCCATCAGAAAGTAACTTTGGGCATATTTTAACAAAATAAATAACTAATCTAAACAAAAAATGGCTAAGAAAAAGTCTTTAAATATTTGGCAAAACTAATACAATTATGTAAAGTTTAAAAATAAAATAAAATTTAAAAAAAAATAAACTTTCTATAATGAGAAAAAAAATAAAATAAAATAAAAAAAGAAAAGTCTTTAAAACATACAGTATGTAACAACTTACTGGTTTAAAACAAAAGATTATTTGCTTAACTTAGAGAAAAACTTTATTTATAAGAAAGTTGAAATTAATCTTATATAAATTTTTAACATCTGCATTCTAAATCTTAGTGAATTTTCCTGTGTGAAATAGAAACCTTATTCCAAAAGCAATCACTGAGAAACTGAAGACTTCTCTGGTGAAAAACATTCAAGACTGTTGGTATGCAAACCAGGAACTTCAAAATACTAAGGAACTAAGTATCCCCCGTGGAATTTTTTCTCCCATTTATTTTCAAAACCAACTCTCTTTCAACATATAGAACAAGGATAAACTTCTAGTTAGGTTACATCAAAGTCATGAGATGGCTAAATAATAGGGAAGCTGAGCTGCTGCTACTAATTTTGACACTTCTGAGCCTGTTTTTGCAAATGCAAAAGTTTCACACTTAAATCAATCCCAGATTATTTTGTACAATCTAACTACTCGGATTTTTTCATACTCAGGTCTAATTACATGATTACCCTGAGAAAAATCTGAATAATATGAAGATGAGAAGACAATTCCAAATAGATTTTGTTTACTCACCATAATCTTCAAAATGGTATATTTTTTTCTAAGCACTGTTGGTAAAAAATCACTGGGCCCCAATTGCTGAAAATGTGACAATCTAGACTCAGAGTGCTATGGATTTGGTTACAGATGTCAGAACCAATTAACTTATTACCTTATTCCTTCCCTCAAGTCACACACCAGAGAAAATTTGACTCTGTAAGCAATATAACTTTCTAACCTCAAATATTAATTTTTAGGTCATATCTAGTAGAGTTCTGCCCAGCTGGAAATCACTCTTTTTTTCCACTAAGATTGCCTGGTTTTAACATTACTTCAGGATATAAAAATATTACTTAATCAGGCATTCAGAAGCCTGCTCTCCTTCATTCCATTAACACCTTCTAATACAGTGTAAGCATTGTTAAGGTTATATTCTTAAGACAGGCCAGGATGTCTTTGAAAAATTAGATCGCCCCCTGAAGGATACTGTAACCCAAATGAATGAGTAATAGGACTAATGGGAAGAAGGGCTGGTATCCAGTTTTCAGAAATACAGTTAATGATAACATTAAAAGACTGTCTTTGATTCCATGTGCAACTGCTCATCTCTCTTTCTAGCTGGAGTGCGGATTGGTGGGGGAAAATGGTTGTGAGGAGGGGTGAAGGTCATTATTCAAATACATTCAAGCAAATACTTAGGCAAGTTGCATTATTTAACTTTAATAAAGTTATGTTGGTTAGCAAGAGTCTAGATGTGCTATGCCTAGAATAGATTTAACTGCCTTAAAATATCAGCTATAAATATAAAAGTCAATCAACTCTACTTCAATTTTTTTTTTAATTTAGAGAAGTTGAAAACCCAGGACCTAAAAGGCCCTTTAGAAGATGAATTATCGTGAGGGTCCCAGTACCTACTCAAAAAGGAAAGACTTAGCAGGTAAGATGTTCTGAAATAACAGATGTTGTGCAGATTAAAGATGTGTAGTCATACACTCTGTGAATCTTTCTCAGTTAACTTGCATAATATTACTGAAAGAAGAATAATGAAGAGGATACATTAATAGGCAGTCAGGTGTTCTCCAGTCTTTCATACTGAACAGTACAGGGAAATGAAATTGACTTCTTCAGTTAGATGGGGATAATTATCTTAACATTCAGCACTAGGCTATAAGGTTAAGAAAAATCTATTATGTTGTAGGAAAAATATAATGCAATCAATGCTTTGTATTAACTGATTTCCTTAAAAAGCCTATTAATTGATAATATAATGCAACTGCTATTAAATAGTGCTGAGGAAAGCTAAGCAATTCCCTGCTAATTGCAAATCTGGTTAATGGGACAAAAGAAGAGACCATAATTCAAAACACAGCCAAAGGATTACTGTTTCGTGTGCTCTATACATTTTCTCACTGGAAAAAACTTTATCCAGCAAAGATACAAAATGATATGTTTAAACCATAATCTTAGATAACATCCTTGCCAAACTCAACAAGTTCTTTTGTTAAAATTTGCTTTGATAAAATTAATTCTGCCAAAAACTTGAAACATTCATGATATGTAAAGATTCCTTACAAGTTTACACCAGTGTTCTCAAATCCCCTAGATGCCATATAATGGTGACTAAATTTAACACAACTCTTTACCACCTGAAAATAAGTAGATCACACTACT
This sequence comes from Bubalus kerabau, assembly GCF_029407905.1. Taxonomy (NCBI): domain Eukaryota; kingdom Metazoa; phylum Chordata; class Mammalia; order Artiodactyla; family Bovidae; genus Bubalus; species Bubalus kerabau. The sequence continues at coordinate 40,240,173 of NC_073633.1, forward strand.
ATGCCCATCTGTGCAGAGTTTTTCAACAAAACCTATATATATACACTACACAATGAATTTCTAAATACACCACAAATAATTGCTATTGCAACAGAAGTAATTTACTCTCCAGGGTATAAGTAAATATACATATACATTTCATTTTGTATCTCAATAGATACTAGTAATTTCTATATTTATCTGTTTATTTGTGCTCAAATCTAATATTACAATATCCAACTTAATATTCAGTCCAAATTAAATTCTAATATAAAGTAAGGGGAGGATAATGAAAATTCACCCTTAGGTCTCTATAGTAGCAGTAGTTATATTCAAATTAAAATAATAGGAACTGCACTTGGCACACTCATAATACATCCTTACAAGATTAGGAATGAAAATGGACTAAACCATTTTCATTGAAGGTAACTTGAGCAGAAGTAACAATGTGCAATGTATTGAGAGAAACAAGGTATGAAACAAAAGGGGTTGCAGAATTAATTTCCACGATAAAACATTGTTCAGGGGCACAGAAAAAGGAAATAGAAGTCTTAAAGGGATAACTAGGTTTTAAGAATGTTTCTTAAAGCTTTATTCAGTGATCCTACACTCTATTTAAACTCTACTTCACTGGCAAGAAAAGACTTTGATGGAGATAGATATTGTGCAATGGAATGTAACAAAGCAGTGTTCAAAGGCATTGTTTATTAATTTCTGTCACTGATTTTGGATCCATTCCTAATGGTAACTAAAAGCTTTTTGAATTGAAAACATTAAAGGGCTGTTAGAAACAAAGGCAGAGAAGTGCAGCCATGAAATAACCTGCAAGGTTTGAGGCAGGGAAAAGGTCTTCACAATTAGAGAGCACTGGGGGAAGGCAAGGGTTTCTGTGTTACTAAAATGATGCTATTCTTCAAAAATTAAAAAACATTCCACAATAGCAGTTTTGCCTGACAAATTTACTCCCTCTAAAAGAGCAAGCTAATGAATTGACATGGCAATTGAAAAGGGCGGGGCATATTTAAATGTCAAGCTGTAAAAGTCTTTATGCTCAAAAAGAATTAGAATTAAGAAATCTGTTGGCATTTTGGCTAAATGAGACCATTTTAAATAATTTTTAAAATATGAAAATTGGTCAAGAATCCATCTAGTCATCAAATTTATTGCAGTCAGTCAACACCTCAGCCCTAGATGAACTCAGACATCAAGCTGTAGGCAAGGAGCTGAATATTAGTAGACTTAATTAAAAGAGGAAAATCAAGCAGATGGATTTTGTTTTATATTTACGATTGCTCTCCTCAGCGCCGCCCAGAGTGCTGCTACATTTCTCTTAAGTGTGCACTCCCACCTCAGACAACTGTTCACACTGCTCCTCTCTCCTTTAACCACCTCAAAATGACACCTGACACCAACTTCACCTGATGACCTCACTCAACTCTGTTGGCAAAGCAAAAGCCTGTACCAAAGAGTTCTTAAAAATACCACCATCAGGGTACAAACTTCTGCCTCAATCCCCATTTTCCCTTTCTCCTTCCTATTACCAAGTAGAGATGCCCCTCCTCCAACCAAGGCTAAGCCCCTAGCATGCACTCTTGACCTTCCATAAAGCATCTACGACCCATTCAAGGGGAGAAAATGCAGAAAAAACTTCCCTCCTCTCTACCTTTGAGAATACTATTTGTCAGAAATAGCTACTGATATGTCTTCCCACTAGAAGAGAAGTTCCTAAAAGCAGATGTCTTGTTCACAGTGGCTCTCTAACATGTACAAGAGTGCCCATATATAGTGGGTGTGCAAAAAGGATTCCTTGAATATTTTTGGAAAATCACAACCTCTTCTACCACCACTCTCAATCAAGTAGCATACCCCAAACTACTGGAGGTTTCCCAGGTGGCTCTGGTAGTAAAGAATCCGCCTGCCAATGCAGGAGACACAAGAGACCGGGTTTGATCCCTGGGTCAGAAAGACCCCCTGGAGGAGGAAATGGCAACCCACTCCAGTGTTCTTGCCTGGGAAATCCCATGGAGAGAGGAGCCCAACAGGCTACAAGTCCATGGGACTGCAGAGAGTTGGATACGACTGAGTGGCTAAGCATAAGCACACACAAACACAGCTACATCCAGGGAAAATTAATTGCTCCCATACATTTGTATCCCTCCTATAACAAAGGAGAAACTTTTTTTTTAATCCAGTACTTTCCAGGAAGGACTAGCTGAATTGGTGGAAAAGCCCAAATTTGCTTTATTAATTAATTTCCAAGTTCCAGCTCGTAGTTTTTCACAAAAAAACATGTACCATAAGGTATTTTATGGATAACCAAAAAATTTCTTTATTTGCAAGTCATTTAGACATAAAGTTGACACACACAGAATCACTTTGATGAAAAGATAGTCTAAGTCTGTAATGAGAAAACTAAAACCTGATCATGTTTTTCCCCCAAAGATTAACTCCATAGCAAAGTCAATTAACTACACTTTATCTCACCAACACTAAAAAGAGCTTTCATTTTCCATCAATCCACATCCTCAGACTTCAAGATTTCTATTCTTATGGAGGTAGTGGATAATTTTATCTTGCCTATGAACAAAGGCAGAGTAAAGTTTTAATTAATTAATTGTACTAAGTAAACCACATAATGGGAAGCGACTAATAAGAACAAACCAGAGTTTTTTCTGGGCCATTCCACACAGAGCTAAACAAAAGCCACTTTTAAAAAACTCCCTGAGAGCACAATAGCTATTTTTCTGTGTGGATTCCTACAAGATAATGATTATGCAAGAAAAACACCTAATTTCCTTTTTGCTTGAATTCTTGTGTTTCCCAAGAGAGTTTACATCCACAGTGTAGAAACTGATGCTCTTCGAAGAATCTCACATACTTATTAACTTCATTAAACCTAAAAATTAAATAATATATCAGCAGTTTGGAGCTTCTGGTTAATCATGAAAGGAATAAACAGTGAAACAAGAAACTCCATGCTTATCAACTCTATCGATCTATCAATTCCTATTTCCTCAAAGTGAAAATGGCAGACTGCACTGAAGAATAAAATAAGATAAAGCTATATCTGTGCAACTAAAAAATTCAGCCAGCCCTGTTCCTGGTACAATTAATGTGTATGGTAGAATGACATGGCCAAGACTTAAACAGACTAACATTAACTAACTATAAATCTGTAAATTTACAAGAAGTCGTTTTAACAGTAATTTTAAAAAGACAAGAAAAAGTTCCAAATAGTTATTCTTGTTATGATTTCAATATTGTTATTTGCATGAATGATTCTGAACTATTTTTTAGTCCATTAGTTCTGGCATTCATATATAGGGACCACTGGAATGTCAAAGATGCAACAATTAAAATACCAGTTGCTTTAATTTATTCAAAGTGAAAATAAATATCCATATGGAAGGTTTTATAAAGAAAATGGTTTCAAAATAAAGCATAAAGGCAAAATGGCCAGTTAAATTATACTATCAAAGTGAATGAAACACAGATTTTCAAATTTTTCAAACTAAATATATGTAGTCTCTCATTTTCAGCTGAAGACACAGTATTGGACGTCAGTCAATCATGTGCGATTTTTAGGATGCCTTTAGAATTGAAGTCTGGGACCACAACTAACAAAAAGCAAGCACTTGGCAGCTTCACAGCAGGATGCAGATTCCTTTTTCTCAGCAGAATTCCAGACATTCCATGTGTTTCCTATGAAAATAGAAAATGTCCATCTTAAAGTAGGCCAGCCTGAACTCAGACCAGCATAAAATGGCCAAGAAATGCACTTATTAAGAGAAGGTTTACATTCCCTCTTGTAAGCAAACTACAGATTTCCACTCTTCACTTCCATCTTACTCTTCCTCCAGCTCTTCCTACAAAATAGTTGATGCTGTAAAGAGATAAATTTGGGATCCAAGGAAACACATTAGATTGGGAGGGCTTTTAGAAGAAAAAGTGAATAAAGTGCTTGATTTTCTTCCCCCTCCAAAAAAGAGTCCTCTAAAAAAAATTGGTTTTAATAATAATATTTGAAGATAATGATTTCTTATAATTCAGTGACTTAAAAATAATTTTTAAAATCAAAGTACCATATCTTTGAACCTGCCATAACAAGCATACACTAAAACATGAAGAGTACCAGGTTTAAGCAAAGATCAGAATTGTTTTTAACTGCAGACATCACAGTAAAGGTTTGGCTCCTAGTCTTTGTGGTAGCAAATATACAACTTCATATGAGTGGCATTTACACTGGCACATGTCCATCCTTAGATGGCCCCAGCAGTGAAGTGTGAAGCACAGCTGGTTTGGAGAAGATTATGCGAGCCTTTTAAGTCCTTCATTCAAAAACACTCAATGAGTCCCTACTCTATGCCAGGACTATGCTTGCCAAATGTGAGCCAACACAGACCTACTTTCTCATGGAGCTGTACTCCAAGGAGAAAAACAGACCATCTCACACACCTAAATAGATGTAACCCAGAAGGACCCTATAGAACCTCCCCAGTACAGGCCCTCCCCAATACCTGCTTTAGCTCTTCTCCGAAGAACCTAGATAATAATATGTGAATCACATTTCCTGAGTTGTTTTACAGATGCTCAGTTCAGTCCTGTCCAGCTCTTTGCGACCCCATGGACTGCAGCATGCCAGGCTTCCCTGTCCACCAACTCCCAAAGCTTGCTCAAACTTTTTAAATGGATTAAAAACCATCAATTCTTCAGTGCTCAACTTTCTTTATGGCCCAACTTTCACATCCATACATGACTACTGGAGAAACCATAGCTTTGACTAGATGGACCTAAGTCGGCAAAGTAATATCTCAGGTTTTTAATATGCTGTGTAGGTTGATTATAGTTTTTTTTTTTTCCAAGGAGCAAGCATCTTTTAATTTCATGGCTGCAGTCACCATCTACAGTGATTTTGGAGTCCCCAAAAATAAAGTCTGTCACTGTTTCCATTGTTACCCCATCTATTTGCCATGAAGTGAAGGGACCAGATGCCATGATCATAATTTTCTGAATGTTGAGTTTTAAGCCAACTTTTTCATTCTCCTCTTTCACTTTCATCAACAGGCTCTTTAGTTCTTCACTTTCTGCCATAAGAGTAGAGTCATCTGAGTATCTGAGGTTATTGATATTTCTCCTGGCAATCTTGATTCCAACTTGTGCTTCATCCAGCCTAGCATTTTGCATATAAGTTAAATAAGCAGGGTGACAATATACAGCCTTGACGTACTCCTTTCCCAATTTGAAACCAGTCTATTGTTCCATGTCCAGTTCTAACTGTTGCTTCCTGACCTGCATACAGATTTCTCAGGAGGCAGATCAGGTGGTCTGGTATTCCCATCCCTTGAAGAATTTTCCACAGTTTATTGTGATCCACACAGTCAAAGGATTTGGTGTAGTCAATAAAGCAGAAGTAGATGTTTTTCTGGAACTCTCTTGCTTTTTCGATGATCCAACAGATGTTGGAAATTTGATCTCTGGTTCCTCTGCCTTTTCTAAATCCAGCTTGAACATCTAGAAGTTCACGGTTCATATACTATTGGAGCCTGGCTTGGAGAATTTTGAGCATTACTTTGCTAGTGTGTGAGATGGGTGCAATTGCACGGTAGTTTGAACATTCTTTGGCATTGCCTTTCTTTGGGATTGGAATGAAAACTGATCTTTTCCAGTCCTATGGCCACTGCTGAGTTTTCCAAATTTGCTGGCATATTGAGTGCAGCACTTTTACAGCATCATCTTTTAGGACTTGAAATAGCTCAACTGGAGTTCCATCACCTCCACTAGCTTTGTTTGTAGTGATGCTTCCTAAGGCCCACTTGACTTCCCATTCCAGGATGTCTGGCTCTAGATGAGTGATCACACCATCATGGTTATTTGGTCATGAAGATTTTTTTTTTGTATAGTTCTTCTGTGTATTCTTGCCACTTCTTAATATCTTCTGCTTCTGTTAGGTCCATACCATTTCTGTCCTTTATTGCGCCCATCTTTGCTGAAATGTTCCCTTGGTATCTCTCATTTTCTTGAAGAGATCTCTAGACTTTCCCATTCTATTGTTTTCCTCTATTTCTTTGCATTGATCACTGAGGAAGGCTGTCTTATCTCTCCTTGCCATTCTTTGGAACTCTGCATTCAGATGGATATATCTTTTTTTTTTCTCCTTTGCCTTTAGCTTCTCTTCTTTGTTACAGATGCTAAGTGAAAGAAAGTGAAAGTGAAGTCACTCAGTCGTGTCCGACTCTGCGATCCCATGGACTGTAGCCCACCAGGCTCCTCCATCCATGGGATTCTCCAGGCAAGAGTACTGGAGTGGGTTGCCATTTCCTTCTCCAGGGGATCTTCCCGACCCAGGGATCAAACCCGGGTCTCCCCCATTGGAGGCAGATGCTTTACTATCTGAGCCACCAGGGAAATGCTAAAACCATCACCAAATGGAAGAAATAAACTACTTGATGGTCATCAGCAGGTAGCCCCCAGTCCTACTAGCGCTAGGATTGATGATGTTCACCCCAGTGACACCACCCTGTTACTTCACCATCAACCAATCAGAGAATTGTGCATGAGCTGATCACACACTCTGCGACACCCTACCACCACCACCTCACTTGGCCTTTAAAAATGCTTTGCCAAAACCTTCATGGACTTCGAGTTGAGTTCAGGCTTTTTGAGCACTAGCTGTCCTGAGCTCCTTACTTGATGCCCTGCAATAAATGCTACACTTTCCTTCACCACAGCCTGGTTTCAGTAGATTGGCTTTACTGTGCTTGGGTGAGCAGACCCAAGTTTGGTTTGGTAACAAACATGTAACTATCTGCTATGGTCAGTGTTAACAGGGAGTAATAGAGGAGAGGGGGAGAGCCCAATCTAGCCCAGGTATTAGCAAAAGTGTTCCCAAAGGAACTAATGTGTACATGAGAAGTTAACCAGGTGGAGAGGGAAAGGGAAAAGAGCAGTCCAAGATTAGGAACCAGCATGGGCAAAAGGGGCAAAGCCCGTTGGAGGAGTTAGTGAGGGAAGAGGGATGGGCAGAGGGAAGGGCATAGGTTGTGGATTTAGGTTTGGAAATGTAAATAGTGAAGAGGTGAGGTTGATGAGCTCCAGGCAACAGTCAGTGACAAGTGTTTTTGGCTTTATGAAAGTAGTAAATACCGATCAGAATTCCTGTAGAGTGAAGAATGGGTTGTACGGGGGCCTACAGTAGATAGGTGGACAACAGCTGCCAGCCTACTTCAGTAAACCAAGGATAATAATGGGAGACTAAACCCAGAGAGTGGCAGTGGGAAAGGGAGACGCAGGCAGTTTTTAATGATCTCAGATCTGTTACTTTTATTAATATCCTAATGAACTATTTTATTCAAATTTTAAGAAGGGCTGGTACCCAGTAAGCGTCTTTATGAATATCTGCTGATTCATCCAATCTTTTTCATTCCACGTTTCTTCTCCTTTTAAAAAAAAGTGCCCTCTCATATCTGTCTAGAATGACCCCACAGAGCAGCAGCAAATTCTCCAGAAAAATAAACCTGTTAATTCATTTCCTAATTCATCAACACTGAAGGTACAAGAGAGATACAAAAGAAAAAACTAGGGAGAAAAAGTTGTCTCTGCCTTCAGGTTCAAATCTTCATTTCTTTAACAACATTTTACATCTCAACTTGTTATGGGTATTTAAGAACATAAGTGAGTACTGTATGTATTACCTCCTATAAGCACCAATACTATGTACTTTCATCTAGGCTATTTAGTCGATACATCACCTACTTTCCTTTTATTAACCAACCAAAACCCAAAGGTGAGAGTGACTAGGGACGTGACTTTCACAGAGCCAGACAGAGCATGAACTAGGACAACAATTCAGCTGGAATCTAAACCTGGGCCCTTCCTTGGTCACCACACCAGCTCTTGAAGAGCTATACTTTCTTCTCCTCACTTTTTCCTCACTTACACTGACCACCCATTTAAAAATAGTATGTCCATTGCAGCATGAGGTCAGTTTGCTGAAGGCTAAGAGAGTAGGACACAAGTTATTCTTTCTAGCTTTGTCTAGAATTATCCATAAGATCTTAAGCAAACTATTTGGTTTATTTTTTTCACTGGTTAGATGAAGATAATAATATAAGTGTACAACAGATAAGTATTAATGCCAATAATAATGAGAGCCCCACATGGTAGAGCTAAGTCCTCCCTTAAGAAGGACCTTCTGCCCGGCTGTGGGGAGTGTGGTCAGCAGACAGCCTCTAGCAAGCAGCTCTCTGAGTGGCCTCAGCTGCTGAACGACTCCTGCCTGAGGTCATATATTTTCCTGGATGGCCTTCGTTCAGTGATGGAGTGAGGGGATAGGAAGGCCAGCCACTTCAGTCAACACAGGACACTGTGGATTGGCAACCCTCAGTGAGTGGAGGCTCTCCAGGTCTGTGGGTAGCTCAGCTTCTCCCTCTGCCCAAATATGCTTCCTCCTCCTCCCTTTTACAGGTGAGGCTCCTAATAAACATCTTGCACCTCAAACTCCGTTGACACACCTTGGCTAAAGAATCCAAACGGCCACATTCTACTGACTGGAGACACTTTCTAGGTCAAGGTAAAACTTAACTATCAATACATATTTGAAATGCCAAGAAAAGGTCTGTTGAGTAATCTGACTTGAAATTGTTCTATTCATTAACAGAGGATATTTTTATTTCTATTTTAAGTAAATTGAATCCTAGCTGATACTTAAAAAAAAAACAAACCCTCAAGTTAACTTAATCATAGGCCAAATTTGAACATCTGATTTTTTATTTCAAATAACTTTGGAAAAGAGTGATGAAGCTAAAAGTAAAAGTGTAAAACTTACGTAGCGTGTCTAATGGAACGACGGCATCACTGCACTGACGCTGCCATAGCACCGCTACGCAGCAGAGATCTACTACTCTAAAACTCGATGACATTCCTTCCGTAACAAGTGTGGAAGAGAACTTTCGGCCTCTCTGCATACTTAATTAATATAATTAGGGGCTTCAGATTTCCCTTCAGATCATATGTGACATCAAAAAAATGTGTACTTCAAAAAAAGCATTAAAACGCGCATTCTCATTATAATACATTATTTCAGGTTATCATTCAAAGGACTTGTTGTTTTACCCTTACTGAACACAAACTTTCAACTATATTTCAGCAAGTAAATTCTGAAATATACGAAGTGAATTAGTAACATCAATAGGATTATTTTTACATGTGCACATGCAATTCCACAATGCAAAAGAGAACAAAGACAAATATAATGACCCAAACGTGTGATACCCTTCAGTCTAGTTTTCAATGTGCTACAAAAAGCTGGTTCTATAACTGCTTGGCATCAGTAAATTAACAATCAGCATTTTTGTCAGCAAAACATGTATATAAAACCAACAAGGGAGAGAAGATCCACTCACGAGTTACTGCCAAGGCTTAATACAACTAGAGCCATTTAATTTTAGTTCTCACTTACAGTGGAACCATGATTAGTCTACAAAAGTCTTTTTTCCAACACTCTTGAAAGCCAGAATTTAATATATTTCCCTGCTTAATTATAGCCAATGCCTCAATTTTACTTTTATCTAAATTTGAAGGTGATGTTTAAAGACTGGGGTTTTAAACTATTCAGGTAAGGAT